>NC_089827.1:65917855-66217855 GCF_035046505.1 Tiliqua scincoides
AGACCCCTCCCCCCCAGGGAAGTCATCTGAAATCAACCATAATTCTCCATATGGTTGGGTATGTAGGAATTAAAACTGGACCAGTGCCCAGTGTACCATTGGTTGTGCCATGGGGGACGAGCTCTGGCTCGAGATCTTTAACAACCCAGTGTTGGTACTTTGGACTGACCGATAATAATAATAATAATAATAATAATAATAATAATAATAATAATAATAATAATAATAATAATAATAATAAACAACTACTTTATTTTTACCCCACCTTTCTCCCCGAAGGGACTCAAGGCAGCTTACAACAGGTTAAAAACAGATTAAACAACATAATTAAAAAACAGATTAACAACATAGTTTAAAAACAGATAAAAGCATATTAACACATACCATAAAAACAGTAGTCAGATAACAAGTAGTAAAAAGGTAAAAAGAGCATAGAGCAGCAAGTCATAAAAGAATCAGGCCTGTAAAAAATTAAAAGATGTTGAAAAGATGTTAAAAAGGCCGAGAACTCAGAAGGCTTGTTTAAACAGAAGGGTCTTCAGGCCTCGCCGAAAAGTCTCAAGACTGATGATCATCATTTGATCACACTGTTCCAAAAGGGTCTCCACAGAGCAGTGGTGTAGCAGTGGGGGGATGCAGTCTGCCTCAGGTACAAGCCTTATGCAGTTGCTAAGTGGATGACAGCATCACTCCTGCCCTGACTGCGCCAGCCTCAGATGTGCTGTAGCCTGGCCCACAGGAGGCTCAGTTGTCATCAAAGAGCAGCAGGTATGCTTACCATTGCGGGAACCAAAGGTTCATGGGCCATTAGGGCCATGTATGACTTGGCCAACTCCTGATATTAGCCCTGTTAGTCGTGATTAACTTTCTTTGGATACAACCCACTGTGTCTTAGTGGCTGAGAAACCAAACAAAATAGAAGACTGTAGAAGTAAAAAATGCTAGTGGTACTTATCATACCTTCCCAGGTCAATATTGTGTCCTAAAGACCACCATGTATAGCACCATAACTTTGATCTTATTTAATTTTTCTATTTAAAAGGAAAACTATAGTCCTCTTTCCCTACATTTTTTAACACAAAGCGGCTTACGACAGCCTAAAAACTTGCAACAAGGTCTTTTTTAAAAAAAACTGGTAAGACAATGAAACTCAACTTAATGGAAAAAGGCTGCAAAATATTGTTAGGACTATTGTATGTTACAAGTTAATTATCCTCAGGGAAGCAACAGATCCAAACTCAATGTAATGTCTGCCCACATTTGGCATACAAGACAGAATTCAAGATAACTCGGCTGCATGGATTCCACCAAGCCTGTTAGCAAGAGTTTAGAGGAAGAACATTTATGCTAGGAGAATTACTGAACATTGGGGGTGAAATCATGGCAGCCTAATTCAAGGTCTCAGAGAGAGAACTCTCTAATTGTCTTGGCTGCCATAGAAATTCTGCAGTGCAAAAATATCCTAGTGAATGATGCACTGGAAGAATGTACCAGAAGGTTAATCTTTTCAAGAACTGTAAGAAATTCTCTTAGCTTAACATAATATCCAGCCCCTGCAGTGAAAGATTCAGTTGCAATGTTCAAGTTGTCCCATCATGGGGAGTCTATCCTCTTGAAGACCACTACTGTTCCCGAGGGAGGCCGCCCCCGCCTACCCTGTTTCTCCCTATGTCTTGTATCTTCACAACAACCTTGGCAGATGGCAGCCTGAGCAGAGTCAACCTTAGGAGCTGTGGGGCAAGACAGTGAGAAGAGGCTGTGCAGGTTTCTATCAAGAACCCAGTTTTAATAAGGTAGTACTTTGGCTTTGGAAGATGAGAGGTCAGTAATTAAGTGACTCACTTCTGAACCCATCATGGCACCAGTGCATGCTAGCTGTGACTGTGTGGGGCTTGAGGGTCTGACCAGGTGAATGCTGAGATTACTGGATTGGATCCAAGCCTCTTTTGGATAGGCTTTGAAAGGTTGCCTTAGCTTCGTAGTACCAGAGAGGAGAAAATGAAGGGTGAGCAAGAGCGCATGCATGGGTAGCCAGCCTTCAAGTAAGTAGGCAGCATTGGATGGGCTTTGCTAACCAGTCTAGTGGCTGACCACTGCCCTGGCATTCACATGGTTTGGAAAAGTGGCACGAAACAATGTGGGTTCGTGTGTGGGTGGTGGGGATGTTTGGCAGCCTTTGCTTGTGGATGCAAAAGATATATATGCGCACGCACGCACGCACGCACGCATGCACACACGCACACACACACACACACACACACGATATCTGTGGGGGATCTGCTTCTACCAAGAATACTCGAAACCACAGATAGCTGAGAACACTACGTATTTACGGTTGCGCTAAGGTGGACAACAAAGGAAGATTTATGGAAAAGGAAGCAGAGAGTGAGAACGCTAGACTTGTAGCCGCTAGAGCAGGGATTTTCAACCCTTTTCATCTCAAGGCACACTGACAAGATGCTAAAATTGTCAAGGCACACCATCAGTTTTTTGACCATTGACAAGGCGCGCCATGCTGCTGGTAGGGGGCTCAAATCCCCAAATTGCCCTACTAATAAATGACACTCCCCAAACTCCCGCGGCACACCTGTGGACCATCTGCAGCACACCAGTGTGCCACGGCACAGTGGTTGAAAATGGCTGCACTCGAGGAACACTAGGGGAGGCAACTCAGAGAACACTAACAGGAAGCTGAGTCCAGTATTCTTGCTTTCGGTCTGCTTTCTCTGCTGTCCACTTCCTGTTCTCATTCTTGCTGTTTGCTTCCTTTTCCAAAAAGTTTCCTCTGCTGTCCATTTCCTGGTATGTCCATTTCCAGTCATTGTCACAGATGACAGTGGACCGATCAGTAGTCTGTTGATGGCAGATCTTAAGGGTCTGATTTGGGAGCGTGGAATCTGTGCCCCCAGTTCATACGAACCGCAATTGCTTTTGAAAGAGGCTTCTTCCTAGCGCTGTTGAACTGTGAGTGACCTCCTCCTCCTCAAATCTGGTCACTGCTGGCTAGTGTGCAAAACTTAAACCATACACATCTATTGTATACACAGTGGAGCCATCTGCAAAGCATTCCTCTTGCTTTACTGACGATGAACAGGAAATCAAATACGCTGGGGAGAAAACAGGCAAAAAAATATTCACTGTCCAAAAGGATTGTTCATCCATATTTTTCCTTCTGCTTCCTCTACACACGTTCTCTCTCCGCAGATGTTTGTATACTTTCCGATCTTCTTGAACATTCAATTTTTGCTCATCCCAGTTTTAAAGATAGCTGGCGTGCATTTAATTAGGAAAGGATTTGGAGTTGCTTGATACCAAAACAGAGAGTTGAGCCATCTGTCTTTTTCCATTCTTGCAAGCACAATGATGCATTCGGTGACCAAAAATCCTCTACAGCTGTGCTCTATTGATCGTTACAAGAAATAAGAGAACTTTACTCTTGAATAAAATATTGTTTTCCAAACATCTTGAAGCACTTTTCAAAAAAAAAAAATTATTTAATCTCATAATATTTTGTGAGTTTGATGAAGAAACAGATAGATAGAAATAAAGGAATAAGGTTTTCATAATACAGAAGGTTCACATAACAGCTATTGAGGTCTAGTGGTCAGGGACCTGACCCGGTTTCATCTCCCTAGGTGGCAATGAGGAACTCAACATCTTTTGTTCTTCAGGGCCCAGCTGGACTTGGCATTAAAAGCATCAGCATCTACTTTGGGAGGATTGTAAATCTTAAAGTAGCAGCCACAGCAATAGCACCCTTGGGGTAAGGCATTGTCAGTGATAAAACTGCACAGATATAAAGGACGAAGGGCTCAATCCTGAAGAATACGCACAGGCGGGACTGTAAGCTACAGCCCAGCACCGAAGCTGGCCCTGCGTGTACTGCCGCCCAGTGCTCCATGGGAGCGTCAAGCAGTGGAGAGTGTGTGGGGGGAGGCGTTCTGGAGCAGGGGAAGGGTGGGGAGAAGGTGTGGCAAGGAGGGAGCAGGGTGGGAGGGGGATGGGACTGGCGGAGCTCAGCTCTGATGGATCCATAGGCCTCCTCATGGTCCATCACAAGGCATCTTTGCTTGCTGGCTAAATAGCTGATGCAGAATCAAGTAGCCCCATTGTGGAGCCACTTACCTTACTCAGGAGAAGGGGACGAATGCAAGGATGCTTCGGGAGCCACTGCTGGCTGCCCGGTGCGCTAAGGATGCGCTAAGGATGCTAAGGATGCGCTAAGCGGCGTTTGTCGCCGCTGCAGCCCTGGGTGCCTCTGAGCTCAGCATTGGGCTAAAAAAACTCTCTTTTTCTGCACTATGATCCCATTCTGGATCAGGCCTCAGTGATGCTCTACTTTAACCCATTTTTGTCCAGCACACAGGTATGCACATTTGATCCGTGTTGCATATATGCAACATTGGGCAAAAATAGTTTAAATGTAAACTGGAACTGGAGATCTAACTTCCCCATCTCAGTAGAGCTGCTTCCTCTCCAAAGCTATGTAATTGATGACATTTCTAAGCTGCCCTTCAGTAGAACTATCCATGAGAAAAATGTAATAAAACAATAAAATATAGAAAATCACAGTTAAGGCAGATATGGAATAAATAATGAAAAAGTCGTAAAAATTCAACAGAGGGAGTAAAGCAGTGTTAAAAACTAGCTTCCTCTATGTTCCAGAATGCCTGGGTGAATAAAAATGTCTTCACCTGCTATCGCAGCAATTTTCAACCAATCTGCTGGGGCACATTGGTGTTCCTCAAAAGGTCCGCAGGTGTACCACTGGAGTTTGGAGCACAGCGGCGGAAAATCACTGAAAAACTCTACCAGGTTTTGTGACTCTGTTTCTAGGGCAACTGTCTGTAGTAACAAATTGTCCCTCTTCCTCCACTGTCTCTGACAGCCAATTTGTTACTACAGACAGTTGCTCTAGAAACAGCCACAGAACCCAGAAGAATCTCTCGGAAGTTGGAAGTGACACCACAAGAGCTGAGGACCATAGAGAGGACCATAGATGTCAGTGTGCCATGAGAAGAAAAATGTTGAAAATCGCTGTGCTATCTGAATTGCATCATGGGGCCAGAAAGGCCTTCCTGGAGAAGGCATTCCACAACTGAGATACAGTGACTGAGAAGGTCCTCTCCTTGTTTACCACTCATCTAATCCGTGGGTTCACTAGGGTTTGCGTCACCTGGGGCAGGAGGGCAGCGTGTCACCCCCATGATGGACCTCCTCCCATGCAGTGGGCAGGGCAACACCCTGGCTGGTGGGCATGATGATGCACCATTACTCCTCTCCTACTGGTTTTTGGCTATAACTTTTGCTAGAATAGAGGTATTTCAATGTGGATTGTTTCATTGCATTCTGCATGAAATTATGCATCAAATGATATATAACATGATGTAATTATTTGAAAATACCAAGATTTAAAAAATTTAAAAAAATTTTGTGTCACCCCTCATGAGCGTCACCCGGTGTGGCCCGCACCCTCTGCACCCTCATAGCAATGCCACTACATCTAATTTCAGGTGTTTGTTGGGGGAACCCAGAGGAAGGGCCTTCAGTGACAGGTACCCTGTCTGGGCAGGCTCATGAGGACAGTCTTTGCCACCAACCTCCCTCCTTACCCCAGTGAGTAGGAATAGAGAACAGGCCCCCAAAGTGCCTGCTGAGTACTCCAGCCCTTTATCAGGAGTGTTTATTTTGGCAAGAACTCAGCTGCTTTCTGATGTTGGAAAAAAGCAAGGTCAGGGTAGAATCTGGAGCAGATTTCTTTTGTGGAGGGACAGAAGAGAGAGAAAGAGAGCTCTTTGTGTTGAGCCTTTGTATGAATACAGTTTAGTCCTGGTACAAATTAAGCCTGTATGAGGCCAAAGCATTGCAGGACGTTAAACATGTTTCACATAGCAGGCCAAATAGCATTCACGGTGCCAGCTGAAGTTTGGAAGCGGTGTCATTAAGCAGGCGATGACATCATTAAGCAGGTGATGACCAGATATAAGCACTTTCTTGTCATTTGGGAACTCAGTAGCTGCAAATGACTTGATCATACTTTCAAGATGTGGGAAAGCTCAATTATCATGCAGGCCACTCTTTCAGCAGTGACACTTCTGCCAAAGCATCACATCACAGCTCAGCGGCTGAGAGTGGCTGATGATGGTGCTGGGAGAGCCCACTTATCACAAGGGGAGGATGAAAACCTTCCAGGGGGTGTTTCTGGCCTGCAGGCCTTATGTTTGTCACCCCTGAATTAGAGCTTGCCTGAGACTGAGAGTTGAGGAAACAGGGTTACTAGAAAGTGGGATTTGGACGGGTGAGACCAAGAATAGATTTTTGTGGAGGACAATAGTCAATCAATCAATCAATCAACAATCAATCAACAGTATTTATATACCGCTTTTCAACTAAAAGTTCACAAAGCGGTTTACAGAGAAAAATCAAATAACTAATGGCTCCTTGTCCCAAAAGGGCTCACAATCTAAAAAAATGCAAATGAATACCAGCAGACAGCCACTAGAACAGACAGTGCTGGGGTGAGGTGGGCCAGTTACTCTCCCCCTGCTAAACAGAGGAGCACCCACTTGAAAAAGTGCCTCTTACCCAATTAGCAGGGGTTGCTTGGTACCCAATAGTGTGTTGCTCGGTACCAGGGATGTGCTGGAGTCACTGTGCCTGAGTCACTAGTCAAGTTGCCAACCCCTGACTTGACTTGCAAGACATGACGGGCGGCCATGACCTGAGCTGCTTATACATTCATTTTGATTTAAGTTGTGAATCATTACGTGAAACAAGTCGAGGTACAAGTTAGCTGCAACTCCACGGAAAAAAGATCGCTAGTCAGGTGCGTGCGTCTGAGTTCCCATTTAATACTCCCCTCTGTTCGCATCCCATCTGCCATCAGCAATGTGTTGAAATCCTTTTCATTTTATTTATGTCAACAAAAGCTGCAATGTTATTTGAGTGAGTGTAGCAGTGCAGAAAAACAATTGGTTCCATATAAACCCCAGCGGACACCCTCCCCCCATTCACATCACGACTCTCAATTCCATCTTCAGAAGGAGCACCAAGCAGCTCGCCACGTTCCAACAGTCTTACCTGTTCTGGCAGGTCCAGAGAGATCTTCCAACCTCCCTGATTTGCAGATTGAGTGAAAATGACCATTTGAGAATACCATCCATAACAGCAAAATCCTGCAAACATGTACTAAGAAGTAAGCCCCATTCAGTTCAAAGGAGCTTAATTCCAGGTAAGTGTGTAAAGTACTGCAGCCTGAGTACTTCCAAACAGTGTTATATGTGGGTAAGTGTTCTTGACCATGACCTTGGCATGCACTCACAGGACTGATTCAAACATGATGACAAGCAGGCAACCCCTTATCAACATGCATTATAACTCATGCTTAGTTTCACATTGAAACTGTGCCCTTAGCATTATTAGGAGGTGTGGGGGGGACTATGGGCTGCACCGGGTGACATGCACAGGGGGGTGACACCACTATTGATCAAATTTTTTAAAATCTTGGTACTTTCAAATAATACCATCATGTTATATATTGTTTGATGTGTAATTTCATGCAGGACACAATGAAACAAACCATACTGAAATATCTCTATTCTCTCAAAGGTATAGCAAAAAACCCCAGCAGGGATGGGTTGATGGTGCATCACCATGCCTTCACCCACTGCATGGGACAAGGTTCATCATGGGGTTGAGGTGCTAGCATCCTGCACTGGATGATGCAAACCCTAAGGATGCCATTGCTGGATGCTGGAATGGATCCTAAGGATGCCATTGCCATTAGCTGCTAATTATATAACATTAGCATACCAGTATAATGCTTGCCCAGGAGTCAGATAACCTGCTACGTGAATGTGGGAAAGGCAACCTGTTTAAACACAATGGCAGGCTTGTAGAATGCCACACGGTTCCAATTCATCTATGGGCACAATCCTAACCCCTTATGTCAGTGCTTTCCAGCACTGACATAAGGTCAATGCAGCTCTGAGGTCAGGGAACAAACATTCCATTACTTTGAGGAGGCCTCCATGAGTGACACCCAACTGCAGGATGCAGCACACGTCCCATTGGCACCAGTATGCCAGTGCTGGAAAACACTGACATAAGGGGTTAGGATTGCACCCATAGTTCGTTGGTGGTGAGGGAAATGCACAGAAATCCCTGCACATGTTCAGAAGCACTTTTCTTCACATCTATTAGAGCTCAGACCTGATCTTGTAAACATATTCCAGAATTCCGCCTGAGCATACAAGAAGCCCTGGGCATGAAATCTGCATGTTCTCTGAGGTTTGCAATGAGTTTTTTATTTGTTCTGCATGAAAAAAAAAATGTGGGTGGTATACACGTTTTGTGGTTTTCAATATGGCACAGGCACAATATTTTAAAGTTCTGAATTCAAAGCATGTGCCATCTGGTTTGGGATCATTGTGTGTGACTTCAACATTTTTTTTAATGTGCTGAAAAACCAGATGGGACATTTCTTTTCTTGCCTGAACGTTTCAGCACATTTCAGTATAAGAGGAAAATGCTTATGTGGTCACAGACAAAACATAGCAAAGGTGTGTATTTTTTATGAGCGTTCTCTGGCTCAATTTAAATGTGACATGGGCATGCACAAAGAACCGTGTGGCATTCTACAAGCCTGCCATTGTGTTTAAACAGGTTGCCTTTCCCACATTCACGTAGCAAGTTATCTGTCTCCTGGGCAGGCATTATACTGTTATGCTAATGTTATATGCTTAGCAGCTAATGGCAATGGCATCCTTAGGGTTTGCATCATCCAGTGCAGGATGCTAGCACCTCAACCCCATGATGAACCTTGTCCCATGCAGTGGGTGAAGGCATGGTGATGCACCATCAACCCATCCCTGCTGGGGTTTTTTGCTATACCTTTGAGAGAATAGAGATATTTCAGTATGGTTTGTTTCATTGTGTCCTGCATGAAATTACACATCAAACAATATATAACATGATGGTATTATTTGAAAGTACCAAGATTTTAAAAAATTTGATCAATAGTGGTGTCACCCCCCTGTGCATGTCACCCGGTGCAGCCCACAGTCCCCCCCCACACCTCCTAATAATGCTAAGGGCACAGTTTCAATGTGAAACTAAGCATGAGTTATAATGCATGTTGATAAGGGGTTGCCTGCTTGTCATCATGTTTGAATCAGTCCTGTGAGTGCATGCCAAGGTCATGGTCAAGAACACTTATCCACATATAGCACTGTTTGGAAGTACTCAGGCTGCAGTACTTTACACACTTACCTGGAATTAAGCTCCTTTGAACTGAATGGGGCTTACTTCTTAGTACATGTTTGCAGGATTTTGCTGTTATGGATGGTATTCTCAAATGGTCATTTTCACTCAATCTGCAAATCAGGGAGGTTGGAAGATCTCTCTGGACCTGCCAGAACAGGTAAGACTGTGATAGGGAGAGGAGGGGGCAAAAAAGGGAAGGGGATGAATTGTGTGGGGAGGCTAAGGGGGTGGATCTGGTGGTGATGGTGTGCACCAGATCCTATTCTTGTTTTGGTAGCCTCCCCACCCACTTCTTGGACTTGTGCCAGCTAAAGAGTTGGTGCGAGTCCCATTGCAGAGCAGGAAGCTTACAGAGGAATAAGGAGATTTAAATCCCTTTGGATGCCACAAAGAGAATGCATGCGTGTAACAGGTGTCTGTCTCCTGGGCAGGCATTATATTGGCATGCTAATGTTATATGCAGCCAAGGCACAGTTTCAATGTGAACGTAGCATGAGTAATGTCATATTGGCATGGCATTGAGTGAAAGGAAGAGTCTTGGCATGACCAGGAAGAGGCTGCAGGCAGCTTGGAAGACTTCCTGCAGCCCTGAAAATGCAATGGTTTAGCTGGGTTTATGTAAACTAAGCTGTTTTTAGTGTTCTCCTTCACTTTCCCTATCTTTTTAAAGGGCATCCCTGGTATCCACAGAACCGCGGATAACTGAAACTGCTGATACCTAATCCACGGATACCAGAGTACGCCTGTATTAGCTCTGATGATGATGATAAAGAATATTTCTGTATCACTTTTCAACGAAAAAGTTCACAAAGTGGTTTACAGACACAATCAAATAACTAAATCGTTGCTTGTGTCAAAAGGGCTCACAATAAAAAAAGATGCAGATGAGCACCAGCAAACCGCCACTAGAAAAGACACTGTCTTTTGGTGAAGAGGGACAGTTATTCTCCTCCTGCTAAAAATATAAGAGGAGTTCCACTTGAAAAAGCAGCTCTTTACCCAGTTTGCGGGGGTAACTGTATTATGTATGATCCATGGAAATGAGAGCTGACTCATCCTAATACTTTATTTGTTCCATGCTGTATCATAGCAACACCTCATTTGCTCTCAGAACAATCAGTCTCATTGGTCAGTTTTGAGTCAAAGAAGTCTACTTTTTGTTACATGATGCAGTTGTGTTTTCCTTTTCTGCATCTTTGGCTATACTGCTTGCTAGAATACACATAATTCAACATGGTTTGTTTCATTGCATTCTGCATTAAATTACCTGCGCCATGATATATAACAGGATGTTGTTATTCATAAATACCAAGATTTCCACAATTCTGACCACTAGTGTCAAGCTAGCTTGACACCCACTCAAGGCTTGGTACCTAGGGCAAAATACCCCCCTTGCCTCTCCTTAGCTACGCTGCTGCTCCAGGCCAGGCTCAGCTACCCCAATCTGGCCCTGATGGTTTTACCACATGTAAGGCAAAATGCAGATTTTGCCACAAAGCAGGGAAGAACTAGGGTTCTAGTGCAGGGGTTCTCGAGGACCCCCAATCTGGCCCGCAGGGAGTCTCAGTCTCCAATGAGGCTCTGATCCATCAGAGACTGTTGGACCCCACATTGGCCCACAACTGCCAGTCATGACCATCAGAAGTGAGCTGTGGGCCGAGTTAGAGCAAGGCCCATTATAGCCTCCATGTGTTTTCTGCTTTTCCCTGGACATTATTTTAACCCACCCACCCCCAACTGTCTCTCAACAACTTATATCTCCATGTGTTTCTGGCTTGGTCTGAATGTTTTCACTGTGTAGGAGGACAGTGTGGCAAACTGTTCATAGTTCTCATGTGGTTCTACATGCCTGTTATTATAGTTCAGGGCAGGAGGTCTGGTCTAGAGGGTAGAGCCTCCATTTGCCTGAAGATTAACATCCACAAGGTCGCCAGTTCGAGGCCACCGGCACCGTGCGACCTTGGAGCAGCTGACAAGCTGAAGCCAAGCAATTCCATCTGCTCTGAGCGTGGGAGGATGGAGGCCAGAATGTTAAACCAGATCGGAGTGTAACACCTTGAATGTGGTGGTTCTTGAAAGAGAGAACCTTCTTTCAATTTGTAAAAATCCCTGCGTGGATTTAATAAGCCTGCCTGTGTAAACCGCCTTGAATAAAGTCTTGAATAAAGACCAAGAAAGGCGGTATATAAATACTGTATATTATATTATTATATTAGTTCTCAAGTGTATTATAAATAAATTCAGTGAAATTCCGTAAAATGCATTCATTTATATAAAAGTTCCATCTCGAATGTATTCATATTTGTAAACTGATTCAAATTTGAAATGTGAATTAATTCTTTTTCCCCCCTGCCCCTGACATAGTGTCAGAGAGATGATGTGTGCCCCCTGCCAAAATGTTTGCCCACTCCTTTTCTAGTAAATGTATATGTCTTCCTGGTAATAGAATGCCCTTGTGCAATTAACGAGATCTTCTCTTTTGCTACTTTGTTCTACAGGCATTGATCCTCGTTAACAACAAAATCAGCAAGATCAGCCCTGGAGCCTTTGCTCCTCTGAAGAAACTAGAGAGACTTTATCTTTCCAAGAACAGCTTGAAGGAACTTCCCGAGAACATGCCCAAAAGCTTGCAGGAACTGCGGGCTCATGAGAACGATATCACCAAATTAAGGAAAGCTGTCTTCAGCGGGCTGAATAATATGATTGTCGTAGGTATGCATCACTGCTGATGTACGAGTGGGTCAGAACATAAGACGTCAACGTTTAAAATGTCTGTGGAATTTGGCAGAAAAAAGCTAGGCGAAAGCATCATAATCACAATGTTGATTCTTGCCACACTCAGTGGCAAGACCTGGGATGGGGCCAGGGGGGACAAAAACCCCAAGTGCCATGCTTGCTATGCGCTCGCCGTGTCCCTGCCACCTTCACCTGCCATGCCACCCTGCCTGTCCAACCGAGCTGTTCTGCTGGCAAGAGAGGCACAGCCGGGCACTCAGCAGTAGGCAAGAAGCCATCTGAGGCTTCTCCCGCTGCTTTAAGCAATAATTCCAGTTTCATTCATGTAAGGGATTTTCAAGGTAATTTTGAGTATACCTGGTTTTAGCATTATGCGCAGACTCTGGAACATCACCCTTGTGTAAGATAATGGACCGACTTTCCAGGGCTATCAAAAAACGAATGGCATGAACTGGTTCTCTTTAGCATAATGCTGAAAATCTATGGCTCATTCAACTGAGCACAATTAGAGCAGTGGGGAGCAGTGGCACCCCTAGGGTTTGCCTCGCCCAGTGCAGGAGGCCAGTGCGTCACACCCATGATGGATCTATGCAGTGGGCGGGACAATGCCCCAGACAGTGGGCATGGCGATGCTTCATTGCCCCGCCCACCTGCTTTTTGGCTAAAACTTTTGATAGAACAGAGATATTTCAGCGCCGTTTGTTTCACTGCATTCTGCACGGAATTCCACATTGAATGATATATAACATGATGGTATTATGTGAAAACACCAAGGTTTAAAAATTTTTTGGCCAGTAGTGGTGTCACTCCCCTGTGCGCATCGCTCAGCAAGACCCTTACCCTCTACACCCCCCAGCGATGCCACTGTTGGGGAGAAATCTTAATTTGTTGTTTAATGATTGCTGATATGGCCATATGGATGACGGCTGGATCCCAAAGGATCTCCTCTATGGAGAACTCGTGCAAGGAAAGCGCCCTACAGGTGGACCACAGCTGCGATACAAGGACATCTGCAAGAGGGATCTGAAGGCCTTAGGAGTGGACCTCAACAGATGGGAAACCCTGGCCTCTGAGCAGCCCGCTTGGAGGCAGGCTGCGCAGCATGGCCTTTCCCAGTTTGAAGAGACACTTGGCCAACAGACCGAGGCAAAGAGGCAAAGAAGGAAGGCCCATAGCCAGGGAGACAGACCAGGGACAGACTGCACTTGTTCCCGGTGTGGAAGGGATTGTCACTCCCGAATTGGCCTTTTCAACCCCACTAGACGCTGTTCCAGAACCACCATTCAGAGCGCGATACCAGAGTCTTTCGAGACTGAAGGTTGCCAACAGAAGATTGCTGATATTATGAACAATACAACTCATGTATATTTTTTTTTCCTTTTGTGTAGAACTGGGCACCAATCCACTAAAAAGCTCAGGTATTGAAAATGGAGCCTTTCAGGGAATGAAGAGACTCTCCTATATCCGTATCTCAGATACCAATATAACTAGCATCCCTAAAGGTAAGAGCACTATTTGGGAGACCATGAGGATAGACTAAGTGTTTTGAACTTTTGTACAGCCAGTTATCACTTTACTTTTAGAACTTGACAAGGGTGGGGAGGTGAGACGCAATGGTATTTCAATGTATTTGTATTTAAAAATGTATTGAAATGGTAAATACCTGTGTGGTGTTAATTGTGAATATTACATACGCATTTGAAGGCACTGGATTTTCTCACAAAGAAATAATGCACAAAGAATAATTAAAGCACTTATGGCCCAATCCTATTGCTTTGTTATGGCGCCAGAATGAGCGTTCCAGTGGCGTCATGTGCTTTCTGGCTGTCGCAAACACAACTTGCTGGAGCACACAGCCTGTCCGCTGTCACAAGTGGCAAATGGCCAGCTTCAAGCACCAGTGAAACAGAGATGCCTGCTGGCGCCAGTAAAAGAGCACAGGGGTGGGAGGGAGGTGGGGAGGGGTGGAACGGGACTGGAAAGGGTGGAATGGGATGGCAATGGAGGCAGGGAGGAGAGAGGATCAGAACCACAAAGGGAATTGGTTTGGTAGCAGTGGCATCTGCCAAATTGTACCCCCTTCCCAGGCTTGATCTGGCTTCATGGGTCCATTTGGACTTGTGCCAGCTATATAGATGGCACAAGCCTAAGTAGACCTACTGGGTTGGCAGAGGCCTTCCCTGGGGCAAGGAAACAAATGTTTCCATGCGTCAAGAAGGCTTTCAGAAGCCAAAACTCCCCCACCACATTCAGTGGATGCCACATGAGTGTTGCTTTATTGCTGAGCAGAAAGTTAGGACTGGGCTGCCTGGCTGCCATCCTATACATCAGTGGTTCTCAGACTTTGAGGGGCATGGGCAAGGAAGTGATCCCCAGAATTGTGTCCCTAAGGGGGCAAAGGGGGGGTGCTTGGACTCAGTGAGGGCTGCTGGAGGCTGCAGAAGATGCGGGAAGCCCAGCACACTTCTCCCCAGGGCTTGGAATCTTGAAATGGAGCAATCTCAGAGCATTTCCTGTTTGCAGAAGGTGCTCTGTGATGTCTCCATTTGAACATTACAATCCTTGGGGAACCCTGCACCTCCTGCTGCCTCCAGCAGCTCTCACTGAGTCCAAGTAAGTGCAAGCACCCCCTTTTCGCTTCCCTTAGGGATGCCATCCTGGGGATCGCTTCCCTGTCTCTCCTCTTCCCCTGCCCCTTAAAGGGATGGGCAAAGTGTTTCATGAACTGGTGGGTCACAATCCACCAGGCTGAGAACCAGCGCCATACACACATTCCAAGTTGGAAGTTCCATTGAATTTAATGTGACTTACTTCTGAGTAGACGTGCTGCTTATCTCGCTCTTCCAAGTGCAATTTTCCCATAAGTTCTCAATGGAAAAAAGGTCATTGGGTTTGAATTCCATCTGACTTGCTGTATTGCAAGAAGATTAGAAAGAAGGCATTACAGATTTCTACCCATTAGCACGGTGAAGGGTGACCCAGTGGTAACACCACACCAGACTGTGTTGCAGTAGCAAAATGTGTGTTACTCCAGAGTAGACGCACCCTGACCTAAACAGCACAGAGATCACAGGTCAGTTGTGAATTGCTCAGGTATAGCTAACCTCATGAATTGTGCCCGTGTAAGCATGCCTTGAACCTGACAAATGACCATCCTGTCCTATTATTTGCTATGAAAAGTTTTATTGGGTTCATCTTCTCGTTGCAGGTCTTCCCACTTCTCTCACAGAGCTTCATCTTGACGGCAACAAAATCACGAAAGTTGATGCGGATAGTCTAGGTGGACTCGCCAATTTGGCTAAGTAATGACGGTTTGATATACCTTCCCAGTGTTATGCAAAACTGGTAGCCACCTTCCTCAGTAGCCAAAATGTCATTCTGTTCATAGATAATTTCAAGTGCTTTGGGGCTAGATCAGGCTAGCTGTATTGAAGAGCAACAGTACTGCATTTTTCTGCCCCACGTTGCATATACGCAACAGGGATCGAAGGTGTACATCTGTGGGCTGGACAGAAATGGGTTAATTGAAGAAAACTGATATCTAACCACTTCAATGACTTCTCTAGCTTTGAATTGTTCCCTTAAGGCAATGGTTCTCAAACTCTCAGGGAACGTTTGAGAGCCTTTAAGTCCTTGCGGGGGTGAGGCAGCGACGGATCCCCAGGATTGCGTCGCTAAGGGGGCTGCAGGGGCTTAGATGGACTTACCAGAGCCTCCTGCAGCCTCCTGGGGGTGCAGGGAGCCCTGCGTGGCCATCTGCAGGGCTCCCCAGCCTTCCAAAAGTGAAAGTGGAGCAATTGTGCCCCACTCCGCAAAACTGGAAGTGGAGCACAATCGCTCCACTTTCACTTTTAGAAGCCCAGGGAGCCCTGCAGATGCTCACAGGAGGCTGCAGGAGGCTCTGGTAAGTCCAGCCAAGCCCCTGCAGTCCCCTTAGCGATGCGATCCTGGGTTTCGTGTCACTGCCTCTTCCCTGCCTCCTTGTTGCCCCCTGCCCCTTAAGGGGGCAGAGGCCAGGGCCTTCATGCTGGGGCACTGCGACACCAAAGTTTGAAAACCACTGCCTTAAGGGCTCAATCCTATCTGAATTTCCAGCACTGATGCAGCCACAGTGCAACCCCAAGGTAAGGGAACAAACATTCTCTTACCTTGAGGAGGCCTCCATGATTGCCCTTCCACAACAGGATGCAACACACACCCCATTGACACGGCTGCATCAATGCTAGAAAGTTGGATAGAATTGGGCCCCAAGGCTTCTCCAAGCATAGCTTAGAGCCCAATCCTATGCATGTATACTCAGAAGTAAGTCCAATTATATTCAGTGGGGCTTACTCCCAGGTAAGTGCGGATAGAATTGCAGCCTTAATAGAACACTTCCCAGGCTGCATAGCATATCTTCTAACTGAGCATATTATTGTATCTATCAATTAAAATTTCTCTGAATTTTATTGCAACATAAACTTGCACTCAAGCGTTTGCTCAACCAGATTCTCAGTTGAGGCTGGAATGTATATTTGTTGTAATTGTATAAAATGACTGTACAAAAGCAAAGCAGAATCAGTCATCTTAAATTTAATTGCCCTTGCTTGTTCTTCCAAATGTGCACAAATAGGTATATTCTAAGCTGCTCTACACAAAGCAAAAACACACAGACACACCCTCTGTCCTACATATTGGTATTCTGGTTGAACAGGTCCCCCTAGCTGCAGCATAATATACAGAGATCTTCAAACTGATCTGATGCTAACATTTAATTTTAACCGCAACCTGGTACCAAATGGATTAAATCATCCAAATGTTCACAGCCTGGCCATTCATTCATTACGTTAGCTTCCGAAAATGAAATGAACCAAACCTGTAGGATGGTGGCAAATGATAATGCTTTTATGTTCTTATTTTGATGGAGACAGCTTGTTTGCTTTCATTACATTTGTTTCAATTTCTGAAATGTATCTGAAGTAGTATAGTGATGACAGAGGACCAAAAAATGCTAGAGGCTAATGGGAGTCTATTTGACAGGGATGAAATTTAAATCACTGAGAGAGTAGGAATAGCTGAGTCGTTTGAAATGGGGATAGATCAATGCTTCGTTCTTATAATCAGCTTTGGAAAAGTGTGCAAACTGAGGTCTGCAGGATGCTCAATTGGCATCCTCCTTTTCTGCCTATTTACTTTTTACTGCACCACACAAAAGCAGCACACGGTGTTGGAATGCTAATTGGATTCTTGATTTTAAAAAAAAAGTATGACTCAGATCAGGATTTGGTGGATACCACTGCTGCCAAAATGGCCCCCTTCCTGGTCTCAATCCACCCTCCTCCCTGCCCCATCACTGTCCTGTTCTCTCCCCCATGGCCCCCTCCTGCCCCTACACGCACTTATCTATGGTGGGAGGCGTCCAGAGGTTGCTGCTGTAAGGAGATGACTGCCTGCTGCTATGTCATGCCCTCTGGCACGTCACCTTTTGCAACACCCAGAAAGCATCATATCCCGCCACAACGCTTGTTCCAGCAGTATATGGGGCCAATAGGATTGGGTCATAACTGTGCCATCCTGTACACAGTTTCCTGGGAGTAAGCTTTAAACTGTACACAGTTTCTTTGTCATATAGCTAAAGAATATATATAAAATAGAAAAAAAAGAAACTTAGAGCCCAAGCCTACTCATGTCTACTCAGAAGTAAATCCCATTGTGTTCAGTGGGGCTTACTCCCAGGAAAGTGTGCATAGCGTTGCAGCCTTAGTTTAGACATTCAATTTTTGTTTACAATGTAAAGATGTCCAAGTACAAAACGAGCTCAATTATGAGAAAGAAATGTGTGTTTTTCCTCTCCAGTGACAATGAGCGCAATTATTTAACTGCAGCTTGCAAAATATTTTCTCTTTACAGACTTGGCCTCGCTTTCAATAACATTGTGAATGTGGACAATGGTTCTTTAGCCAACGTGCCTCATTTACGAGAGCTCCATTTGAACAACAATGAACTTGGCAAAGTCCCTGGTGGGCTGGGAGAACACAAATACATACAGGTAAAGTATGTTGTATGGACTTGATCACGCCACAGTTTGAAATGTGGTTTAATGCACTACACACACGAGCGGTAATTGTAACTACACTTAACAGCAAACACAGAAAGTGGTTCGAGGCTGGGAACAAGTTGAAACCTTGATGGTGGGGTCAGTGGTGTAGCTACGAGGGTGGTACGGTAAGTAGTGCAGGCGCCACAATGCGCCATGTAAGCGGCCCCTCCCATTCACCACCAGAGCTATTCCAACCAAATTGTCATCGCTGCCCAGAATGGCTCTGACGGCAAGTGGGAGAAGCTGCTTACACATTTTGGCATCTGCAGTACTCACCACACCACCCCTCCTGTAGCTACACCACTGATGGGGGTAGAAAGCATTAGCTCTGTGATTGTGCTGCGTTCCTCCCCTGATTACCAAATGGGTTTTATCCACTGGAAACCAGCAGAGGGAAACCAGGATCAGGGTGCGACCTGCAGTGGGTCCAAGAGCTAAAGCCCCTTGCCACCTCTGTGGTTTGGTTCCATTTCAGGCTCCTCTTCCAGTGTGCTAGTGACCTAACGCAAACAAAATGCAAAGGGTTACCGTACACCTTTGTTGCCATGTTTAGTCTGACTCTAATATGGCAGTTGACTGTAGTATTTTTCCCCATTCTCAAACCACTATAGTATGCCATGCACAGCTCCAGGGAATGACATTGAACAATTGCCCTTTTCATTATGTGCAATATTGGTAGAGTGGGGAAGGCCACCAGGGCTCTGAAGGCCCACGATACAACTGACTTCCTCAAGGTAAGCAGATCTGGGTCTGAGACGGTACTGATTTCAACTGCCTCTCCAGTTTGCTCTACCATGTTCTCTCATATCTGCTGTGCACCTCCTATTTTTGTGATCTCAGGGACAGTAATTTCAGCTGTTCTTAGCAGGCTTAAGAAACTCTGTGACTTTCCTAAACTCACTGGCAGCTTCCATATTTTCCCCATATTATCCCACAAATCAATACAATGTCATGACTAGTGCTTTCCTTGTCTCTGCTGACGCACGACACAAGCTATACATAAGAACATAAGGAAAGTCCTACTGGATCTGGCCAAAGGTCCATCTAATTCTGCATCCTGTTTACCATAGTGGCCCACTCAGCTGTCTGTGGGAAGCCCAAAAGCCAGAAATGATGGCATCCCAGTCTCCCTGTGTTGGAGGGGCTTTCTCTGCCCCATGATTTCTTTGTTAGAAGCTGCAGACCTTTGAAGTTTAGCGAGCATGTTCTTATTGGCTGGGCCTGAATTGGCCACAGTCCTATGGGCAAGATGGTGGGTTTTAGAAACAGAGGAAGAGATACAAGTTTGTGACAATTAAAGCAGGGCCGACCTGAGTAGATCCAGAGCCCAATGCAAAACAATTTTGTAGGGCTCTCTCCTATTCATTGGGATGATTGGCGAAGGCGGGGGCAGGGCCAAAAGCACCCTGTGCAAAGCGTAGCACCCTGAAGTATGTGGTGGTCAGGGTCCAGTCTGTTTGCTCTGCCCACTTTGTGCTTCCTCGGCAAGGGCTCAATTGGCCAAATTGTCCCAAGGCCAACCCTGATTTAAGAGTTATATAAGAAGCCTCAATGTAGGGTCAGTGAGGAGTGATAAGAAGTTGAGGGTTAGGGTTAGTACTAGCCTCTTTTCTAGTACTCCTGAAGCATCATAAACATCCATACAAGTATATAGGCGCATGCAAATATGTGTGTGGGGCAGAAGATGGCAACAAAGAGATGCAGAGAGGAGATGGCAACAAAGAGATTTCTGTGTCTACCACAAGGTCTCCCTGTGCATGCATTTGGACCAGCTGTATATAGCGTTCACTATATCCACGGTTTTGGGCATCCACTGTAGGTCTTGGAAGATATCACCTTTAGATATGGGGGGACGACGGACTACTGTACTAATTCATGACAGATGTTTCTTGCTCTTTGTAATGGTTTGATTGCCTCACTTCTCGAATGTTTGCCATTTTCCAGGTTGTCTACCTTCACAACAACAAAATTGCTGCCGTCAGCCCCAACGATTTTTGCCCCCCTGGATACAACACCAAAAAGGCTTCTTATTCAGGAGTGAGTCTGTTTAGTAACCCGGTGCAGTACTGGGAGATTCAACCCTCCACTTTCCGCTGTATCTATGAACGGTCTGCAATACAGCTTGGAAATTACAAATAGATACGTGGATGCATTCCAGCTCAAAATTCCGGTTGCCTCTTAAGATTGTTGCTAACGATTAAAGCCAAATACTGGAAACTTAACTACAGAGTGGATATCATTATATATGTAAATGACCTAACAGATCATTCCAAAACAAAATTACTGAATTTCCTTTCTTTTCACTTCATTGCCAGCATGTGGTATATTTTTTGTGGTATCTCTGAATTAGCTGATTATGATAGATTTCAGTATTCCACTGTGCATGAAATTTGGGGTAAATATTTTTCAAGCTTTTCATAATTAAAAAAAAAAAATTATATGAGGATGTTCTTTAGTTTACATCAACACAAAGAAATTCCTTAGAGGAAAAGGAGATGGGACTTTCAATATAAATATATATATATATATTTTATTCTTTGGCAAAAAAAGTAGTCAAATGACACCTTAGTCAAACCCCATAGGTCTAATAGTACCTGCTACATGTTTAAAACCTGAGTGTAGGGTCTGATGTACTTATACAGCATTAGCAATACAAAAATGTTGCTTTTCACAGTGTTTTTCATTAAAATATCATGTTAATATATACATTTTCTTTTCTATTCTTAAGTCTTCCCAGATAATTGTATACAAAATTAGGAAAACATTCTAACAATATAATTATTGGAAGTATCAGACTGTTGTACCACTGGATGCTGCCACCACAACTAACTGTTGGATTAGAGCATCTAATTTTTAGAAGAGCATGCATCTCATTCATCTTTCCTTGGTCACATGACCACTTCAGTCAATCATAATCCACCAAGCAATATTCCCTTGCAACTTCCATTCATTTCAGTAGGACCTACACAAGAAACCACTATGTGGATTGTGCCGAGTGAAACTGCAGGCATGTGTAAATTAAGCAGGAGTTAGCCTTATACAGATGGCCCCCAATATCCGCAGACTCTGGACCTGTGGATTTCAGTATCCATGGGTCCCCGAACCCTTGGGTCAGACCCACATGGGCTCTCGGAGGTGAGGAGAGCTGTGCTCCCCTCACCTCCTGAGGATTACAGGGCCCTGAAACCTGCTGATTTCATTATCCATGGGTTTTCTAATCTGCCGGGGGTCCTGGAATGGAACTCCCATGGGTAATGAGGGTGGCCCCATACATTAATTCATGCTGTTAAACACAGCAATACAGATTCATCTACTTTTTTCACTTCAGTTCAGTTTTAACAGTATTTTCAGGCACACTATGGATAAATATGCAGGTTATGTATTCTGCAGCATCCATAGACTTATATGTGAGAACCAGGAAACATCAACTTACTAGATCTCTTTGAGAAGTTATCTGAAAGCACCTATATACATCTCATAACTGGCTTTAATTATTAGTGAGCATATCAAAAGAAAGTTTCACTTTCCTCGGATCACTCTCTTCAGAGTTAAGTGTATTCCTTTCCACATGTCACATTAAAAAAAAAGAAAAGAATTGAGTACGTCTTAATTGTCCAAAATACAATCTTTTCGATGTATGTATGTGTTTTTATATTAAACAGTACTGGCAAACTCCAAAATCTTGGTGTGTGTTGTATAGACGCTGTTATCAAAAGCAGTGTCAGGATAGCTTCCAAAACTTAATACACATTATATATGTGTAATGGCTAAAATGAAGACAGTTTATCTTAATGGTCTGTATACATGCGCTGCTAATTTTAATGCAAAGTGACTGTTCACTGCATAGTTATTAGTTCAATACCAAAGTGAATGTGGAGAAGACCAAAATCACCAACATGAGAAGTGTGGAAAAAAGTGCTGGCTTATGCTTGCACAAACCCTTACATTTTTTGATCACGTGAGGCACAATCTGGTTACAAAAAGGGCTTCTGCTTTAAGAGGTAAAGCATATTTTATTTATTTTCACTTTCACTGTCATACACCTCAATTCAGTCATTCAGTACCATATAGAACAAGTGGATGCTTTGGAAAGAAATCAACACAGACCAAGAGATATTTAAAATATATCTCTGTGCTGAAGCTTCTGGTATGAAATTGGGACCATCGTTCAGTGCTTCTGGAGAAAACCCAACCTGTTGTCAATAAATGTTGTAATTTCATTTAAGATTGAACCCAAACTACTAAAAAAACAACAACAACTAGGTTCAACCCCATTACTGTTCTTCCAAACCCTAACAAATACATTCAAAAACTTTCTTCAGCCTCCCTGACTACAATGCTCTAGAAATGGACTTCCCAGTCCAATCCTCTGCCAACCTATAGCATGCAGTGTTTTTTTTTTACATATTTCCCCATAGGCTGCCTGGCCTCTAATGGGTTTCCCATCAGTTACAGACCTGGCCCCTGTGTCTCCTAGGGGCACAGGCCCACAACATGCCGGCCCCCCGTATCACACCGCTCCCTCCCCGTCGATACTCACCCAGCCATAACAGATTCTCACTCATCTTTCAGACCCATGCTGAAAGCCTTCTGCGGCTTCTGGAGCACTCTTAAACAGTACTTCTTAAAGCAGCCCATCCTGGGGCATTCTGTGTACAAATGCTTTTATGCGAATGCCCGAAGTCTCCGAGCAAAGATGGGAGAACTGGAATGTCTGGTGACAAGGGAAAACATTGACATAATGGGCAGAACGGAAACCTGGTGGAATGCAGAGAATCAGTGGGATACCGCAATCCCAGGCTTTAAACTCTACAGGAGGGACAGGCAGGGGCGTGTTGGAGGTGGGGTGGCCATATATGTTAAGGAAGGAATAGAATCCAGCAAACTAGAGATTGAAGGTGGGTCTGACTCCACCGTAGAATCTCTGTGGGTTAAATTACCAGGCTTGTGCAGCGATGTGCAGGCTTGTGCAGTGAAGAAGGCCAATTCTATGCTTGGGATCATTAGGAAAGGTATTGAGAACAAAACGGCTAACATTATAATGCCATTGTACAAATCGATGGTAAGGCCACACCTGGAGTATTGTGTCCAGTTCTGGTCGCCGCATCTCAAAAAAGACATAGTGGAAATGGAAAAGGTGCAAAAGAGAGCGACTAAGATGATTACGGGGTTGGGGCACCTTCCTTACGAGGAAAGGCTACGGTGTTTGGGCTTCTTCAGCCTAGAAAAGAGTCGCCTGAGGGGGGACATGATTGAGACATACAAAATTATGCAGGGGATGGACAGAGTGGATAGAGAGATGCTCTTTACACTCTCACATAACACCAGAACCAGGGGACATCCACTAAAATTGAGTGTTGGGAGAGTTAGAACAGACAAAATAAAATATTTCTTTACTCAGCATGTGGTTGGTCTGTGGAACTCCTTGCCACAGTATGTGGTGACGGCATCTGGCCTGGACGCCTTTAAAAGGGGATTGGACAAGTTTCTGGAGGAAAAATCCATTACGGGGTACAAGCCATGATGTGCATGCGCAACCTCCTGTTTTTAGAAATGGGCTATGTCAGAATGCGAGATGCAAGGGAGGGCACCAGGATGAGGTCTCTTGTTATCTGGTGTGCTCCCTGGGGCATTTGGTGGGCCACTGTGAGATACAGGAAGCTGGACTAGATGGGCCTATGGCCTGATCCAGTGGGGCTGTTCTTATGTTCTTATGTACTTCCAGTTTTCCAATGAAAACTGGAAGTACTGCTTAAAGATGCTCCGGAGGACTCAGAAGGCTTTCAGAGTAGGTCTGAACATTGCACAAGGCTTTGTCTGCCCACAGAACAGCCCCAGAGGGCAGGCAGAGGTGGCATAGGAGGGGGTGTGGTGGTGCTGCCCCCAGAAGGCCCAGAGTTGCAGCGCCTGGGACTTTAGTCCCCTTGCCCTCCCCCAGGCTTGCCGCTGTTTCTCATGCCAGCTATTTAGCTGACATAAGTCTGAGGAGAGTTAGGGGAGAGGATGCATTGGGTGAGGAAAAGGGGGATAGACACATGTACCTATGTTGCCAAATTCCTTCCTTGAAATGCCCCCATCCTGCCCCAGTCCCTGCCTCCAAACCACCCACCCACCAACCTTCCCAATCATTGATTGACCTGCTCCAGTGTGGGTTTGGCGGCCTATTCCTGCCAGCATGGGTCGTCCCTGACTCCACACCATTGTTAGCAACCTACCTGCTGTTGGAGCAGCTTGCAAGGTGGTGGTGGAGGTCTTATGCTACCAAAACACAGGTCTGTCAGCATAAGGCCATAATAGGATTGGGACATTAGAGAACCATGTTGGAAAGGGCAGTTTATTGGGTTGAAGAAGCAGACAAAAGAAGCAGAAGATGTCCAGGGGTTACCAGATTTATGGAATTTTGGACACCGGATGAAGATCAAGCTAAATAAGATGGCAGAGATCCATGATTGGATCGCTGGTCTCTTTTAAATTTTAATAAAAAGTAGTTGGAGGACTGAATTTGGATTTAGACCACAGGGCTGGGAGAAGAGTGATTCACCTCTTTCCTCTGCACGAATTTCTGGATCAAAATTACTCCCTTAAGTTGTTATTTGCATGTAATCCAAATCCAGTGGCATTGCTAAGGGTGTGTGGGGTGCACTGGGTGACTTGCACAGGGGGGGTGACACCACTACTGGCCAAAATGGTCCAAATCCTGATTTTTGGGAATAATTCCCTCGAGTTAAATATCATTCGATGTGTAATTTCATGCAGAATGCAATGGAAGAAACCACATTGAAATATCTCTATTCTATCAAACATTATAGCAAAAAGAAAACCAGCGAGGGGGCGGGATGATGGTGTATCACCACACCCACTGCCCAGGGCGTTTCCCCACCCACTGCATGGAAGGAAGTCCATCACGGGGGTGATGCATGGGCCTCCCGTACTGGGTGTCAGAAATCCTAGTGACACCGCTGTCCAAATCTCACCCCTACCTCCCCAGCGGCTGCTTTTTGACCTTTTAATGTAATGGCAGATCCTATTGTGGATTTCCATAACCTACAGCCCAATCCTATGCTTGTTTACTCAGAAGCAAGTTTTATTGTAGCCAATGGGGCTTACTCCCAGGAAAGCGTGCATAGGATTGCAGCCCTAGTCCATTCTGACTCGGAGCTTAGCTACTTAGACTGGAAATGATATATATGTCTGTTTGGTGGTAGAGCAGATCAGGAGACCTTGCCATTCCACAGTCACAGCAAAAAAGGTGTGGCCTTGGAGAGAAGAAGGAGTTTTCAGGATACTTTTGAGACAAGAAAGATGAAAACGGTAGATTTGAAGTGTTTATGGTGTAGCAACAAATAAGTTCTTTAGAACAGTGCTTCCCAAATGTTTTAACTCCAGGACCCACTTTTTACAACTACAATCTATCATGACCTACTAGACAAAAAAAGAGAGAGAGACAAGAAGGACATATTTTTATTTATTATTGTTAATAATAATTAATAAATTATTAATCAATAGTAATCAGGCTCCTGTGCTCCCGAGGCTGCTAGAGACTTTATGTAAAGTGTGCAGATGTTTGCTAGAAATGGAGTTCAAGGATGTTCCTCCAAATCTTTCCATTCATTCCAGAGTACTCAGAAGGCAGAAATAGGGAGCAAGATAGGTACTTCCAGGCCAGTACAAGGCTAAAACTGGCTCACTTATTATCTACAGCACACCAATTGCCAGAGAAAATGGGAAAATGTGACATTTTAATTTGGGGGTATGAAAATTCCTCATACCACAGGTTAGTATCCCAGCAAACAATTTTTTCCCCCAAAACTTTTCACAACCTTCCAAAAACTGGGTCGCAACCCACTGGTGGGTCCCAACCCACAGTTTGGGAAATACTGCTTTAGATACAAAAGTTCATGGCAGAAAGGGTTTGGAAAACGTAACAGCACCCCTAAGGAAAGGTGGAGAAGAGAGAATCTTCCATTCTCGCCAGCATCCTTAATCCAGAAGCACTAATATATGACAACATACCCATGTCAAATTAATTCATCTATGGGCACAATCCTAACCCCTTATGTCAGTGCTTTCCAGCACTGACATAAGGGCAATGCAGATCTGAGGTAAGGGAGCAAACATTCCCTTACTTTGAGGAGGCATCTGTGAGTAACACCCAACTACAGGATGCAGCACACATTCCACTGGCACCGCTATGCCAGTGCTGGAAAGCACTAAGAACATAAGAACAGCCCTGATGGATCAGGCCATAGACCCATCTAGTCCAGCTTCCTGTATCTCACAGTGGCGCACAGTAGCCTACACTGACATAAGGGGTTAGGATTGCGCCCTAAGGCAGTGATTTTCAACCAGTGTGCCATGGCACATTGATGCACCGCAAATGAACCACAGGTGTGCTACAGGAGTTTGGGGGAGGGCCTTTTATTAGTAGGGCCATTGAGATATGTGAGCCTCTACCGGTAGTGCGGTGTGCCTTGCCAATTCTAAAAAAACTGATGGTGTGTCTTGACAATTTTAGCACCTTCTCAGTATTCCATGAGATAAAAAAAAATTGAAAATTACTGATTGAAGATCTTAAAATGAAGAGGAGTCAACTAGCTTTAAAAAGAAAGAACACTGAGATTAATGTCTTATCCAGACATTATCCAGAGCCACAGGGTTCAGAGCAGTTGACCGATGTAAAAACCCTTGGCGGAAACAGAGAAGGGAGGGGGATAAATGATGCTTCACCATTAAAAGAACATACTGTTAAGTGCCCTACTAGTGAATGGCGAGCTGGGCAAGACTGCAGACTGGCGACTTGGATCTGGGGAACAGAAAAGGTTAAGAACCTGGTAGACACAGAATGCATAAGCCATTCTCAGTGGGATGGGGAAAGAATCTGAACAGTCATGAGCTGCTGGTAGTAACCTGGGAATGCTTAAAGGAAGTGAAGCCCTGGGATGCTGAGTGTGATGACACACATCCTCCCCCCCTCCCCACCATTACTTACGTGCCCCTTAACCTTCAATCCTGCAAGAAAGCCAAGAAGTTTAACTATTTACACTAAAGGTGTTGGAGTGGCCTCTAGTGGTCTGTAAGTGCCATTGCATTCACTTTTGAAAAGTCATCTGCAGCCAACACTGTTCTTGTTTAAAAAGCCCCAAATGTTTGCCATAGTCTTACTTCAAGTTGTATCTCCCTAACAGCAATGGAAAGAGCTCGGTCCATTCGAAGCCTTTGACAAACATCATTCAGGACTTTGCTTTCCCCAACTAAGCAGAGCTTCGACAGAGTGCAAATATGTGTCTTGATAATGTCCAAATTCGGGCAAAAATATTGCAATGACTGGGTGTTCTTTCCGTCTTCTCTACCTGTGTGTGTGTGTGTGTGTGTGTGTGTGTGTTTTCCATACTTATGGAAAAATAACAGCCACAGCCATCTCAACTGGGTGTTCTTTCTCTCCTGTCCTCAGATTTTTATCAGACCTAAACTGATGTGTGGAACAATAGCGTGTAGAGCACACAGTGCACCATAAAAGAAAACAGATTACTGGATGGCTGTAGTAGGGGCTGGCCCATCCATGATACCGACTGAGGTGGTCATCTTAGGCAGCACATTAGTGGGGGGGGGGGTGCCCATCTCCATCCACCCACTTGCCTCCATTGCTGTTGCTCCTCCTCCCACACCCTGGCTTCGACAAGGAAAAGGGGGACAAAGTTCAAGAGGAACTGTGAAAGAGAGAAAAGTGGTGGGCTAGAATGTCTCTGACACTCTAGCACACCACTCTTCTCTCCTCCATGGAAGGCTTTGAGTGAAGGAGCCATTCTCAACACAAAGAGGAGGGAGTTCCATAAAGCAGGTGCCACTACAGAGAAGACCTTATTTCTGGCCATCCTCCCCCTAACCTTTCTGAATGACGGCACATCCAGGTTGGCCATATACAAAGGAGAATACCTATACCTTTAACCATTGCATAGCAAAGGGCATTTCAGCAGGTGCAGTTTTTTAAACCCTTCCTTGTTGAGCTGCCCTGCCAAAATTCTCTCCTTTATACAATGGTTAAAGGTATAGGTACTTTGTCCTCCATTGTATCTGGTCACCCTGGGCACATCCAAAGGGGCCGTCTCAGATGACCGAAGACTCATAGATGACTAAGTATGGTTTAATAGAGCAAAATGCTTGATACAGTCAAAAATCACAAGATAGAGCTCTTTGTTCCAAAAGAATCACATTTGGGGGACAGTGAGTTGCCCAGTATAACCTCTCGCCCTCCAGAGCATTCTATGCATGGGGCTTAATGCTGCTAGAATCTCCAGTGGTCTTCTTCTGCTAATACATTTCCACATGTGGGGATTGAACTGGAATATCACCCACAATTTTTTTTTGTCTTGGTCACATTACAATTTTATCTAAAAATACACACACTCCTGAGGCTTACTTACTTTCTTTCTTTCTTTCTTTCTTTCTTTCTTTCTTTCTTTCTTTCTTTCTTTCTTTCTTTCTTTCTGGGGGCAAATAGAGGTCACAAAAGGATTCTGGTTTCAGAGACGCTGTGAAGCTAGACAGTAACAAGAAGTGACATGGAATGGGATGGCGTGAATTAGTTGTAGACAATTTCAAGAAAGAAACAGTGCCTTTTCTTCTCCCACCAAAAAGAAATATGCAGGGATCAGATAAATGCTCTTGTGGTCTGTTAATAGGTTGTACCAGGACTACCACTCCGTAAATCTCCAAAGCTGCCATTTCCTTTTTAGGAATCAGAAACAAGTCCTGGATTACCGCAAATTCTGTAATGCTTATATACTGTGCCCTAATACTTTCCATTTGAGATGCAAGCACAAGCGCAGTGTGGATGTCAGACCAGCAAAATGACAGATTAGGAGCAATCTCATAAAAAATAATGAATGCAGGGCACCACTGGAATTGTTTTTCATGGAATTAATTGCCTGTGAAATTGATTTAATTGATAGTGTCAAAAATTCAGAGGGTTCACAAAAAATGACCTGATTGCTACTGAGCCAATACCATCTTTTTTCTTCAGTTTCACCAAAAAAATGCATTTCTATTGATTTTTAACAGATTTTCTAAAAGTTCCAGCTACAGTTTCAAGTTTCTATATTCAAAATGCATTTATTTCAATGAGACACATCCTGTGTTCATAGAACAGCCTATGTCAGTGGTTCCCAAAGTCCTCCTTCAGAAGAGGGAACTACCTAAGCGCTTGTGGGGGTGGGGGGATTGCAGTTGCATGATCCCCAATATCCTGCTGCTGCTGGGGAAAGAGGGGGGTTTGTGGCTTACCTGAAGCCAGCGATGGGGTCCTAGGAGTGGGGGGAGCCCCGCAGACACCTCTGCAGGGTTCACCAAGTCTTGAAAGCTTTTTAAAAAATGCTTTTGGAAGTAACTTCTGGTTTCGCTACTGGAAACCAAAAGTGGCTTCCAATTGTTTTTAAATTTTCAAGACTTGGGGAGCCCTGTGTGTGTGTGTGTGCGTGCGTGCGTGCGTGCATACATGCGCATGCGCGCG
The DNA here is from genome assembly GCF_035046505.1 of Tiliqua scincoides. Taxonomy (NCBI): domain Eukaryota; kingdom Metazoa; phylum Chordata; class Lepidosauria; order Squamata; family Scincidae; genus Tiliqua; species Tiliqua scincoides. The sequence continues at coordinate 65,947,441 of NC_089827.1, forward strand.
CCTGCATTTATTTATTTATTTCACCCCTTTCCCCTTCCAAAGAAAGGTGCCCAAGGTAGATTAACATAGTTTAAAAATTTAAAAAGAGACAGGTGCCGTATCAATGACATCATCATTGTATCAAAAATGTATTGGGTGTGGTGGCCACTCATTCAAGCAAAACAACCTAATATCCGATCCCAGGATATTCCTTTCATTCCCTAGTGTTTTGGTGGTGACATGGAAATATGTCGTCTACACCTAAAGAAAGGACCAGCATAGTCTTCCTCTGTTTGCCAAGAAAGGCAGGGTAAAGATGCCCTTCCCCATTGACTTTCCTCTGCTCCATTGGGAACAAGATAGTGCTCAAATCACTGGAGTAGACTCTCCTTATGTTCTGTGCCAAGCCCCCTTAGATACTGTTGTCAGAAGGCTACAAGGCAGCTTGTTTTGGCTAAATTTGGGGAAAATCAGGAAGTAGGGCTTATGGATTTCCTTAAGCCCCCAGACCCTTTCCTCCCAGCAGTTAAACACTGGGGGTAAAGCAATGGAAGCCCATGAGTTATTAATGCACACTGTTATGTCTGCCTGTGAAAGACAAGAGGGACCAGAACACACAGAGGAGATCCCCTTCTATTGCCACAGCTCAACAGTGGCACCCAGCGCACCAGCTCTCACACAGTCCTTACTGTAGCTCATTACTTCATAGGCCACTGCTAAACGGAAGGCAGCCACCCACAGGGAAGCAAATAGTAGTGGTGGAAAAAAATAATCAACCTATGTGAACAATGAAAACTATTGATTAGGTTAGAAGGGGAGTCATCGATAAGCTTTCCATTATTTTGAAATGTCTTCATTTTTGGTAGAGGGACTTTTTAAAGTAAAGAACTTCCAGTTCTTCAATGCTAGACCCAGAGTTACTGATCCCAGTGCTTCCACTTTGGCATTCTTGGGCATATATAGCATGCAATTAGTTGTTGGAACTCCTTGCCACAGGATGTGGTGATGGCTTTTGGTCTAGATGCCTTTAAAAGGTGATTGGACAGATTGATGGAGAAGTTCATCACAGTTTACAAGCTGTGATGGATATGTGTGAGCTCCTGATTTTAAAAGTAGGCTATGTCAGAATGCCAGATGCAAGGGAATGGCACCAGGATGCTGGTCTCTTGATGCCCTGAGACATCTGGTGGGCCACTATGAGATACATGAAGGTGGACTAGAGGGGTCTTTGGCCTGATCTAGAAGGGCTGTACTTATAGACACAGTCTCATGCATGCTACATCTGAAAGGAATGGCTGTGGTTGTGGACATCTGTGCCTAGTTAGCTCCTGTGTGTGGCTTGCAGCAAGGAAAGCCCAAACATTTTATGTGGCCTTTGCGCTGGAACTGACATTACTAAGAGCTATGTATCTCAAAGGGACAGTGCTCTTTGTCAAGGATTCCACATGGTTTTCTCTTACTATCAGGAATTCCTGAGGTTGATCACATCGTTTGCATTGTCTTAAACCAGTAAAGCATGCTTATTTTGAAATATAATGAAAAACAGTGCATATACCCTTGAGGTCCATAGCAGTAATACTATCTGAGCACCGTCAGCTTTGTAACAGGCAAAGGACTATCTTAGGCTTGCTCCAGTTTGGTCAAGCTGGCGGAGTCTTCCCTTCAACTTCTGGTCTACTGTTTAGATGCTCATTTTTTACACAATAGCACAGTGGTTTCCAAACAGTGTGCTGAGATACCTGAGGGAGCCGCGGGGAACTCACAGGAGTGCTGTGGGATATTCCCAGCAGCCTCTTCTTCTGGCTGCCACAGGCACCACCATCTTGATCTCGCACAATCCAAGATGGCCATGCTTGGGAGTACTGGGAAAAAGAGGCCATCACAAAAAGAAGGGTGCTGGGACCATGGTAAGTTTGGGAACCTCTGTTAGTGGCTCATTAGAAAGGTATTCACTCTCACTCCTGAGGGGTAGCTATAGTATTCTGTTACAGGAAACACACACACACGGTCCTGTGATGCCTTAATGAGTAACAGATATACACTTTTCAGATGCATGAAGTGCTATCCTGAGTGAGTGGGCAGATTTTACATACGCAAACATAGACATGAACGTGTAGAGAAATGAACTGTAAGCAGTGGAGCAAAAATTCTATGACACGTAGAGACAGTTTGTAACAGTCTAAGCAAAGTTCAAGTATATACAGTGAGTGCAGGACCACACACAACAGCAGGAATGGATTTCATAGCAATCTCAGTAGCTTCACTGTGCACATTTAACACATGCCAAAGCCTTGGTAGCAATTGAGTTAGCAACTGAGTCCTAAACTAATACAATCAAACTTATTGATACATTCCAGTTTGCTGGGGTCTCTTGCTGAAGGCTTTCATAAAGTTAATCCTTTTTTCTTTTTTTTTTGAGGAGGGTTGTGTCTGGCCTTGCATGAACCCAGCTGCTTCACAATCCTTTCTCCATGCTCACCACACCTGTTTTGGCATGCCACATCAACATTACTTGTGTATAGAACAGGGGTGTCCAAACCCCGGCCCTGGAGCCACATACGGCCCTCAAGGCCTCTCAATGCGACCCTCAGGGAGCCCCTAGTCTCCAATGAGCCTCTGGTCCTCCGGAGGTTTGTTGGAGCCTGCACTGGCCCGATGCAACTGCTCTCAGCATAATGGTGACTGTTTGACCTTTTGCGTGAGCTGTGGGATGAGGGCTTCCTCCACTGCTTGCTGTTTCACGTCTGTGATGCAGTAGCAGAAGCAAAGGAAAAGCCAGCCTTGCTTTGAGCCAGGCCTTTTATAGGCCTTGAGCTATTGCAAGACCGTCATGCATTCGTATAAGTTCATCTTTAATATATTTATTTATGTAAACTTATGTCAATTTATTTAAATTTTAAATGTAAAATAATTCTTTTTTCCCCCGGCCCCCGACACAGTGTCAGAGAGATGATGTGGCCCTCCTGCCAAAAACTTTGGACACCCCTGGTACAGAAGAAAGTACAGGCGCAACTGTGAACATTTGGTTTTGTTGTGTTTCTTAAATTGAAACTCTGATCCCACAATTTATGAGATTAGTATCAGGCAGCCTAGTTCTATGGCAGACTCTGCCAGCGGGGACAAGCATGCGCACTGTGGCATAAGGTTCATTACACCAGCGCGGAGGCCTATCCTGCCAATGGAAAGGCCTGCACTGGCCTCCCACTGCCAATTGGAGTTCAGTGCCCACTTGAGCAGGCAGGCACTCCACAGTATAGCGGGATGGTGGGGGGAGGGTGGAATGGGGCAGGGGAGAGGGTGTAAAGGAGCCAGGGCAGGGTGAGGAAGTAGACAGTTCAGACCCAGGAGAGGACAGGGACTGTGGAGGAGGCACCCGCCATATCCTAGCCCCCCCCCCCGCCTGAAAGCCAAAAACAGAGCTATTCAGGCTTGCACCCATGATTTTGCTGGCACAGATCCAAGGAGATTCATAGAGGCAGTGGGGGCTTTACCTGGGGCAAGGGGACATCTTACCTCTTCTCTTATCCTGAAGGGACATCCAGCAGCCTCTATTCACACCCTGGAAACAGTGACGACTGCACCGGCCCCTCTGCTTTGCAGCACGGGAATTTGGTAAGGACTAGGCTCTGAACTTTGAAAGCTAGAACATTAACTATGAGGCAAAGCACGAACTGAAATGAAGTACAACAAAGAGCAATGGCGCAGGAAGAGAAGATGCCTTGTCTCTCATCATGCATCTGTCCTTCATTCATAAGAATAATTTCCTGCAGATTGGTTGACAGAGCAAAAATATATAATTCATTGCAAAACTCAAAATCTTAACGCATTGCAAGAATGCGGATAGTTTGCTTATAAAAATTAAAAGGTGACAAAAAGCAATTTTGCAGTTATTCGCCACATTCATTTCATGCAACTGAGGCTTCAGGCTGACTTGTCAAAGGCATGACTGCTGGAATTAGCAATACAGTGGGTCCGCTACATCTGTGGATTCGGGACCCACGGAATTCATGAGCTGTGGGTTCCTGAAACCACAGGTTGGACCCATATGGAACCCTCCGGAAGCAACGGGAGCCTTCTAAGGCCTTTCAACGCCATTTCCAGTTTTTCTGTTAAAAAAAAAAAAAAAGGAAAGGAAAGAAAAGAAAAGGCCTCCCTGAGGTCTTAGAAGGTGTTCTGAAGGCCAGGGAGGCAGCTCACAGCCTCCCTGGCCATCAGAACATCCTCCAGAGGTGACGGGAACAGTGCTTCCATTGCCTCTGGAGAATTACAACGCCTCCCAAACCTGCAGATTTCATTATCTGTGGGTTTCTTTATCCATGGGGGTTCCTGGAATAGAACCCCCACAAATAATGCAGGAGGCCCCGTGCAGCAACTTTTCCCCATTATATGTTTTGAGAGCCAAAAGTTGACTTCCAGAGGAAAAACTCAGACCTCACTTTGCTCTCAGTGATGCAGCAAGGAAAGAGTAAACGTATCTTTTGAATTTACATACAGATCCTCGTTATCCATGGTCCAGAAACTGCAGATTTGACTCAAAGTGGGTCCTGACCCACCCCAGGAGGGCCTCACTATGCCTCCCAGATGTGACCAGAAGAATTCTAGTTGCCTCTGGGAGGAGTTCTGAGGTGGCAAGGAAGCCACAAGCGAGATCAGAAATGCCTTTTTAAGGAGGTATCTTGAAGCTTAAGGCCTGGGAGGGTGTGCACAGCCTACCAGGACCTCAGAAGGACTCCTGGAGGTCTCAGAAAGGAACTTCCAGTTTTCTGTCTTGTCCAGGAGGTCCTTGAGGCCATTCCTGTGGAATCCATTATCCGTGGGTTTCGGTATCCATGGCGGATCTGGAAACAACCAACCTGTAAATGAAAATCAATGTAAAGTGATGCACATTCAAAGTAAGGTGCAATTAACCCATTTCTGCCCAGCCCACAGGTATACACATTTGATCCCTGTTACATATATGCAAAGTTGGGCAGAAATGGCCTTTATAGTAAGGCACACACTGGGCAAGCCGCACAGCACGTGGCAGCCACACACCAACCTCCATTGTCTCCAGCAGTCTCTGTTCCAGCAATCCTCAGAAGTCCATTTGCCCATCTGTCCAGTTGGTGCATTGGTTGGTCAGCAGGTCCTGTAGTCCATCAGACAGTCCATTAGTTCCTCAGTCCATTTATCCATCAGTTTAGTTCTCTCTCTTCCAAGCTCTTCTGCTCTCTCAATCTCTCCAAACTCCTTCCTTCTACCCACCCCAAACTCCCCCTTGCCATCAGAGGCTTTCCGGGCAGCAAGAGCAAAATGGAGGAGACCATTCCAGGCATACAGAATGTCATTTTCCCAGTATTAAGGCTGGGATTTGCAGAGCCATTCCAGCCCCTCGCAAGACAAGACACAATGCCAGAGCCAGGAGAGCTCACTGCCACTTCCACCCCCTTTCTTTCCCCCCTGCTCCACTCTGGGGTGCTGAAGCTGGGGAAAAGGGAGGCATTGGTGACAGCTGGCAAGTGTTCAGTAGGACCATGCACAAATCCTCAAATTATTTTGGGGTGAGCAGCGGCATGTTCATGCACCTTTGCTGCAGATTCACGCTGTACCAGTTCTCTGCCTTACTGGTACAGTTATAGACAGAGGAATAATACACTCCCCTGGTGCCCTGGTCAGTGACATCGTGATGTCACATGCATAGTGACGTCACTTCCGAGTTGTCCCTGGAGAAGGCGCTCACTGCGGTGGCTTCACACCCTCCGTTCCTTCTCCTGTGGAGGCTCCCCTTCAAGGAAGAAAGAATGAAGGGTGCGCAGCCACCAATGCGTCCTCCATAATGAGGACAGAGCCTGAGTAGCAGTCATGTGACCCCCTTGACTTAGCATCTGGGACAGGTGCTCCTCAGGCTCCGCCCTAGTTACAGCTCTGGTTATGGATCTTGTCAGATCACATGTCCCACCTTTAAACCATCATGTTCCTGATTCATGACTATGGTATAAGCCTACAGCACCCGGTATTCCCAGGTGGTCTCCCATCCAAGTACTTACCAGGCCTGACCCTGCTTAGCTTCCGAGATCATGGTATAAGCCTACAGCACCCAGTATTCCCAGGCGGTCTCCCATCCAAGTACTAACCAGGCCTGACCCTGCTTAGCTTCCGAGATCAGGCATGTGTTACAAGGAATCTTGCACATCACAATGGATTCCTTCACAAATGAAGCTCTTTGGTGGGAGTTTCATGGACACATTAGAACCAGAATGAATACTTAAAGAGTTTGGCCAGTCATTTTCCTTATTATTTGTATGACATTATTTTTGGCAATGCCTTATTTCAACAAGGTTCCCATCCAAGCTTTAGGATGCATTCTTGAACAACATCCATGAAATAAGAAACAGACAACACTGGGTTGATTGTTTCCAGATTCTGAAGGTCTCTGAATCCTAAAAGTGATAAATGTTCTTAAATTTTGGGAGCAACTGCCAAGATTTCATTTTAATCTCCAAATTACCACCTTTTGCTTCATCGCTTTTGTTACGCAAACATTTAGGTGAAGTCCGAAACGCAGATGTTCCAACCACATTATCTGAATATTCCCAACAAAACTGTTCAATCATTCCATGTGCCAGGGAATATTTTTTTTTTCAACAAATATAGTATGGTGAAGGAAAAACCTTGTGTGGTTTCACCACTAAATTTATTTTCCACTGCGGAGACTTTTATTCAGTTATTCTGTACATAACAGAGCAGAAAGAAAAATAAGGGAGAAAAAAAATGAATGAGTCACTTGGCTGAAGACTTGTGGCTACATTGAGGTTGGAGTGTTTTTGGTTAAATGTTGCTGAAGGCGAAAGAATGTCTGCTTGCAATTTGTGCATTATTCTAAATTGCTCTTTTTTTTCCTCTTTTAAATTCGATTGTTTGTCACATGGTAGACAGCCTGAGCTTCCTGAGGTTGCTTAACCGGGTTATCTGCTTCCTGTTCCACAGGGGGAAGAGATGGGTTGTCTTTTATCAGTCACAGTGTCCACCTGCATTTGATTAGGACGCTGCAGCTTAATGTACACCACCACCAGAAATACCATGATGACATAGCAGCTTCAGACAACAGCGTGACTAGGGTATTTTTTTTTCCCCAAGCCCTTGTATCACAGAGGATCTGGCAGCCAGTTAACTTCTGACACTGTTTATAGCATATATTGGTTGATCCAGTCCCTTACTGAATCGGCTGTGGGAATTAAGGCAAGCGGCGTAGAGTCAGAGAGGTAAGTGTTCCTGCATGCTTTAACTCTTAACAAATCAAGCAGTTGAATGAAGCAGGCATGCAAACACATCAGAAGAACCTTTGCCAGTTTGCAAACTGAATACAAATGGTGGCTTTGATGGCTTTGAAACTTCGCTGGTTTTGTTGTTGTTGTTGTTGCGCTTCTTTGCAGAATATGTTGGCTTGTAAGAGAAGGGTCATTCAAAATAAATGGCCAAGCCTCGGGGGAGCAAAACTAAATCCACCAAAATGTAAACTTCAATTCATCCAACTACTGATTAGTACAAGCCTGAGTCTTGAGCAGATGAATTACAATGAAATAACATGTACTACCTGATGAAGCTGATCTTATGATGCTGTTATTATTGATAAGTTGAGATTGATAACTTGAAGCTGATTAGCTGATATTCCAGTAACTGCAAAATCAAGATACTTTTTTAAAAGATCTGACTCTCTTAAGCTGCAAACCTATACACACTGAGAGTCCAAGCCTAGGCATGTCTGCTCAGAAGTAAGCTTCATTCAAGTCAATGGAGCTGACTCTTAGATAAGTGTGCATGGGATTGCAGTTTTTCTTGGGAGTGTCTCACTGAGCTCCATGGGACTTACTTCTGAGTAGACAGCCATAGGATTGCACTGGTAGTGACACTATAAATGCTTTAATGAAGGCTATCACCATACTTATACAGTACTTTTGCATGACAATAGATTAGGTAGCTTCCGATTTCCATCTAACCATACTGACATCTTCACAATAAAACTTTAAAAATTTTAAGTAGCGATCAAAAAAAGTTGCTTACCTCCCTTCTTGCTTGCAAGAAGCAAGCAAAATTTTCTATCTGAGGCAAGTGTCAAAGGACACACAAGAAAGCATTTGGCTGCAATCCTAACCACACTTTCTTGAGAGTAAGCCCCGTTGGACAAAATAGGACTTACTTCTGAGTAGACCTGGTTAGGATTGTGCCCTTTGTGTCAGAGAAGTGCTTTTAAAAAGACAATGAAAATTAACTGATGATCCAGCAAAATATTATTATATTCCTAATAATACACGTGTAAGATGAGTGCACGGGACCCCAGTGTCTAATGAGGTACTTTGCCAATCAAACTTTGAAATGAGAGACCTTGAAGGAGGCGGGTTACATATTACATGGTTTTTGTTTTATTAGAGCAGGGCTAGATAAGCTGATTGAATCAGTGTAGTTTTTCAGAAACACAATACATCTGGAGGAGATAGTGTACCAAATGTAGTACACATGTTGTAGCAGGCCAAGGTGTGCCAGTTCAAATGATGGGCATTTTTTCTACATTTTCTATGGTTTTAAAGAAATATTTATCTGATTGATTGCTTGACTTGCCTCCCCATTTAAAGAAAGCCTATACATTAACTGTGCTCCATTTCTGCTAACCAATAACAGCTGCAGCTCAAAACTGTTAGCTGGAAACTGATATTGTGTGTTCCATGTGTACATTTAATGTGCAGTTCAGTTCCACTAAAATGGGGGGGGGGTTTCAGTTGTCTGCAATGCAAGTTCAGTTACACCCAATGAATAAACAAATACCTCATCCATTTTTCTCCCACCCCCCTGGTCTTTTCCACCAATGGCCTCTAGCCTATAAGCAGCGACTGCACAAATAAATGTGTTTCATGAATGCAGTGCCAAGACCCAGTAAAAGTACTTATAACTCGGTGGTTGGAATAATTTATATGATAGCATAGTAAAATATGTGCACATCCTACACATCCTACACATATGTGCACATCCTACACATGTGCACATCCTTCACAGAGTGTGAAGACATTTTATTTTAAAACAAGCTGCTCTATAGCTAATTTAAGGTGTGTCTACACAGTATGATGTTAGTACAATATTTTCTAATTTCTCTGTGATGGTGAGTTCACAAAGTTTTGAACTAAGAAATATCCTGGGGTTAAAAATATTTAATACGGAGTTAAAAAGTCTGTGACACACAACAAATTAGAAAAAAATAATTATTATTGGAAATTTTTTTTCACTTAGAGCACTTGAACACAATGTGACCTTGCTTGTATGGAATACTTATGATTTATTTGAATAGACGTATACCACTTTTAAACAAAAAGTTCTGAAAGTGGCTTGCATACCAAAGAAATGAGACTATTCTCTATCCCAAAGGGGCTCACAATCCAATGGGAGGTTAGGTTGGAGTTACTAAATCCTCTACTGCACTGCTATTGTGATAAGCTAGGTCAGTGATACCCAAACTGGTGGGTCGCGACCCACCAGCCTGGGAAGTAGTAGTCTCTGCCCCCTTAAGGCACAGGATGGGGGGATGGCAGCAATATGATCCCCAAGATTGTACTGATGCCAGGTACTGGGGGGGGTACTTACCCCTTGTAGCACTGGCCTTTGGGAGGTGCAGGGCCCCACAGACATCTCCACAGGGCTCCCCAAGGCTCAGAATGACTAAAAATTGCAATTAGAACCCATATCCGGTTCCACAGTTGAAAATCCGTAGTGGGTTCTGAATACGATTTTTAGTCATTCTGAGCCTTGGGGAGCCTTCCGGAGGCAACCTCAGGGCTCACTGCACTCCTAGGAGTAAACCTACCTTCGGTTCCTGGCAACAGCACGATCCTGGGGATTGCGTTGCTGCCATTACCCCACCCCTGCAAACACTTACATGGTTCTCAACTTCTGCATAGAAGTTGGGGAACCACTGAGCTAGGTATATCTCCAAGGTACAGATATCAAAGAGCATTCGATTAATCACTCTAACATGAGGACACACAGTTTCATTACAGTCAGGTCAACATAAGGCAGCCATCGATGAATTAGCTTCCACGAATCCCTCCAAAAACGAACCCTGGTCACAGAAAAGAGAATGGAGTTAGGGCAGCTACCGTGCCTTTTATGGGTCTGGAAGCCCATATGTTACTACATAATTTTTCCAAAAGTGGGTCAACTTCACTGGTCAAACTTGTCATGGCCACTGGTTGGGGTGGTACCAAGAGAAGGTCAGGTGAGCCATGTACTGAGGGACAACACCCATCAGAGGCCCCATCTGGCCAGGCAGATCTTTGAAACTACCTTAGTGGTGGTAATAGCACCCAAAGCACAATAATGGGACAGACAGAGGGCACCATGGGAGACCCAATGGAGGGCTTTGCTCAAGAGCCTGGTGCTGGCACTAGCCACTGGTGTCCTTGGGTTAATGGGCATGTAACCTGTTCTTAAGGTTGGCATAATTCCACAAGTGGCAGAGTGATTAAGGGCACAATCCTAACTTGCAGTGTCCCAGTGATCCAGTGGCCTGGCAGCTTAGGATTGGGCTATTAGCCCTCTCCATTTTTCTCCTATTAGGGTGCCTCTCTGCGACTTCACAGTTGCTTAAAAATATGAACCCTATTACAGAAGCCACCTCCAACACTGCGGACCCATGACAAAAAGACGTGCATTCGTAACATGTCACGGCACATATGAAAGTGGTGTATGTAGGGAATTTAACGTGCTTGAAGAAGCTCTTTTATAACACTTCCCTACCCTCGATTCATTTATCATCCTCCAATTTCAAATATTTCTGATGGATCCATGTCCAGACTGAGTTTCTGACAGCACATATCCAACCCAGCGGCCATTGTTATGTCTCAGTTGGGCCTTATCCTTGTAGCACATTCCTAGGAATGTCTACCCAGGAGCAAGTCCCATTGTGTTCAGTGGGTTTCACTGCCAGGAAAGTGTGTTGGGGATTCCAACCTTACCGTATTTTCAGTGATGTCACCTCCTGTATTATCTCAATTGTATTGTCAATGGTATAAGCTACAATAACGCAATTGAACTAAACCAGCATCCGCTAAACTATGGCCCAAGGGCTGGATCTGGTGCAAGGCTGCAGCCCTCCCCACTATGAACAGTGCTTCCTGTTTCGCTGTGTTGCTCACAAGCAGCCCACTTGAGCTCTGCAGAGCAACCCTCTACCTAGTTGCTTCTGCCCGCAAGTCTGGGTACAAATCCTGCTGGGACAGTGGGCTACAGATGCAATTGTCCAGAGCATCGCTCTAGAGCAGCCATTTTCAACCACTGTGCCATGGCACACTAGTGTACCACAAGAATTTGGGGGAAGATCATTTATTAGTAGGGCCAATGGGGATGTGAGCCCCCCAATGGCAGCATGGTGTGCCTTGTCAATTGTCAAAAACCTGTTGGTGTGCCAGTTCTAAGCACCATGAGATGCTACAACAGACAAACAGTCTTGTGTTGTTGGTCACAAAAACACATACAAAATGTGAACTTCTATTTTTACTCTTAAGATGTGCTTCCATGCAATGACCATTCAGGTAACTGTGTGCATTTTATCTCCCTCGACAGAAACAGCCCACACTGCAAAGATGCATCTGAACTACCTTCCTTTCTTCTTTTTCTTGATCAGTGGCATCTTCTGCCAATATGATTATGATGGTGGATTTTATCAGCCCGATTATAGTTATTCGCACCCAATGTTTGGGCCGTCTACAGCAGTCTGTGCGCCAGAATGTACCTGCCCTATATCCTACCCATCCGCCATGTATTGTGATGACCTTAAACTGAAGAGCCTCCCCATCGTTCCCGCTGGAATTAAATACCTTTATGTCCGAAATAATATGATTGAAGGCATCGAAGAGAATGCTTTTGATAATGTAACCGACCTGGAGTGGCTCATCTTAGATAATAACCATCTGGAAAATTCAAAAATCAAAGGCAAAGTCTTCTCCAAATTAAAGAATTTGAAAAAACTTCATATAAACTACAACAACTTAACCGAAGTTGTTGGGCCTCTTTCCAAAACCTTGGATGACCTGCAACTGACTCACAACAAGATTACCAAAGTCAATCGCAACGCACTGGAAGGATTAATAAATATCACGGTCATTCACCTACAGCATAACCAACTTTCAGAAGATACGCTCTCTGGAGCTTTTAAAGGCTTGAATTCACTTTTGTATCTTGATCTGAGCTACAATAAAATTACTAAGTTGCCTTCGGGATTACCTCCTAATCTACTAATGTTGTATTTTGATAATAATCAGATCACCAACGTTCCTGATAATTACTTCCAGGATTTTAAAGCACTGCAGTATTTGCGTCTATCTCACAATAAGTTGACCGATGCTGGAATACCAGGCAATGTATTCAATATATCTACCCTGGTTGAGCTGGACCTATCCTATAATCAGCTGAAGAGCATTCCCACCGTAAACGAGCACCTCGAAAACTACTACCTCCAAGTCAACGAGATTAACAGTGAGTAATATTCACCATTTTTTTAACGTAAAAGGAAACACTAACAAGAAAATGAGATTATCAAAGTTGTTAAATAACAAGATAGGAAATATGATTATGAATAAAGACCCATGCAGGGGCGCATCCAGTGTTTCTGTTGGTGGGGGGGCCATGAGCACTATCTTAACTCCAGAGCCTAGGACAACCAAGCGGAACTTAAGCCCTCCGTGGCCAAGGTTTGCTGGTCAGGTAGACCTGCACAACCACCTGGACTTGGAGCCCAGATCTACCTTCCAGGTAGACCTGGGCTCCCAGTTGAACTTGCGGCCTCTGTGGTTGAGGTTTCCTGGATGGGTAGATCTGTGGTCCCGTCTGGACTTGGAGGCCAGGTCTACCTGCTGGGTAGACCTGTGCTCCCATTTCAGCCAATCTTTCTGGCCCCTCACCCAGTGGGAGTTCCCCTAGTGCCCAGTTTTGCTCCCCATCCTGGTAGCTACCCTTTCCTGCTGGCACAACAGTTGGGGGGCACGCACCCATGGCCCCCCCTTGGATCCACCCCTGGGCCCATGGCATTATTGTCAAGATGTGTTCATGCATTGCTTAGCTCCTCATGTAGCTCCCCTGTTGTTCCACTGAGGATGACAGAACGAATGTTGAGATGGAGAATTACTCTTCCTGCTTGTCCTACTAATGATGGGGCAGAGTATAGCTTTGCAAACAGTCAGCAACTTCTGTGAAATAGAATCAAAGATTTTAATTAAGTCCAAGTATCCCCCCCCACACACACACCCCTCATGTATGCACATTGGAATGCCCAATTTCCAACCAAGAAAAATCAACATTAAAAACAATGCGGACATATGAACAATGATATAAAGAGTAAGAATTAAGAACAGTAGAATCTGAATTGCCCTTCATAAAACCTGTATTATAATAAATATCCTGCTTGAAATATCAATACAAGCCCCATTCAGAAACAAGTGCCTCTTCCGTTGATGATGATAATATATCCCCATCCACAGATTAAGTGATGCACCACCAAACAATAAAATTCACCACACAACCCTTCTGATTTCTTTGGTTTCAGCCTCCCTGCATTTTCTTCCACTTCTTACTGCTGCCCGTCCTTCATCAGCTTCTTCATAGTATTCCCAGTTCTTCACACCTCTCAGTAGATCTCTGTCTTTTTTCAAAACTTTGACTCAAAATGCTCTCCTAATGAAGACTAAGGAAGGTGTTGATCAGCATGCACCTTGCTTGGAAGGACTCATCAAGAGTGTTGAAGACACTCAACACTCAACAGGCTTGTGCAGTTGACAGCACAAACCTGCAGGTGGCCATTTGTATAGTACAACACCGTTCATGACCATGTTGAGAACAGTGCTTTCTCTCTCCCTGGGGGAATCCTGACTGTTCCAAAACAGGCTGGGGCATGGATGAGTAATCATAGACACACTGGCAGTGCAATCCTAAACTGGTGTACTTGGAAATGTTCCGTGGGGCTTACTCACCCGTCAGTGTGTTTAGAGTTGCTGCCTAAATGGGGAGGGGGAGAGGAGGTCTATACCCATCTTGTTTTTGGTTCATAATGTGATGTGTTCCAGATGCTCACCATTTACTGCCAGAGACCAGGCAGCATACCTAACCTGGTGTACTTGGAAATGTTCCGTGGGGCTTACTCACTAGTCAGTGTGTTTAGAGTTGCTGCCTAAATGGGGGGGGGGGGGGGAGAGGTCTATACCCTTCTTGTTTTTGGTTCATAATGTGATGTGTTCCAGATGCTCACCATTTATTGCCAGAGACCAGGCAGCAGACCTAACCTTTCACAACCTTCTGAATTTATACTCAAAACTGGAGCTCCTAGGGTTAGTATTTATGTTAGCTTTTGGTGCCAATTGCAGCAGACACCTTCAAGAGAGCTTAGAGATCTGCACCGGTATTGTGCGAACCTATTATTATTATTGTTGTTGCTGAAGATGACGATGAGTATTTCACAAAGCATTTTACATAATAAAATCAATCAATCAATGACTCCCTGTTCTCCACTCATCTCTCCACCTCCCGGCACTTGGGTGGGGGTTGCCCGTCCTCTACCCAGCACGGGCTCACCCAGCCCACTCTGGCTGGTTGGATGGTTGGCAACCTTCAGTCTCGAAAGACTATGGAATAAGCCTACAGCACCTGGTATTCCCAGGCTGTCTCCCATCCAAGTACTAACCAGGCCTGACCCTACTTAGCTTCCGAGATCAGACGAGATCGGGAGATAGTGTTCAGTATAGGGAGATGGTTGGCAACCTTCAGTCTTGAAAGACTATGGTATAAGCCTACAGCACCTGGTATTCCCAAGCGGTCTCCCATCCAAGTACTAACCAGGCCTGACCCTGCATAGCTTCCAAGATCAGACAAGATCGGGCATGTGCAGGGTAAGTATTGCAGTCGTGTCTTAAGGCATGTTTACGACATGGTGCGCCAGTGGTAAGCCAGTGCATGGTCTTCAGGATTGTGCCCTGGAGGACAGTAAACATCATAGGGTAGCACTGTAAGATACTTTCCCTGGACAAATAGCAAATATGTGTGCTTGTGGCCATTTTCTGGCTGACTATTTTCAGAATGGGAGGAAGCCCCAGCAAGACAGGGCAGGAAAGTCACAGCAGGTGGAAGGCCAAAGTAAGGCAAAAGTAATTATGTCTTTCAACTATCTAGGGCACAATCCTAACCAGGTCTACTCAGAAGTAAGTCCTATTTTGTTCAATGGGGCTTATTCTCAGGAAAGTGTGGCTAGGATTGCAGCCTTAAAATACTTCCGACAGCACAACTTATGCCTGTCTACTGAGAAGCAAATTCCATTGATTTCAATGGGACTTCTTCCCAGGTAACTGTGTATAGGACTGCAGCCTGAGTCACACATTCTTGGACCATCAGCACCCATAGTCATGTACACTTCTTAAGATGTTGCAACCATTAAGACAGTGGTTCCCAAACTTTTTCAACTGGTGGCTTCCTTGACCTACTGGTCCATGGTCATGGCACCCCACTAGGGCGACAATCCTGTACATTGCGTAAGATGATAGGTTTTTCGCTATGTTTCCATGACTCTCCTGGTTAGCCCAGGGAGCCATGGCTCTCAGTTTGGGAACCACTGTTAAGGTATTCCATGTACAGTAGTCAGGAGCAGACTGCCGTTCGCGCAGCCCATATAACATCAAACCAGGCAACAGTCAATCTTACTTGTAGTAGCATTTCCAATTTGCACATAGGCAGTTCAGCTGCTAGCAGTTCAAGTTAGGCAATTAGCTGTTCCCCACAGTTAGCACAAGTCTTTACGTAGATAAAAATATATGATAGATATTCAAGCACACTTTTCCAGCACTCTGGATTAAGTGGATGCCACAGTCCTTGCCAAATTCACGTATCCAAGATTACATCAACAGCCTACTTTAAAATACCACTTTCAAAACTCCAGATGTTTCCATTATCTCCTCATGGGGGACTGAACAAATCTCTCACCACATCAGTCTGTAGTAATAATTTTCATCTAAGTTAAAAAAAAAAAACCCACAAAAATCTGTGTTCCCATCCCAGTGTTTATCCACATTCACTGGACAAACTAGTTTATAAATGATGTTCCCATTCCAGTACACTAACAAATTGGTGCCAGTGGCATAGCTGGAGGGGGTGCAAAGAGGGAGCCTCTCTGCGGTATGCAAGCGGGTCCCCCCCCCTATTTCGGATCCATTCCAGGCAGGGGGAGCAAAACAGAGGCATACATCTCTGTTTTGCTCCCCTGCCTGGCATGGCTCCAAAAGGGAGGGGCCGCTTGCATGCCACGGGGAGGCTCCCTGCAAAACTTAGTGCTTTGCACCCCCTCTAGCTATGCCACTGGTACCAATTTAATAGCAGGTGCCTCCCTTTTGCTCCTCCTGCCAGAATGGCTTGCCCATGCTTGTATGCCACGGGGAGGCTTCCTGCAAAACGTTGTGCTTTGCACCCCCTCTAGCTATGCCACTGACTGGTACACTTGCTTTCCTTGAATGTTTCAGACTGCTTCACAGCGTTCCTAGTCTAAGCAATAATTTGCTGTTTGTTGTATTGTGGCATGTTTTATTTTTGATTATTCAGCTTCTGTAATTGGCAAATACTTCTAAGAAGCTGACTTAGGAAGCCCACCTAAACGGAGAGACCTCAGGCCATAATCAGATGATAGATGCAGTCTTTGTTTACCGTTCCAGAAAGCTCTTCCTAGGGATACTCAAAATCTGTGGCAATTCTTGGCACTTGTGATGTCTGCACTTGCAATGTTGTGGGATCTTATTACTAATTGGGTGCCTTTGATCTTACAGAATTTTCAGTGAGCAGCTTTTGTAAGGTGGTTGGAGCCCTCGTCTACTCCAGGGTCACACATCTGAGGTTGGATGCCAATAACCTCACGAGAGCTGATCTGCCTCAAGAAATGTACAACTGCCTCCGTATGGCTGCCGATATCTCCCTGGATTGAGTGGTTCCATTCCGATCGAGGCCACATTTGTTTCCATGTTGTACACCACAGTAACACTTTAAAATGAGAATGACACCCTGTGAAAATAGATTGCATCTGTTAACAATCAGCATGATTCTGGCCTTTTTTTTTTTTTAAGTGTACTTTCTACTATGTCTGTGATGCTAAAGTTTCGTAAAGCTAGAAAGTCCCATAGATTGTGGACCAAGTTGTTTTCATGTTTGTTATTTAGACTGTTTCAGGTAAGACAATAGAGCATAGCCTGAGTTATAAAAGGTTTTTTTTAAATAAAAAAAGCACTGGTGTACACTCACAATAAACACACACCATGTGTGAGTGTGCAGTCCTACTCAGGTTCGCAGAAGTCAGGCATATTCTAATCTAGAGGGAGTATTTAGTAAGGGCTGGACCATATATGTACATTATTTCCATATGTTCAGATTAAAGTTCTATGCTATCTTTGACTTGAGTTTCATTGCAATTATATCACACAGGAAACCCATAACCCAGTGGTTCTCAAAGTGTGGGTCGGGACCCACTTGGTGGGTCGTGATCCAATTTCTGGTGGGTCATGAGAAGCTGGCGGCAGCCATTTTGGAAGATGGCAAAAGACCTAGGAGGCGCCATTTTGGAAGTGGGCAAAGCCTGGGCTTCACCATTCTAAGCTTCCCGGCTTAAACATCTTCCGTCTCTGACATCACAGTGATGTCGCTTCCTCTTTGATGATGTCATTTCTGACTATGACATCACCTCCAGGTTGCTGACATCACTTCCGGTGGGCCCCAGACAGATTTTCATTCTCAGAAGTGGGTCCCGGGCTAAAAAGCGTGAGAACCACTGCCATAACCCATTATAGCTAAATAAATTGATAACATTTGTAGGAAAAATTATTATGTTAAGTATGATTCATGTGTGGGATTGAAAAAACAGCAACATGTTCCAGATTTTTAATTTGTTAATGCCGTCAATGTTCATTCAGTGGAAATGCTAAAGCTTTATCATTTTTTAAGGCTTGAAACAAAACGTTATTTTACAGCAGCAAAACAAAAAAAAAGTATACACCATTATTGTTATTCATTTATTTGCATGCTATATTTAACATGATTGTAGAAAATAAAACATAGCAAATAAAAAAATGGAGTGCACATTTTTGTCAAAATACATTTACATTAAAAAAAAATGCAGATTAAAACGAACAAAAAAATCACCTATTTTATATTTTGCTGAATTATTGTAACGTCACTAGTCCATTCAATAAATTCTTTTCTGTACTTTGTAGTTTTAAAGTTCTTAAAACAAAACCGTTCTTAATGATCGCTGCCATGTACTTTACATTTAATTCCAGGGCGTTGAAATGTGGATCAGAACAGTGGTGTCACTGGGGTTCTACATGAAGTGTGGAAACTTTCAGTAGGCTGGAGGTCTCCTCAGGGCATGGGAACAAATGTTCCTTTACCCTGAGGAGACCTCCAGTCTGCTGAATTCCAGCACTGGATAAAGCATGGGCCTTGCGTCCCTGCTGTGCCCGTGTTGGGTAGGACTGAGCTGTAAGTCAATATTGCCAATGCTGATTGGCAGTCATTCTTCAACATTTCAGACAGGTGTCTTTCCTGATCCTACCTGATGATGCCAGGGACAAACAGATAGCAAACTCGTTTTACAATGTAAGCTCTAATTGAATAGGAGACCAAGAGGATGGTGAACTCAAAGGTAACAGGAAGGTTGTAGACATAGCAATACCTATTATCCTCAACACAGAGGTCTCCATTCATGCTATTATCCTCCATGCCATTAGCCCAGAGGTTCTCAAACTGGGGCGTCACGACACCCCAGCCGGAGAGCCCTGGCAACTTTCTCCTTAAGAGGTGGGGGGGAGAGGAAGTGACACGATCACCAGGATTGCGTTGCTGTGAAGGGGTGCAGGAGCTTGGCTGACCAGAGCCTCCTGCAGCCTCCCGGGGGTGCGGGAAGCCCTGCAGCAGCCTCTGCAAGGCCCCCAAAGCATGCTGACATTGAAAATATTGACCGCAACTGGAAGTGGGTCGCAATTGATATTTTCAAAGAGAGTGTGCTTCGAGAGTTCCCGCAGAGACTGGTGCGGGGCTCCCCGCACCCTCCAGGAGGCTACAGGAGGCTCTGGTAAGTCTAGCCAAGCCCCTGCACCCCTTCACAGCGATGCGATCCTGGCAATTGTGTCACTGCCTCCCCCCCCCCACAAGGACTTACTGCGGGGTTCAAACTCCCTTGGAGTTTGAGAACACCTGCATTAGCCTCAAAACAAAATAGATGGGCAGCCCGATCCTACTCTAATTCCCCCGCATTGATGCAGTGGGGTCAGCTTGGCTTGTGCTGCATTCCATGGGGGAATTTGCATGCTGGATGCCTTCCCACTGTAGTCCCAGGGAAAGCTCCAGCCGCAGCAAAGGGTCTACTCCAATGGTTCCCAAACTTCTTAGCACCAGGACGCACTTTTTAAAATGATACTCTATCAGGTCCCACCTAGATTTACCAGTCTTTCAAAAAGAGAGATCTAGAAAGAAATATTTTATTTATTTAGTAGTAATAATAATCAGAAAGAAAGACCCACACACTTTTAGCTCCCTATATTTACAAACTCCCTTGCAAACTACAGGAGCTCAGCAAGGACAGTATCTGATTTTTTAATAGCTTCTGGGCTTGAGGCAATTAGTTGTCTGATCATTCTATCACCCTTTGGTGACCCACCAAAAATCAGGTTGCAACCCACCAGTGGGTCTAGACTCACAGTTTGGGAACCACTTATCGACTCAAACCTGCGCCTGCTATATCGCTGGCGCAAGTCTGAGTGGATCTGTGTTGGCGGATCTGTTCTGGGAAGGGGAATAGGCTATGGTGGACACCAGCACTGTTGATCCTGACCCACTCCCAGGACCTGATCTGCTCCTGCCCTGTTTCACCCCTCCCCATGCCCTTCCCCAACTCCTCCGCTGCTTGACACAGAGCTTACCTGCTCCGGTATACACTGGATCTTGCACTGGTGCTGGCAGGACGGCGCAAGCCTTCGCACTGGCAATACTAACTCCAACACTGTTGTGATGTGCTTTACCACAAATTTGTGACACCAGTGGAGTGCTTGCTTTGACAGCACAGAGGCAAAACAGCTTGAATGTTGGTATCTTCATTCTAAAAACTTTTGTTTGCATGGTTGTCCCCCCCCCCCAGTTTAGCAATAAAGTTCTTGTTGCACCTTCATCCTCACCTCCCTCTTCCTTACATGGCAAATCATTGATTTGGGCCATTGGCCTGTCATGGACTCCAGGTGTCTTGGGTCGCCCCATTGGTAAGCTCAATGTCAAAAGTGTGTGGGATACTCAACCCTCCTAGCTGAGTTCCCCTTGAGCCCTATGGAAACCGAAACAGAGCGGCACATGCATGTTTACTCATGCGTGTAGGTGAACATGCCTTTTCTCTTTAAAGTGCAGGCCAAGGGGAATGCAAGGCCATCGGAATGGTCCTGATCTGATGAATGCAGGCTCTAACAAACTTTCAGGAAGGAAGTCCCACCCCCGAACTGACAAGGAAAATGATGGGCCATTGACCCACAGTTTGGGAACCGCTGCAACAGAGTGCTGTTTCAAAAAGTGAGTCCCAGTACTAAAAAGTATGAGAACCACTGAACTAGATACAAATAGTTATGTTTTAAAACGATATGGTTACCAATGCTTTTGTTTCATTTTTTTTTTTGTTAAGAAAAAAAATACATCCACTAACCCAAATACCAACATTTGTTCCAATTTACTTTACAAACCCACAGTTTTGGATCTAAATCACCCTGAGTCTGCCTCCTTAATCAGGGATTTCAAAAGGAATCCAACCGCCTCTTTCATATTCTATCCTTAAGTACAAATCTTGTGCACACAAGAGCCGTCTGTGGAATCTCTGCCTTGAGCTTACACTGCATGCGTTTCCATATTTTTCAGCCAAGAAAAAATTGAATCCTTTTCATCAAAATCAGCGGCTTAGAAGACAAAATCTGGATAAGCAGTCGACATCTGGAAGAAACTTCATTTATCCGGATCTAGTTATCAATTGGGTTGACTTCAAAAGTGGCCAAGCCACATCAGCAGAAGTTTACTGCCTGCCTTTTGATTTTGCAGTTGACTTATACAGATCTCTTACAACAACTCTCCACAAAATACAGAGCTATTCCTTAATCATGAAATTGTCCTACTAGGTGAGAAATCTTGATCCGTAATAGCAGAAATCCTATTGAGTTTAATGTCTCCAAAATACAGGTCGTGCCTCCATATCTGTGGACTTTAACTGTGGGTTCCAAACCTGTGGTGGTGGCCAGACCTGAGCTCCTGAACAAGACCGGAGTTGCTTTCCAGTTGTGCACGGCCTCTACAGGCTTCAGGAAGCCCCCCCCCCCCAAAGTGTTTAATGGGCACTTTTGGTTTTCGCCTAAAACCAGAAGTGCCCGTTAAACACCTCTGGGGGGGCTTACCGAGGCCTGTAGAGGCTGCATGCAACCTATATGATAACACCTCTGGATGGCGACCGGAGAACATCTCCAGTTGCCTCCGGCAGACCTATGGACTGGATCCATGAATTTGTTTATCCGTGGAATTAGGTATCCATGAAATGTCTGGGAACGGCTCCTCCGTGGCCACTGAGGTCTGACTGTATACTCATCTTCTGATCTACTGGAATAGAGCACTCAGTTGAGACCGGCTTCTCCCATACATTCCAGCCAACAGCCTGAGTGCATCAGAGGGGGGCCCTCTTATGTCACCCCCATCAGAAGTGAGGGGTGGGTAGCAGCAAGGAGTAGGTCCTTTTTGGTTGCGGCACTGCAGTTATAGAACACTCTTCTTTGCAAATTAAGAACTGCCCCCTCCCTTGAAACAATTCCAGTGGAGGGGGGGGGTAAACATGCTTTTATTTTGGTTGGCATTTTTGTAGTGATGGGTGGAGGTGGGGATTGTGCTATTGTGTTGGTCTTCAGTGTTGTATGTCTGCTTTTATTGCCACATTGGATGGCTGTTTTTCATGTTTTATTACCATTCATTTCTTCTTTTATTTTTCTGTGCTGGTATTTTGTTTATTTTTATGCTCCAAAGTTGTATATTTTTAATGCAGTGCTGATGCTTCTATGATAACTGATATATATATATATATATATATATATATATATATATATATATATATATATATATATATATATATATATATATATATATATATATATATACACACACACACAGGTATTTGTATAAATTATATACACTAATTTTTGCTGCTGCATCTGGATCTTGTTTTATGTGGTTTTATTGCTGCATTGTTTATGCCTGGGTTGACAGCTTTATGTTAGACTACGTTGCACATAGTCTTAATTATATTTAAGTGGCCTTGGGTACCCACATTAGAGCATTGAAAGCAGGGTAGAAATCAATTATATTTAAGTGGCCTTGGGTACCCACATTAGAGCATTGAAAGCAGGGTAGAAATCAATCAATAATATTAATATCCAGGGAAGGCCTGATCAAAACAAAACTTGCTTTCAAAGAATGTCGAAAAAAGGGTAGCACAACAAACTTCCCAGGGGAGCAGATTTCACAAGGAGGGGGCTATGACTGAGAAGACCCTGCTTTCCACCACCCCCCACCCCCAACAGTACTTCAAGAAGCTCCCCTGATCTCAAAGCACAGGTAGACTCATGTAGGGGCAGGCAGCCCTTTAGGTATGCTTGTCCCAAACCATTCAGGGCTTTAAAGGTTATAACCAGCAACATCTGCAAGAGGGATCTGAAGACCTTAGGAGTGGACCTCAACAGGTGGGAAACCCTGGCCTCTGAGCGGCCCGCTTGGAGAAAGGCTGTGCAGCATGGCCTTTCCCAGTTTGAAGAGACACTTGGCCAACAGTCTGAGGCTAAGAGGCAAAGAAGGAAGGCCCATAGCCAGGGAGACAGACCAGGGACAGACTGCACTTGCTCCCGGTGTGGAAGGGATTGTCACTCCCGAATTGGCCTTTTCAGCCACACTAGACGCTGTTCCAGAACCACCTTTCAGAGCGCGATACCAGAGTCTTTTGAGACTGAAGGTTGCCAACTACTGAATTGCATCCAGAAACAGACTTGCCACCACTGCAGCCTGGACAACAGGGATAACAGTGTACAATGTTGACCCCTGTCAACACTCCTGCAGCCTCATTTCATACCAACCGTAGCTTCTGGATGGTCTTCAAGGGCAGATGGAAGTGGAGTACATGCAGTGGAGCACATGACGGAAGTGGAGCATCTTCGACACCACTGAATCGGTGAGCTCGCACTGAGCCAGCGCCAAACAGAGGAGCAACAACCGCCACCTGGAGCTCGAGGCCAGTGCAGGGAAGTCGGGGTGGGGGAAGGCATTCTGGGGCTGGGGGAGGGCAGGGGAAGGTGTGAAGGGGGGAGAAAGCAAGGTGGGAAGGGGCGAATATGGTGGCAGGCCCTGCTACCATATCCTATCCCGCCCTTCTGGCCTGGGAGACCCAACACAGGTCTCCTTGAATCTGTGCCCACTCAATAGGTGGCACAGATCCAAAGGAGATCCAGCAGGGCTGCCTGGGGATTACACTGGGGATTACACTGAGTAGATACTGCACTGCTTTCCAGCCCCATGGGATGCAGCAGTAGCCATTTCGGTGCCGCTGCAGCCCTGGACGCTGGGAGGCACAGGGTTGGGCTGTTAGAGCCCAATCCTATCATCTGCCAACTTGTAGCCTGCAGGTTTGTCATGAAGGTTTGTGCTGCATGCTATTGCTGGGGTGATGGTCAAGAGGCCTGGGAATGGCAAGGAGAAATATTTTCCCCTTACATCTCCATAGGTTTCCTGATGGTCATATGTCTTCTCTTTTATATAGAGAAAAAAGAATGGGCCGATCAAAAAAAAAAAAAAGAAAGAAAGCGTCCTGGTGCATCCTGGTGGTGGTGAGATCCATTCCTGCCTTCACCTTGTCTGCGTCCTGCCCTCCCCCTGAACTGCCACAAAACTCAATATGTTCTTCCCCTCCCCACTGATGACATGCCCCTGCACCAACTTACCAAGGCTGATGCAGCGTGGGGTCCGCAGTGCCTTGACTCTGGAGCTGCAGCCACTTTGAGGTGGTGGCTCCAATTGGTCTGGAGGTAGTGAAGAGCACACAATCAGTGGGTCTTCTGCAGAGGCAGGAAGCTCCTCCAGTGGCATAGTTAGAGGTGGTGCAAAGTACTAAGTTTTGCAGGGAGCCCCACTGCCGTGTGCAAGCGGTTTCCCCTCTCAAACACCTCCGTTTTGCTCCCATCGCACGGAATGGCTCTGGAGCCATTTTTTGCACATTTCTTTACCCACTGGATAACGTAATCAGAACGAACCAGGTGTTTAACCAGACTGTGTAAGAGACTATGGCAAGATTTATAATGCAGACTGGTATTTAACTGGGATGCCAGAGCCAAGAAAAACACCATTCTCAAGCCCTGGCACCGAATCATGGAACTTTGTGAAATCGCTACGGGAAAGAAAACAAAGCAAGAAAGAGGGAGAGATATTGGAAAGCTAAAGATTTCCATAATAAGCAAAGCTGGAAAATTAGTAATACTAGATAAGTTAACATTCCTTTGAAATGATGTGCCATTCTGCTTTACTATAATAGATTGAAATTACCTTGAGTCAACTGTATACTGGCTACAGTCCAATAAGCACTTTCCTAGGAGTAAGCCCCATTGAGTACAGTAAGAGGTAGTTCTGAGTAGACATGCATTGGATTTTGCTGACCGTTTGAAGGAGTCGTCTTGATACTCTCATTTGCTCAACATGAAAGCACAAACACTTTTGAATTTGATTTCTCATTTAGCTGACAACGCTTGGGGTTGCAAGGGGGTGGGCAATGGGCAGGGATGGGGAGGACTGAGGTTCTAGCTAAAGAGCTGGTGCAGATCCAAGTGGACCCATTGGGGGCCAGTGGACCATCCCCAGTCAGCCCGTAGGGCACAGTGGAGGCTGGGTAAGTGCAGGGCCAGCTAGGGCCAGCTAGACGGGGGTCTCAATGTGTGGATAAGATGGTGGTGTAGGGAGGAGGGGTTTAGATTCATTAGGCACTAGGGAACGTTTTGGGACAAGCGGGGCCTGTACGAGAGGGACAGGCTTCACTTGAACCAGAATGGAACCAGACAGCTGGTGCATAACATTAAAAAGGTGGCAGAGCAGCTTTTAAACTGATCCCTGGCGGAAGGCCGACAGGAGCCAAGCGGCATCTGGTTTGGGACTCCTCATTCCTATGGGACGAGGATGGGGAGGTTAGAGAACAACAAGGCAAAGGCAGAGTAGGAGAAGAAATTGGGAATGGTAGTGTGATGGGATGTGATAGACGGTTTGGCACAATGAGAGGATTCAGGGATAAAGGCGCTAATAAGCAGCCCATCCTGGGGCATTCCATGTACAAATGCTTTTATGCAAATGCCCAACGTCTCTGAGCAAAGATGGGAGAATTGGAATGTCTGGTGACAAGGGAAAACATTGACATAGTGGGCATAACGGAAACCTGGTGGAATGCGGAGAATCAGTGGGATACGGCAATCCTGGGCTATAAACTCTACAGGAGGGACAGGGAGGGGCATGTTGGAGGTGGAGTGGCCATTTATGTTAAAGAAGGGATAGAATTCAGCAAAGTAGCGATTGAAGGTAGGTCCAACTCCATAGAATCTTTGTGGGTTAAATTACCAGGCCTGAGGAGTGATGTAATACTGGGGGCATACTATCGTCCTCCAGACCAGAAACCGGAAGGGGGACTTGAAATGAGGAAACAGATCAGGGTGGTGACAAGGAGGGACAGGGTTGTAATCATGGGGACTTCAATTATCCGCATATTGACTGGGTCAATTTGTGTTCTGGTCATGAAAAGGAGACCGGATTCCTTGACAAGATAAATGACTGTGCCTTAGAGCAGCTAGTCATGGAGCCCACCAGATGACAGGTGACTCTGGATTTAATATTGTGCGGTACTCAGGACCTGGTTAGAGATGTCAATGTTACTGAGTCATTGGGGAACAGAATACCGGGCAAATCTCTCACACCTTGACTTCCGACCAGCGGACTTCCCTCAAATGAGGAGGCTGGTTAGAAGGAAGTTGAAAGAGAAGTTAAAAAGAGTCCAGTCTCTACAGAAAGCATGGAGGTTGCTCAAATCAACAGTAATAGAGGCCCAGTGGAAGTGTATACCGTAAAGGAAGAAGAGCTCGACTAAGTCCAGGAAGGTGCCCGCATGGCTAACCAGCCAAATTAGAGAGGCTGTGAAGGGCAAGGAAGCTTCCTTCTGTAAATGGAAGTCTTGCCCTAATGAGGAGAATAAAAAGGAACATAAACTGTGGCAAAAGAAATGTAAGAAGGTGATACGGGAGGCCAAGAGAGACTATGAGGAACGCATGGCCAGCAGCATTAAGGGGAATAATAAAAGCTTCTTCAAATATGTTAGAAGCAGGAAACCCGCCAGAGAAGCAGTTGGCCCTCTGGATGGTGAGGGAGGGAAAGGGGAAATAAAAGGAGACTTAGAGATGGCAGAGAAATTGAATGAGTTCTTCGCATCTGTCTTCACGGCAGTTATTAAGGAATTGAAGAATGAAGTTGCTGATCTCTTGACTAAAATATGCAACTTGTCCCTCAAAATGGCCATGGTGCCAGAGGATTGGAGAATAGCAAATGTCACGCTGATCTTTAAAAAGGGAAAGAGGGGGGACCCAGGAAACTATAGGCCGGTCAGCCTAACATCTAAACCGGGTAAGATGGTGGAATGCCTCATCAAAGACAGAATCTCAAAACACATAGATGAACAAGCCTTGCTGAGGGAGAATCAGCATGTCTTCAGTAAGAGTAAGTCTTGCCACACAAACCTTTTAGAATTCTTTGGAAAGGTCAACAGGCATGTGGATGCAGGAAAACCCGTGGACATTATATATCTGGACTTTCAGAAGGTGTTCGACAAAGGTTACTGAAAAAGCGCCACAGTCAGGGAATTAGAGGGCAGGTCCTCTCCTGGACTGAGACCTGGTTGAAAGCCAGGAAACAGAGAGTGGGTGTCAATGGGCAATTTTCACAACGGAGAGAGGTGAAAAGCGGTGTGTCCCAAGGATCTGTCCTGGGACCGGTGCTTTTCAACCTCTTCATAAATGACTTGGAGACAGGGGTGAGCAGTGAGGTGGCTAAGTTTGCAGACGACACCAAACTTTTCTGAGTGGTGAAGACCAGAAGTGATTGTGAGAAGCTCCAGAAGGATCTCTCCAAACTGGCAGAATGGGCAGCAAAATGGCAGATGCGTTTCAATGTAAGTAAGTGTAAAGTCATGCACATATAGGCTAATGGGTTCTGAGCTGTCTGTGACAGATCAGGAGAGAGATCTTGGGGTGGTGGTGGAGAAATTGATGAAAGTGTCGGCCCAATGTGCGGCGTCAGTGAGGAAGGCCAATGCTATGCTTAGGATCATTAGAAAAGGTATTGAGAACAAAATAGCTAATATTATAATGCTGTTGTACAAATCGATGGTAAGGCCACACCTGGAGTATTGTGTCCAGTTCTGATCACCGCATCTCAAAAAGGATATAGTGGAAATGGAAAAGGTGCAAAAGAGAGCGACTAAGATGTTTGCTGCGCTGGGGCACCTTCCTTATGAGGAAAGGCTATGGCGTTTGGGCCTCTTCAGCCTAGAAAAGAGACGCCTGAGGGGGGACATGATTGAGACATACAAAATTATGCATAGGAAGGATACAGTAGATAGAGAGATGCTCTTTACACTCTCACATAACACCAGAACCAGGGGACATCCACTAAAATTGAGTGTTGGGAGAGTTAGGACAGACAAAAGAAAATATTTCTTTATTCAGCATGTGGTTGGTCTGTGGAACTCCTTGCCACAGGATGTGGTGACGGCATCTGGCCTGGATGCCTTTAAAAGGGGATTGGTCAAGGTTCTGGAGGAAAAATCCATTACAGGTTACAAGCCATGATGTGCATGTGCAACCTCCTGATTTTAGAAATGGGCTATGTCAGATGCAAGAGAGGGCACCAGGATACAGGTCTCTTGTTATCTGGTGTGCTCCCTGGGGCATTTGGTTGGGCCGCTGTGAGATACAGGAAGCTGGACTAGGTGGGGCCTATGGCCTGATCCAGTGGGGCTGTTCTTATGTAAGTGCCACTGAGTCCCGCAGGCTGGCCAAGGAGTGGATTGGACAGAGTCAAACCAAACCTGGACCAAACACCAGTTTAGAAAGGAATCCCTCTTTAGAATAATGAACTGTCTGTGACGGAGCAGCATCGGAAAGACAAACACTCAGGCGGGGTTGCCAAACATTTCCTGTCTGCCTTTGGAGTCCTCCTGGGGCAGAATACCTGCAATAAGAATTCTGAAAAGGCAACTGTGAGCAAACAACCTTGTCATAAACGTGGTGAGGGCCAAGAGGTTGGTTGTGCCACGTGCCCCTTGGGTACTTCAAGTGCCCATTCACCTTGGTTCCCATCATCAAAGCTTCCCTTTGGGAGATCAGGGAGGAACAGCCCCATGCTGTGTGCCTCATAACAACAACAACAACAACTCGGTATTTATATACCGCCTTTCTGGTCATCGGATTACTCCTCTGACTTTATTCAAGGCAGTTTACATAGGCAGGCAAGGGGATTTTTACAATCATAAACGGTTCTCTCTTTCAAGAACCAACAAGATTTCAGAATGGATCTTCTGGGACTGATGTCACTTCTGGCCTCCAGTGCCTCCCACGCAGGATGATAAGCAGCTCCTTCATCTCTCACATGGAGGGCAGCCAAGACGCTTCTTCGCCCACACACTGAAGAGCAGATGGAATAACACGGCTCGGCTTGTAAGCTGCTTCAAGGTCTCGCCGTTCAGGGAGCTGCCGGTGTTCTCGAACTGGCGACCTTCTGGTGCTATCTTCGGGCTAACGGAGGCTCTACCCTCCAGACCAGTCGTCCTGCCCATCATCTGTAGTCTCTTTGACAGGGGTTTTAGTATTGGAGTGGGTGTGGTGGGCTGCCAAATGTAATCTGTATCCAACGCTCTGTCATTGGAAAGTGGGTGGGCCAGGGGGTTGGCTGGGGGTTTGATTTCCTACAGTTTTTCCTTAAGGGGTCACTCCAACCTACATCAGCTCTGTGCTTTTCTGGTGTTGGGAGCATGTCTGTTTGAAGGATGTTAGGATATGCTGTATGTCAACAACTTGTCCCCTTCTACGTCCCTCCCGTGTCATGCCTCAATCTCCTTCCTGTTCTGGCCTCTCTGGTGGTGAAGCTGTGCTGGTGACAGAGTGACAGCTGAGCTATGTCAGCTTCATGTTTTCCCAACATTGCACTGGCATCCATGGTGTGTCTGTTTTTGCCCGGTCTTCCACAAAAGCAGAGCTGTTGTGTATATGTACATGTGGAGATATGCTGGCATATCTCAAGGATAGTATGGGGCCTTAAGCATTTGTAACTTTATATTTTTTGCACGAGCTACCTGCTAGGGGCAGAGGGGAACTCTGCTCATGCACATAACCAAAGCATTTTTTTTAACATTAAAGGGTTTTTTGTTTTTTTTAAGAACACTAAAAGGCTAGAGTTTGCTTTCTACCTGGCCAACCTTAAAGTGGATCTCAGAGAGCATGGGTGGATCCAGTGGGGGTGGACATGGGTATGTGGCCTCCTTAACTATCATGCCAGCAGGGAAGGGTGCCTGCCGGGATGGAGATGGGCAAAGTTGGGTGCCAGAGGAACGCCTATTGGGCCGGTTATCAGCAGCAAGATTGCCCTTGGCTAACTGAGCTGAGTTGGAATGGGAGCCTAGGTCTACTCAGCAGGTAGATCTGGGCTCCAAGTTCTGGTGGGAGTCCAGGTCTACCTTGCCTTACAGCAAAACTTGGCCACAGTGGCCATAAGTTCAACTGGGAGCCCAAGTTAACTACCTGGTTGACCTGGGCTCTGGATTTGAGATAGTGCTCATGGCCACCGCCAAACACAAACACTGGATTCAACCCTGACTCACCCTTGTGATTCACCCTTGTCTGCATGGTTATGGAGTAGACTGGGAACTGCTTTCAAGATGTCTGAAAACCAGGCTCTTTAAATGACTCTAGTGACTCAGTTTTGCCCTTTAGACGGGTGAAATAATTTCATGTCTCTGTCTCATGCAACTACTGAACCAAACCATAAAAGCACAAACACAAACCAGATTTTTATGCTGTCAAAAGTCAAAATCAGAGCCAACTGATAAAATCATGGCTTTGGTTTCTACACAACTGTGTTTCTAATTTGTCTTCCATTCTTCCCTATTGATTCACATTCAGAAGATTCTTTCAAGGTATTTCCTCCAGCAAATACGCTGTGCTGAAAATCCAGCGACTTACAGCCCAGTCCTATCCCGTGCTGGCATGCAGGATGCTGGGCTGCTACCGAGATCCACCACCATTCTGCCCCATTCGCCTCATCCAGCCAGATCTTCACACTGATTCACCCCCACTGCCACTGCTGGTAGCTGGTCTGTGGGATGCTGCTGGTGGCACACAGTTTCCAGGGTTTGCACCACTGGCAGCACTCCACAGACTGGCCGAAAGGCAACCATGACTGCAGACTACATGGTACATCAGCGGGCCTTGCACTCTGCTGGGGTATTTGACAGATAGGATTGAGACATTAGGATGAAATCTTATACACCAGTGGTCTTCAACCTTTTCATGCCATGACCCAAATAAATAAATAAAGACTGGGGACTCACAGTTGGTCCTGCCATCCTTCTGGGACACTATCCTCCCATTCCCTGCCCCCATTGCCACCCACTCCCTGACCCCTTACACCCTCCCAGCACCATCCACTGTAACCAAATAATCTTATTAGAGAAAGCAGAAAAAGTTACCAAGAAGCCTGGCACTAGTGAAAGCGCCTTTAGCACAATTGCTAAGAACCTCCCCCTTTATCTGGTGGTTCTCAAGTCCAGTGGTCTTCAACGTTTTCCATTCCTGTAGGTTGCCATGACCTCAGCACTTAGGTTTCACGACCCCATTCAGTTTCATGAACCACCAAAAACTGGGTCCCAGACGGGGGACCCAGTTTTTGGTGGGAACCACTGGGAACCACTGCTCTAGTGTGAGCAATATAAACATTTCTATTAATTACAATACTCTTAACAAATATCTTGCAACCCCACAGTTGAAGGACACCATTATAGACGCCTGGAAGTAAGTTCTATTTAATTCAGTGGGGCTTACGTTGGAATAGACACGCATAAGATTAAACTGCTAATGCAACATTGGTAGCACTAGAAGAGATATTAACAGCCCAGTTCTAACTTTCCAGCACTGATCCAGCTGTGCCAACTGGGCACATGCTGCATCCTGCACTGGGGGGGGGGGGCAATCAGGGAGAGTCTCCACCTCAGGACTGCATTGTGGCTGTGTTGGTGCCAGAAGTTGGATAGGATTGGGCTGTAAGGTCATATTGACTAGAATCTTCAGTTAAAATGATAGGTTGAAAAAGTACAATTAGGTGTACAGGCTTCAGGAATTAAAGCTTCTTCATTCCCTGGAGTGTGCAAAATGGCACACCCATGTCCATGACCCTTCAAAGAAGCTCCTCTCGTTAAGTGATTCATCTGTAGTTCTTTTGTAAACGTTTGCAGACACTGAAATCTGGTTGCTCTTAGAACCTCCAACTTTCTCTGCTCACAGACTGGCCCTAAATCAAAAAAAATCTTTGCAACAGCTGTGAGCTAGTCACATGGCACTATTCACTGCAAAAAAAGTTGTGTGTGTATCCACCAAATGAACAAATGGCTGTCCCTACGCAGATCATTACAGGGGGTAGCAAGGGAGGTGCATGAATATCAAACACACAGACACACACACACACACCCAGCTATTTTAATTAATTTATATTACACCCAGTGGCATAGCTAGTCAATCTGGAGCTTGCAGCAAAGTTAAAAATGATGTCCCCATTACACCCAGAAGTGACGTCACACCCAAGGTTTTTTTTTCAAAAAAAGTAAATTTACAGGGTAAGCAGTCGGAGGCCTCCTCAAGATAAGAGCATGTTTGTTACCTTACCATGGGGCTGCATTGCGGCTAGATCAGTGCTGGAAAGATGGTTAGGATTGCTCCCTAAGGCACCCTTGCATCACCCGAGACCAGTGGTTCTCATACATTTAGCACCAGGACCCACTTTTTAGAATGAGAATCTGTCAGGACCCACCAGAAGTTGTCATGACTGGAAGTGACCTCATCAAGCAGGAACATTTTTAACAATCCTAGGCTGCACTTACCCAGGAGTAAGTCCCATTCACTATCATTGTTAAAAGAATATATATAGTAGCTTGTTAAAAGTACACTGTCAAATTTCCCCAAATGCAGTCACATACCATGGCAGCATCAAGTTTAATATATTAAAAATAAAATACTGAAATGAATGGGGACCCACCTGAAATGGGCTCACCACCCACCTAATGGGTCCCGACCCACAGTTTGAGAAACACTATGCTAGATTGATGCAGTGGTAATTGCGCCAGGCTTACTGAACCATTGGTTTGTAAAAAAAACCCATAACCTGATGTGGTTCCAGTTCCCTTTTGTACCTCTGCTGTTCACTATTTTTTTTTAAAAGCACCCAAACCACCAGGCCACATTGTGGATTTCACATATGGTCTCATTTGGCTCTGTTTAGTGATGATTTCAAGTAGGACACTCAGGAGTGCATTATTAAGCTTTCCTGGCTCACACTGATCGTTGGCCTATAATATCTTGTTCCACTAGCTTGCTTTATTGCTACTATTTTGAGAAATGGAGTACTCAGTGCCATCAAACATTTAACTGCAATGTTTTATTGAACCAGAATGAGATACAGTTAGGAATTAATTTGCTGGTTTCACAGGGGCCTTTATAAAACAGAGCTATATTAATTAAGCAAAATGACATTTTTGTTACCAATAATGCAATTACCCTTACTTTAAAGACAATTCTAGCAGGTAAAAAGGACAGTAAATAGGAGCACCTGATTGGCAACCTGGGGCCCTTTGAGATGAGGTGTTTAGCCTGGGATTGTCACATGTTGTTCACTCGCTCTTTATGAAGTTCCCATGATGTCATCATCCATTTGTGATCCACTTGAATTATCTTCATATTTAAATCATTACTTTTGTTAATGGGGAAAATCTGACCTTTATCAGAACAGCAGGACAGCAGCATGATTTCCACAGGTGTGGACTGTTGATGCTACCATTATGTCATTTCTGGCGAGACGTGTGCCCAGATAGAATTGACCACAAGAGAAACAACAAGCTACGACAGACCACAACAAGGAGAATAAAAAGGGGAGGTTCATTCTACTTCTGTGTTCCAAAACACGCTATGTCTACTGCCATGTGAGAGCATCTTACAACTCCACAGTAACT
Organism: Tiliqua scincoides; assembly: GCF_035046505.1. Taxonomy (NCBI): domain Eukaryota; kingdom Metazoa; phylum Chordata; class Lepidosauria; order Squamata; family Scincidae; genus Tiliqua; species Tiliqua scincoides. The sequence continues at coordinate 65,980,808 of NC_089827.1, forward strand.
ACAAGTGGGAAAGGAATGGCTGGCTGGCACAAGGAAGATGTTTGGAACTGCCCTTATGGAATCAGTTTGCCTTTAAGTTGGCTGATGGGGCTAACGAAGAACTCAGGAGTCGGCTGGTGCCTCTGAACAACTGAGGAAGATAAGGGGTCCACAACCATGCTGCAGGCATCAAGAGACAGTGGAAGAGGTATGTGGAAGCTGGGTCAGGATCACATAACTGCACAGCTGGATCTCAGCAGTGCCGCTGGCCCCCAAAGGATATTACTGTCAGGATAGTAGCTAGGCACCCATATGATGCTAACTCATCCTTGTGCCCAGCTCTACTGCTCCCTCAAACAGATAAGAACATGGGGCCTTGCCGTTCAGCGGTTAGAACAATTACTACTTCCTAACTCACTTTACAAGCCACATCACATGAATTAAAAGCAAAAAAATTATCTGGATTGCTAACCTGACAACACAAATTGTACCTATTTTGAGTTTGATTTACTTTTTTCTCAAAAAAGGGGGGGGAATATTCTCATCTGGAATACATATGCCTTTAGTTCTGGGTTGTAACACTGGATAGCAAACAAATGCTTCAAACTAATTAGAAACAGTCAGCAGAATTGGTGCAATAACTGTGAAAAATAAAACTTAGAGCTGGGTTGTCCTACAAGAATGCCACAATTCTGGAAAGGAATCTTCCAAAAATAATGTGGAAGAACAAGAATCAAATTCTATCAAACAATTCTAATGTATTTTTTCCCCAACGTTTATTAAAAATTCTTAACCAACAGTCTTCCCTGGTTTTCTTGATCAAGAATTATATCTTTAAAAGCATTCCTGCATCTGCTTTTGATTCGAATCCAATAAAAAGCTTCCGCAGGCACAGATGGCACTAGTTTTAATTCTGCATCCCTTCATTTAGAGAGTTTGAAAATGATTTATTAACATTGGGTCACAGATGAATTCGTGTCACCTGATTTTGCTGGCTCAATCTGTTTATTCCTTTAAAACATGCGCTCACCATCTCTGGGAATGACCTTCGGGGCTGTAGCGGCTTGATTTGAAATCCAGGATTTCCTGTCTTTTACTGTGTGTAGGTGCTGGGGTGCATGAGCTGTTCAAGGGGTTAAACGTTGTAGTCATTGATGCATATATATGAGGCTGTATTCATAAAACAGTGCGTGTTGCCTGAGTCAACCTCTTACAGTCTAACCACAGTGACCAATAGAAAGAACAGAAGAGAATCCAAGAGAGCTGAGGTAAGATAGACTCTGAAGCACAGTCAGATCAGGAACAATAGAATATTAGGTGTCTTGGCTATAATGTAACTGGGGATGATTGCTGCATATTTTAGGGGTTTCTGCTACAATTTCCAGGAGTTAAACTACCAATAATGTTGGAAGGCAATAAATCGTTCTCTTATGCTTAAAAGATTTCCAACAGCCTCCAGAAATCAGCACCCAACCTGCACAAGGTAAAATGTTTTAACCACTTCCGATAACAGTGTGGAGCGATGGATATTTATGTGAGAGTGTTGTCAGAATGATGTGTTAAGTCAAATGTAGCATTCCCTGGGAATAATTGTGTTTCTCTTTTTTTGCTGTTACTTCGAGTCATATCCAGCAGTTATGGACTATTATCCAGCACTTTCAAAGGCTGTCAAGTCTGAGAGATGTTGGACTTGTTGATCTTGACACTCTATGACAGATCCCATATATTTTTTTTTTTCTTAAGAAGTCATTGGGTTTCTCTTTGAAGGAATGACCCTCCTGACTTTCTTTCAACTTTGATTTCTTGTTTTTAAGCTAACTTGAATGCACATCAATATGAGTTTCTGCCGGATGACTTTTTAAAGAAAAAGAAAAGGAGAGGGAATATCAGCTCAACTATTTTATAAGCCAAGACACATGTTAACATTTGGGATGCACTTTTACTGTACTGTACAAACATTATGGTACTAAAGAACGCAGCATGCATATTAAGTTATTTAATATATAGTCATGGAAGACATCACATGTAATGTTCTTAGGAATGGATCTGGACAAAGAGATCTGAATATGTGTCAAGCAATAAAAGCTCTGGGCAGAATTGCTTTTCAAAGTAATTTACATTTCTGAGAAGAAAGCCAGTAATTTTGAGACTCAGAGGGAATGATTGGAGGAAAAGAGTCAATTGTTTTAAACAGATTTCTCCACATGCTGAGGGAATATGCCCAGCAAACAGCTGTTAAAATATTCTTTGATCTCCCTCTTGCTTGTGATGAGAAATGGGCCTAGAGAATCTGATCCAGATGCCCTTCTCGTTTTGGAGGACAAAAGAACATGCAAGTTTCTGGACAGAGGACCAAATGAGAAGTGGATCGCTTTCGTGTCAATCTTCATAGAGAATGAGTCACCTCTGTTTCAGATGATACAGTTTTGCATAGGAAATGCGAGCAAAAACCCTGCTAGCCCAAAGGCCAAGTTAAAATTCTATTTGGAAGCGTTAGTTTCAGTGAATGGAGTTTCTATTAATTAAGAATTGAAACATGCACGTAGTTTAATAATGTATAATAAAGCCGGAATAAGGAATGTACTAGCTAGAGATCACAGACTGCATACATTCCAACTGTCCCCATTTATCTGGGGCAGGTCTGATTTTCTGGTGCCTGCCCTGAGAAAATCGCTGTCCCTATTTTTGCCTCTAGGGGTTCCCTTGTTAAAATGTATTGGTGTGAATTGCAAAAAGTTCTGGGTTCAGCCTCCTCCCTCTAGACCAGAAATCACTAAAGGTGTGTAAATGCAGCTTGTCTCTAATGATATATAGGCAAATACTTATGAATGAACCAGGGGCGGTTGTGTTTGTGTTGGGGGGGGGGTAGTGCATGAGCACTACCAACTCCGGAGCCCAGATTAACCAGGTGGGTAGTAGACCTGGGCTCCAGGTTGAACTTGATAGTCTCTGTGGTCAAGATTTGCTGGGTGGGTAGATCTGGGCTCCCGCCTGGCCTTGAAGCCCAGTTCTATCAGCTGGGTTGACCTGGGCTCCCATTCTAGCCAATCTTGTCAGCATCAGCCCAGTAGGCGTTCCCCTGATGCCCCTGATGCATGTACCCATGGCTCCCCCCCCCCGGATCCCCCCTGGAATAAACACCAAGAGCCAAGCAAGACATTTGGGACAATCACATCCTAGGCCTAACCTTTGCTGGGACAGACCAACTGGCCTGCACTGTATCCAGTGCAGGTTTGAGGTGGACCTGGCACAACTTGGAGTAAGGGGATTCCTGTAATGAATGCTTCAGCCTCCTCAATGCGGCCACTTAGATCTGCACCTGTTACTTCACTGGCGTAGATCCAAGCAGCCTGGTGTAAGGCCCGGCTGCTTGGGAGGTGGGTTAGGATCTGGCTTAAGTGCCACCCTCACTTCCCCCACCCTGGAACACCCCCAAAACGCCCTCCTCACCCTCCCCAAACCATTGCGTTGGCTGCCCACTGCCAGCACAAACTTCCCTCTGCCAGGGCTGGATCCGGTGCAGGGGGGCCAGCGTGCATCCTTACACCAGCCTCCCTGACTCCCATGGTGGCATGAACGTGCTTTATGGCACATTTGCGACATCTGGAAACTGGTGCAAGGGACTTGCACAGGCTTTAAGCACAACTCAGGACTGTGCTCTCAGTGGCATAGCTATGGGGACATAATTGCTGCATGTGCCACAACGCACCATGTAAGTGCCCCTCCTGCTCACCTTCGGAGCCATTCCAGGCAACACTGGAGAGTGAAAGGGGTTGCTTACAAATCGTGCTGCAGAGCCTGCAGTACTTACTGCCCTTCCCCTCCTGAAGCTACATTACAATGATGCACAATGCTCCCACAATGATGGGGACAATGATGCACCTATTGAACAATAATTGCCCTGTTTGTGTATAAATCAGGTGTCGGGAAGTCTACTTTTTATACCAAATGGGGTACTTAGAGAAAGGGAGTGAAATCCATCCCTCTCCCACCTTTGCAACACTCTGTTGCTTTAAGCAGGTTTTCCCCAGCTCCATTCTGAAACAGGGAGTATCCTTTTAAGAGAGGACAGCTTAAAGCAGCAGAATGCTGTGACTAAAGCAGGTGCAAATGGTGGGTCTTGCTCCCGTTCCCACATGCATCTTCGGCATAAAAAGCAGACACTCTAAAGTACCTCTGCTTTAAAGGTGAAGAGAGCAAGCCTATATTTAACAGGCATGCAGTTGTCCCAGATCTTGAGATTGGTCCTATATCACTCTGAAATGCACAAGTCACTACTTCACAAACTGCTGCTGAGGTCTGTTTTGAATGGTTGAGCATACATGTTTTTCTACTTGATCAGTAAGAAAATCACCTCCTCAATGCAGGAAAGGATAGGCCAAGCATAAGGACCACGGGTTGGATGTGGCCTCAGAAGCTCTTTATCTGCCCCATTATAACTGGGTTCTTTCACCCTTTTAGAGGCAGCACTTCTGCCGAGGCTCTGGGAGAAAGAGAGAGAAGGAGGTCTCAGGGGGAAAGGGCAGACTTGATCTGATGAGATCAAGGATGAGATGATGAGGGAGGGAGATGCTGATGAGGCCCTGGGAGAACCCAAATCCCACACAGGCCACCCTTTCAGCAGCACTACTTCCATTTGGGCCTCACTTTGCCGAGCACCTCTCAGCTGCTGAGCTGCGAAAGGAAGTCTCAGCAGAAGCAGCGCTACTGAAAGGGTGGCCTGTGTGATGTTTGCGCTGTCTTATATCTTGAAAATATGATCAAGATTTACACATTTTCTATTCTGAAAATTGAGTTTCCATGTCCAATTGAGTTTCCAGAAAGTGCTTATTTCTGACCATCAGCTACCTACAGTGCAATCCTATCTTGCGCTGGAACAGGCAGGCCAGAAGGCCTGTGCTGTATCTAGCGCAAGACTGGGGCCAGAAGTGGCTCAGCCGGAGGCAGAAACTCTTCCCCACCATAGCCCCAATGGGTCACCTCAAACTTGCGCCACCTCAGGAGGTGGCATAAGTCCAAGGAGAACAGAGCAGCTTCAAGCCGCTCCGTGCTGCTCGGGGAACTGTGTTGGGATCCGGCATAACAGCAGGGTCCCAGCCCTGCCTCCCGCTCCACGCCTGCCTCACCCACCCAGGGACCACCCTCCACCCACCCTCCCCTGCCCTGGAAATCCTCTTATCCGCCCTGCCCAGACCCCTCCCTCTTCAAGTCGGTGTGGAGGCTGGATGCAGTCTCCATGGGCCAGCACACATCCCAGCGCCAGCCCAGCCGACTCTCAAAGAGGCACAAATATGCTTTATGACCTTGTTTGCGACCTTCCTGGGCTTGTGCCAGCCTAATCCAAGGTTAGGATTATGCCCTTAATGACGTCATCATGAATGCTATTCCGCCTACTATAGGAAATGAGTTTAACACCTCAGAGGTAGGCTGTTGCACAGGAAATGACAACAGCATATTACAGTCTTCAGTAATAATAAAGTGACATGGCTCAGACCAGGATCCTTGATACGAGAATAGGAGTGACCCCGTTTAAAATACTGCTGACCTCTTTTTCCTTAGGAGAACATCTGTTATGCCACATAAGGTAGCATTTTGCTCTCATCATAAAGAGGCAAATTATCAAATTTCATTGACAAGATAAAAGGAAGTTAATTATTGCTTTCAGAAACAGATGGTGTGGAGATTTTTTTTTTTTAATATAACCACTTGTTCTCCTCTTCTAGGGTAAACTATGGATATAAAACTCTATTCCAGCCTTTTGGTAGTCTTCTTGACCAGCAATGTATGGACGCGAAACATCAGGCCAATGTATGATCACCTTGACCAATTCGATTGGTCACTCTACAGCTTTGAGTGCCCACAAGGATGCCTTTGTCCTCCTAGCTTTCCAAACGCTTTATACTGCGATAGCAAAGAACTGAAAGAAATCCCTGCCATCCCGGCCAGAATCTGGTATCTCTATCTCCAGAATAATCTCATTGAAACAGTGACAGGCAACTCCTTTGTGAACGCCACTCAGCTGAAATGGATCAATTTGAACAAGAACAAGATCACCAGCGCCGGCATTGAAAAAGGTGTGTTTGGTAACTTGAAAAGTCTGCTCTATTTGTTCCTGGAAGATAATGAGTTGGACCAGGTGCCTTCTCCACTGCCCCCAAGTTTAGAGCAGCTGCGTTTGGCCAGGAACAAAATCACCACCATCCCTGCAGGAGTTTTTAACCAGCTGGAAAACCTCACCCTGCTCGATCTCCAGCAAAACAACCTGCCAGATGGGACTTTTTCAAGCAACACCTTCCAAGGACTGGCCAACCTCATGCAGCTCAACATTGCCCAGAACTCCCTCACCAAAATGCCCCCAATTCTTCCAGCAAGTGTGATACAGCTCTTTTTGGACAACAACTCTATTGAAGCCATACCAGAAAATTATTTTAATGCACTGCTCAAACTGATTTTCCTTCGACTGAATAATAACAGATTAACGGATGCAGGTCTACCAGACAAAGTCTTTAACATCTCAACTCTTCTTGATCTACAACTGTCTTACAATGAACTCACAAAAATCCCAGCTATCAGTGTTCACCTCGAGCACCTTCACCTTGCTAACAACAAGATCAATAGTAAGTGCACATAAGTCAAAAGCTTTTCCAAAGAGATATCCTGTCCAACCAAGGTTGCAATGCTGTACATCAGTGTGGGCATCAGTTGCTAGGGGCCCTGGGGAAAAGTGCCCCCTATGGCTTCCCCACCTACCCTCTGATGGCATGGAGAGTTCAAGTCAACCTCCCCCTTTGACAGCCCAGCCAACCTGGCCCATGCCTGACATTCCTCCTGTGTCATCACATCTGTACACCCTTACCTGGAAGTAAGTTCCAGGGACCACTTTGTAGACTTATGTCTGAGTAAACACACATAGGATTGGACTGTGTACAATATTAAGAAGTAAGAAAACTTTAAAGGCTTTTAAAAAAAGTACTCTCAGGGTTTTTTTGTTTTGTTTATTTTGTATATAGTCCATATAGGTTATAGGTTATTTGAACAGAACCTATAGTATTTTGGAAAAACAGTTGGACCTCGGTATCTGTGTGTGTGGGGGGGTTCATTCTCAGACCCCCCCCTCCCACCATGGGTATGAAACTCACAAATAATGGAATCCACAGGTAGGGTCCAATAGAAGCACCTTCCATTAGTGTCCAGATATGTTCTGGGGCTCATAGAGGCTGTGAACAGCATCCTGGGCTTTAGAAAGACTCCCAGAGACAACCAGAAGGCACTTCTGGACATTTCCAGGAGGTTGGTTGAGGCCCCCCAGTGTGGGTTTGGAACCCATGAATAAAGAGAGCCCACCTGTATAGGTGACTTGGACCTAAATGTAAATCCAAAGGAGTTGCGATTCAGCCATATTTTGTCTGCTAATGAAACATCGGTCACTATGATAGTGGAGGAGATTCCGCTGATTCATGGAGGCACTCATATCTGTGGCAAAAACGCAAGGGCAGCGGTTTTCAAACTGGTGGGTCATGACATTTTTCTCAACATTCTAAGTCAACATTCCAAGCATCAGGGAGCCCTGCGGAGGGCTGTTCAGAGCTTCCCACAATTCTGCAGCTGCCAGCAGCCCTCAATTAGTAAAAATAGACCCTTTCACCCTCGTTAGCAACATAATCCTGGGGATCACACTGCTGCCCTAGCCCCTCCCCTGCAAAGACTTACTTAGGGAGTAAAACACTCCCTATGTTTGAGAACCACTGCACTAGGGTATCCATCTGGCAAAAGGGATAGATGGCAACGTACAAGGAGTCTTAGCAGCTTTCAATATTTAGGTACGTAGGTGGGGTCTTGTGAGTGGAGTCTAGTTGATCTAAAGCCAGTCCTCAGTGGGTTCATGGGGCAGTTCCAGAAAAGCCTGGAGCAGAGACCCAGCAATAAAGAAGTGGTGTTAAGTGAAAACATTCCATTGGTCTAAGGTGAACAACTTTTTCCTCAGGACTTCCAAGGACTTTCTCAGGACTTCTCCTGCCACCAAGCAATACATCCATACATGGTACCAGACCAACAATGAACCACCTCGTACAACCCAGACACTTCAAGTGTTTTGGAACGCAAAGCATGCACTAAAAGTGTGTAACTCAAACGTATGATCCCATCCAAAAATTAGACATGAAGTCACATGTACTACATATACATCTAAGCTCCATGTTATTAAAGAGTTAATTGTCTGAAGGCATTCTAGAAAACAATTTACTCATTTCAGAGATGACAAATGCCGAGGCTGAAAGTTTTGCTTGGAATTCCTAAATATAGTGTTAGATTTTTCCAGTTCTGTCTCCACAACTCAGCGCAGGTTATAACATACCTTTTCACAATTTATCCCCTTAACGATGCTGTGAAATACATTAAGTGGACACTCAAGATCTACAAATCATCTTAAAACAGGAGTGCCATAAATGCAGAGATCTGAACTTGGGACTTCTGCATCCAAACCCAATACTAATTATTACGCTATTCATTTACACTGTTGATATAGTTGAGGTCAGGTGTTCTCAACTCCCTCGTTGTTTAAGGCCTAAGTCTTTGCAGGAGCAAGGAAAACAGAAGCAGTGCGATTCCCAAGCTCATGCCACTGTGGGGGAGGGGGGGCTTTGGTTAGTGTTTCCTACCTGCTGCCAGGGTCCAAGGGTCGTAGAGAGCCCTGTGAAGTGCTCTGCGGGCCTCTCTGCGACTTGTAGAAAGTGAAAATAGCGATGTCTCCCGGGGTGCAGGGAGACCTGCAGAGTGCATAGGGGACATTAGCCAAAGCCCTCTCCTCCCCCACAGCAGTTCTCCCCACACCCCACGGACCCCAGCAGCAGATAGGGGATGTTAGCCAAAACCCTCTCTTCACCCAAAGCCCTCTCTTCCCCCCTTTTTTCCTGGGGATCATGTTGTGGCCTTCCCCCTTTCTCTGCTCCTTAAGGAGCCAGAGGCTGAAGTCCTTTAGACTTTCAAACAAAGGAAATATGCTGATGGAAATAAAATCAAAGTAGAGTTGGGGAGGTGGTGAAGAAAAATTCCTTCAAAGATTTTGGAAGCTGCTGTACCATCTATACATGGCAACAGCTCTTCATGTTCTCAAAGAGGGGCGGAAAATGGTGAACAAATCCAAATATGCCCCTGTAGGTTATCTAATGAGGATCTACACATGGATACCACAGTCCCTTTCAATTTCCAGTGGTCTTCTTCGCACGAATAGCTTTGTGTGAATGGAAGGATGATTTTCACGAGGACAATGAATGTCCAGGGCACCTTAATAACCCTGTAAAGATTTCAGAAAGGGGTGAAGGAAGCACTGTCAAATACAGCCTCACCATTCACTGATAGCTGAGTAGTAACACCCCTTCATAAGTTGTAGTCGATCCCATGAGAGAAGGCAGGAAGGAGGCAACAGACAGTGAACTATGACCCTGCTGGCTGCCCCAAAAGTTCTAAATTCACAGGCACGTATCAGAAACTGTTATCCTGTATTGATGATTTATTAAATGCTTGGATAGCCTAACAGCTTTCTTACAGATTTATTGATGTTTTCTCTTGAGGTATCAATGCAACTCAAATATGTCCCATTCCGATCGCTGGAGATTACGTCTATGAGAGAAACTTGCCACGCCTTCGCTATCTCCGCCTGGACGGCAATGAAATCAAACCTCCGATTCCATACGATCTCATGCAATGCTTCCGACTCCTTCATGCCGTCATTATTTAAAGGACAGCTTAGTTACATCACAGTTGTTGTGTCACTGATTTAAAAAGCAAGTTTTGCTGGCATGAAACTTGTTGGAGTCCCAAGACATCTCTTTTAAACTTTAGTTTTTGTTTTGGTTGAATTGTACCACTTCCTGTTTTTATCAAAAAGATGCTCAAGACACAGCTACCATGTCCCATTTCCTTTACATTAAAGCTGCAGTTTTGTACACTCAGAATAAACGAAATGTACCCTACACAGCTAATGATATTTTGCTTATGCATTTTTAGATTTTTTGAAATCTGGTCCACTAAGCTAAATAGTAACTGAACCAGTAACATTAATTGATCCAGGATCCAACCCACAATAAACAAGGCATCTTGGGAAAATATACTCTACTACATTTTTTTATTTTCAATTTACAGCTACGAGTGAATTCAGTTCCTTGGTAAAAATGGTTGGCAACCTTCAGTCTCGAAAGACTATGGTATAAGCCTACAGCACCCGGTATTCCCAGGCGGTCTCCCATCCAAGTACTAACCAGGCCTGACCCTGCTTAGCTTCCGAGATCATGGTATAAGCCTACAGCGCCCAGTATTCCCAGGCGGTCTCCCATCCAAGTACTAACCAGGCCTGACCCTGCTTAGCTTCCGAGATCATGGTATAAGCCTACAGCACCCAGTATTCCCAGGTGGTCTCCCATCCAAGTACTAACCAGGCCTGACCCTGCTTAGCTTCCGAGATCAGGCATGTGCAGGGTAACAGTTATTTGAAATGCTTTTAAGGACTGTTCCTAAACTAGCCATATGCACACAATATATGTGTTCACTTATTTTAAAGTAAGCTTACCCCAAAATCAAAGTCTCAACAGTGTCCCTATTTCAAAACTAATTATATGCATTATCATGATCTATGAAACTGATATTATATGGGCAGCCCAATCCTATCCTGTGCTGGAAGAGGCAGGCAGGCTGGCCTGAGCTGTATTCAGCACAAGGTTCGAGGTGGCTGCCGTGCAACTGAGAGTAAGAGAATTTATTTTCCGTACCGAGTAATGCCCCAGCCAGTGGTGTCACCAGGGTTTGTGTCACCTGGTGCAGGAAGTCAGTGTCACCCCATGATGGACTTCCTCCCATGCACTGGGTGAGGGCAATGCCCCGAGCAGTGGGCATGTACCGTCACCCCACCTATAGTTTTCTTGCCTATAACTTTTGATAGAATAGAGATATTTCAATGCAGTTTGTTTTATTGGGGCTACTCAGATCTGTGCCAGCTAAATTGAGCCCAGTGTAAGGCCGGGCTGCTCAGGAGGGAGGTTATGATCTGGTCTAAGTGCCAGCCATTTCCACCTCCCTCCCAGACCCTCTTTGCCCACTGCTCTGCCTTCCCCTTGCCCCAAAATGCCCTCATTCTAATCTCTCTCTACTCTCCCCAATTTCATAAGAACATAAGAACAGCCCCACTGGATCAGGCCATAGGCCCATCTAGTCCAGCTTCCTGTATCTCACAGCAGCCCACCAAATGCCCCAGGGAGCACACCAGATAACAAGAGACCTCATCCTGGTGCCCTCCCTTGCATCTGGCATTCTGACATAGCCCATTTCTAAAATCAGGAGGTTGCGCATGCACATCATGGCTTGTAACCCGCAATGGATTTTTCCTCCAGAAACTTGTCCAATCCCCTTTTAAAGGCGTCCAGGTCAGACGCCATCACCACATCCTGTGGCAAGGAGTTCCACAGGCCAGCCACACGCTGAGTAAAGAAATATTCCAGCTTTGGCCTCCCTAGACCAGCATGAACTTACCTTCCACTTGCTCAAATCTGCTCCTTGAATCGGCTCACCAGCTCCTTGCTCTGGCCTCCCTGACTCCTAAGGAGGTGCAACACTCCCAGGACGTCACAAGGGACTTGCACCAGCCCAATGAGCACTTTGGAACACGCTCTGAATGACTCTACTGACATTGGCTCCTAAATTAATTTCCATATGCAATCCTATTCTATCTAATTTAAACTGTGTAATTTTCACAGTGGAAGCCATTGCTGATCTATTGAACCATATCTAAAAAAATTTTTGTAATGAAACTTCTGCTTTCATAACAATTACCACACAGTTTATTTGCTGTCGGAATTAAAGCTTGAGTCAGTTGATGGCAACAAATGTAGCTTTCGCATTATAATATAATTGCTAAACTCGTAATAGCGCTCATCACGATAGAACATGTTTTTAAAAAGTAGATCTGCATGTTAAATGTACGTTACTAGCTTAATGGTAGCCATAGTAATTTATTTTTAGAAAAGCAGTTTTATATGATGATGATGATGATGATGATGATGGATGATGACACCAAATAAATGTGAACTTCTGATTCCTGTTTTGTTGTATATTCAGTTTTTTCACATCGGACCAAGGTTCCTACATGTTCCATGCATGTTCTCTGATGCCACACTGTGAAGCTAAGAGTTTGTTTGTTTATGTTTCAATCAAAATGATTTCCAAGGTGGTTTACAAGAACAAAAACAACTCAAAAAACCCTTTGCCCCAATCCTATCCAGGACTGGACCCATGCGTAGAGGCATTTATGGCAGCAGAACCAAGTCATAAAATGGGTTTTGGCAGTAGGCACTGTGCTCTTCTAGCAGCCGTTTTAGAAGCGCTGCTACAAATGGAGGTGGCACAGGAGGTCCCCCAAAAGACCCAGATGGCAGCAGGTGTGCAGGGATGGGCAGAATGAGGTAGAGACAGGGAAGAGACAGGGGGATGGTTCAAGTCTGGGACGACAGTGGTATCGGCAGTAGCTCCGCCACCAATATCCTATCCCCCTTCCTGGCCTTGATCTGCCTTCCTGGATCCACTCAGACTTGCACCAGCAAATTAGCTGACACAGATCCAAGTAGATGCAGAAGGGCAGTGATGTGGAAATGATTTTTGCTTTAACTGTGTTTGCATTTGCCTTACCTTTAGGCCCGTGTTCCAGTGTTAAAAAGCAGAAGCCTCAGACTCCCTCTTGTCTTGATAAAACCACCATTCCCTTTATGCAGCCTGGCAGGTAATGGCACCCCCCCCCCACCCCAAAGAGCTGGGAGAAACTGAAAGTGATATCTCAGCCCTTCCCTCTGGAATGCGGAGGGGCTTATCAACAAACCTTGTGGCCAGTGTTTTCTCTTTCCTAATTTCCTAGCCTTGTTAGAAGAGTTTTGACCTTTATTGGTGACAAGAAGCAGACTTTTTTTGCAACCAGGGTTCATTTGATCTTTTTTTATGATGACTGATTGACAACTACGATTTCCCTGTTGCTATCTCTTTGTTCCTTAGCGCTATAAGAACAGTTTGAATCTTAAACTGATCTCTCCCCTTGCCATGGTGTTCATCCCGGATGTTATTAGGGCTACAACTGTAGGGCCATCTCAGAGTCAAATAATGACTCTGCTGAGGCCCACTGAGAGCTGGCATTGGGCCGGGGCAAGATGCTTAGGGTTACCATACGTCCTGGTTTAACCAGGATTGTCCTGGTTTAGCAATATTGTCCCGATGTCTTGCCCGGTTTGAAGTTCTATCCCAGTTTGCCCTGGGCACCCTTTAAAGAGATGCCAAACAGAGAGGTGTCAAAACTGCAATAAACATGGTTAGGTTAGCATGAGTGCCAGGGCGATGAACAGAGAGACAAGGAAGAAGCCGCAGGGGAGAGTTGGGGCACAAGCACATTTGAAGGCATGCATCCATTGTGTGTCCACATGGCACACCAAGGGGACAAGGCACTGCAGCCTCCCAGCGCCACGCTACATGCTCTTACCCATGAGTAATCCCATTCAGCCCCATCAGGCACCCTCCTGGACCAGCGCCACCACCTTATAAAGGAGATCGGTGTGTCTTGTTCCTCCAGCCAGAGCCACTCTGTGTTCCCAGCAGTTTGTCTCCCCCACCCCGAGTCGTCTGTCTGTCTGCTCTTTGACTGTCCCAGTCTCTTTCGCACCCCCCCCCCCCAGCAGGCCAAGGGGAACAAGCTTAGATCTTGGCCTTGTCTGAGGCAGGCTAGCTCTCATTCGTGGACTGGTCTTGGCTGATGGCCAACAGCCCAATCCTAACCAACTTGCTAGTGCTGATGCAGTTGTGCCAACAGGGTGTGAGCTGCATTCTGTGTGTGTGTGGGGGGGACACAGTAGTCACAGAAGCCTCCTCAACATTTGTTCTCTTACCTTGGGAACTGTGGCTGCATCAGGTCTGGAAAGGTCAGTGGGGTTGTAAACCTTCTTCAAGAGCATATGGAGTTGCTTATAGCACCAAAAGTAAGGACACCCAGAGTAAAAATTGCCTAACAGAAACTATTGATGGAAACAAATTAAAAGTTTGACCTACTTTGAATCCAACACACTAGAAACTTTTAACCCCCAAGCTATTTATGGGGGGAAAAAAATTCTAACAGCAAAAAAATGCTCCACCAGATCCTGAGTCTCCGTTTCGGGCCACTGGCCCAACAGAGAGGCTCAAAATTCTACACTGACCCTTTGGTCGATGTAGAACTGAGTAGTGCCATTGCAGGGCTACTTGGCTTACCTGGGGGAAGGAATGAAAGTCCCCTTCTCCCAAGGAGCCACCGGCGCTGCCCAGGGAACTAGCACGATGCAGCAGCAGCAGCCATTTTCAGTGCTGCTGCAGCCCTGGGTGCCAGGAGCTCAGGATTGGGCTGTAAGGCTGCAATCCTATCCACACTTACCTGTGAGTAAGCCCCATTGCCTTTTACCCTCTCACATAACACCAGAACCAGGGGACATCCACAAAAGTTGAGAGAGTTAGGACAGACAGAAGAAAATATTTCTTTACTCAGCGTGTAATAGTTTGTGGAACTCCTTGCCACAGGATGTAGTGATGGCATCTTGCCTGGATTCCTTTAAGAGGGGATTGGACAAATTTCTGGAGGAAAAGTTCATTATGGGTTACAAGTCATTGCAGGTCTGCGCAAGCTCTTGGTTTTAGAGGCAGGATGTCTGATTGCCAGATGCAGGGAAGGGCACCAGGACACAGGTTGTGTCTGTTGTCTAGAGTGTTCCCTGAAGCATTTGGTGGGCCACTGTGAGATACAGGAAGCTGGACTAGATGGGCTCTTGGCCTGATCCAGCAGGGCTCTTCTTATTGCCTATAATGGGACTTGCTTCAGAGTAGACATGCATAGGATTGCGCTGAAAAGCAAATCGCAAATGGTACAGTGAGAGGTAAACCACATAATTAAGATATTACTTGAAATTCTCTCAACATTTTAACTATGAACTGTTGCAACAGAAAAGAAACACTCTAGGACCCCATCCTTTTGTCCTTTTACGCAGCACATGCAAGAAATTTGAACCAAACCTACTGTGTATCTGGAAAGAATTAATCATGTATCACTGGAAAGTCGAAAGGAAAAGTTTGCGAGAGCCATGTTTTATATAACAAAGAGCCTCATATATCATGACTGAAAGAGAGAAAATAACTCCTTACGCAAAACCTGTATTCAAAGGTTGTGCATCTTGGTTCAGCGGTATCTTTGTATACCTTACAGGAACAAATTTAAAATTATCCCCCCAAAACCATATATTGAGATGGATAATCCCCTAATAGTAACAGACAATACCGACACTTAATGATCAGTGGGATTAGTCACAAGCAATTACTTCAGGGTTTCTGCTTTAGGCTGTAGTCTTAATCATAGGATTTAGATGAAACTAAAGCCTTTGAACTCAGTGGGCCTGAATAATGATGGCTAGGATTAAATTCTTACCTTCTCAATTCTAAAATGCAGACATTTTTATTCTATTGTCTAGATCAGGGGTGCCCAAACCCCAGCCCTGGGGCCACTTGTGGCCCTCGAGGCCTCTCAATGCGGCCCTCAGGGAGCCCCCAGCCTCCAATGAGCCTCTGGTCCTCCGGAGATTTGTTGGAGCCTGCACTGGCCCGATGCAACTGCTCTCAGCATGAGGGCGACTGCTTGACCTCTCGTGTGAGCTGTGGGATAAGGGCTACCTTCACTGCTTGCTGTTTCACGTCTGTGATGCAGTAGCAGCAGCAAAGGAAATGCTGGCCTTGCTTTGTGCAAGACTTTTTATAGGCCTTGAGCTATTGCAAGACCTTCATTCATTCATATAAGTTCATCTTTAATATATTCATTTATATAAACTTATGTAAATTTATTCAAATTTGAAATGTAAATTAATTATTTTTCCCCCCGGCCCCCGACATAGTGTCAGAGAGATGATGTGGCCCTCCTGCCAAAAACTTTGGACACCCCTGGTCTAGATCAGCGATTTTCAACCTTTTTCATCTCATGGCACACTGACAAGGTGCTAAAATGGTCAAGGCACACCATTGGGGTTTTTTTTTTTTTTTTTACCATTGATAAGGCACACCATGCTGCTGGTAGGGAGCTCATGTCCCCCAATTACCCTACTAATAAATGACCCTCCCCAAACTCCTGTGCCACACCTGCAGACCATCCATGGCACACCAAAGTGCAATGGCACAGTGGCTGAAAAAATCACTCGTCTAGATTATTCTAACAAAATTGTATCTATGGAAGTCTCTTCCCCCCCCCCCCAAAGGCTGAGAGCAGAATAGGACAAAATCAGGCCATAAATCTGTCATGGCCCAATCTGATCACATTGGGGCCACCAGCAGAATGCATGTTCTACTGCTAGGAGGGTTGGGATCCAGGCAGAAGTGGCTATGTCCAGTGCGCAGTGCTGCTTTTCCAGATTCCTGGTCCAAGTTTCACTTAGAGACCTTATGCCCACTTTAAGCTAATAAGCTCCCCTTTGTTCCCCAACAACGGCCGTAGTTCTGCACTGCTGGACCCCACCACCAGGGTAGCACGCCTGTCCAACCTGCAGAGGTCCTCCTTCCTCCCCTCTCCTGCCAGCAGCTTCTCCAGCTACTATAGCAACACCTTGGTCGTCAGCAGGTCTGGGGCATGGCAGCCACACACCAATCTCCAGTGTCTCCAGCAGTCTCTGTTCAAAAAGTTTCCAAAGTCCATTCACCCATCTGTCCTTTAATCAGTTAGACCAGTGGTTCTCACACTTCTCCGGCTCGTGCCTCCCCTGATCCCTGTAGCCATTGGCCACAGCTCCCCATTACAACACCTCACCCCAGTTACCCCCCCAAGTGGGGATGAAGGTGTTATAATTGTACACTAGAAACAAGGCTGCCAGCACTCTGAGGCTGCAATCCTAACCACACTTACCTGAGAGTAAGCCCCATTGAACAAAATAGGACTTACTTCTGAGTAGACCTGGTTAGGATTGTGCCCTGAGTTTGGTAGCAGCACACCTGGAGGGGTTTTGGAAGTGATGAATCTGCTGGGGGAGGGGAAGACTTTGTTTTGTGTGTATCTGCTAATTGCAAACTGATGCAAACTGAGACCTAGAGAGTGTTTGGCTGGAATCCTAACCCCACTTTCCTGGGAGTAGGTCCCATTGAACACAATAGGACTTACTTCTGAGTAGACCTAGCTAGGATTGTGCCTTTTGTCTTACAATAGCAGCCAACAGAGTACCCCCCCCCCCCCAAAGAAGGCAGGAGGAAAAAGGAGAATGGCTAAAAAAGAATGGGGATTTTTATTTTTAATCAGTTTTTGGAGACAAAGCCATCAAGAGTGGCTTTTTTTTCTTTTTTGAAGGGGGGGAGAAAAAGGTGAAGATCCTGGGTTAAGCTGACACAGACCCCCAAGCCTAGGTAGGTCTACTCAGAAGTAAGCCCCATTTGAGTCAATGGGGCTTACTCCCAGGAAAGTGGAGAAAGGATTGCAGCCACACCCAGCAAGATTACAACTCACCCCAAAGTGAATGGGGGCTGCTCACACACATACACCCAACATGCAGATGCCACTCCTGTTCCCCCCAGGCAAGACGGAGGGATGCAGGCTGGGGCATTTGCCCCCCCCCACTAGGAGCAGGCTGGCTCCTTCCTTCCCAAGCAGAGGAAAGCGCTGCACTGCACTGCACTACACTGCCTGTACTTACTTTGAAGCCTAACAGGAGCATGCCCTGTGCTGATGAGATGCAGCGCCTCTCTTCTGTCTTCCAGCCTTGACCAATCCCAGGATGCCCAGGGCAAGGGACACACTGGGAAATGTAGTCCTTGGGGCAAGGTTGCACATGGAGAGAGCTCCATGCTGAGATGCGGCACCTCTGCAGGCCAACCAGCCTTCTCTCCCACCTCCCCCCAGCATGTTTCACAGCCCTCCCAGCCTCACCCACCTTGTTCACAGCTGCAGAAAAGCAACAAGTCAGGAGGCAACACGTGCAGCTGAGCAGAGCAGCCTCTCTCCCCAGATGCCTGGTGATGCCCTTGGAGGCTAGCCACACCTCACTAGGGAGGCAGGACACACAGATTGAATACCTCAGAGTTAGCCCATCAACAGTTCCAGTAGTCCATCAGCCGTTAGTTCCTCAGTTCATGAATGAATTAGTTAGTTGCTTTCCTCCTTCTACTACCCACCAAACTCTCCTTCCTTCAGGTGCTGCTTTTATTCCTTAATCACCTGGTTGCCTCTAGTGGCTGCAGCTGGGCAGCTCACTCACTGCTGGTGAGAGCCCTGTAGTTAACCCTACGCTTGCCTGCCAGAGCAAAGGGCAACTGTTGACACCACACCCCATCTCCTCAAGGGATCTTGCACATTTCCATTGTAGATGCGCAACACTGTTGTGCTCTCCTATGCTTCATTGACCTTCCTTTGAAAACAGCTTCCATTTCATAAGCGTAAACTATAGAATCTGACTTTCAAAATGAGATTATTTTTGATCTGAGGGTAAGATTAAGACATGGTTGCCAATGAATTTTTAGCCATAGGGCAGCCCAGTCCTAAACCAGCTCCTGCCAGCGGGATGGACATACACACTGTCGTAAATGTGACGTAAGGTTCATTTTGACCGTGATAAGGTCGGTGCTGCCAGCAGAGAGGCCTCCACCAATGTTGGAGCAGCGCCCACCAACCTGGGTAAGTCCTACACCAGGCGGCAGGGAGAGGGGTGAGGGTGTCCCAGGGTGGGGAAGAGTGGAAAGGAGGGTGGTTTAGGTCTCTGCCCACAGAGGCCTCTGGACCTGAAAGCTCTGCATGGGGCTACCTGGTTCTGAGCCAGCAACTTAGCTGGTGTGAGTCTGAGTAGACCCAGTGGGGCTGCTGGGGCTCCACACGTAGTAAGGGAACAAATGTTCCCTTACCTCAAGGAGAGCTCCAGCTGCCTCTTTGCCCACACAGGATACATCAGCGGCCATTTCGACCCTGCTGTATCACAGTATAGACAGCATGGTTAGGCCTGGGCTGTGAATCAGAGAATCCTTGCCCCTCCCCCATTTTTATCCTTTAACACAAATTTGGGGCATGACGTCTATGAGACCCAAAAGCAAAAAGTGTTCATTCAAATAGATTGTGAGAGTTGGAAAGAATAATAAATATTTCCCACATGGCAGATTTGGGGCTGCCAGATATCAATTAACACTGAATCTTTCAGACCGAAGTCAGGTTTGTATCCAACATTCTGTAATGTTGAGGACAAAGCAAAACTGAACAAATCGTTATCCAAAACAATAAAATAACTCAGCCTGGCTAATTGTCAACCTGTGGGCTATACTGCAGCAACAGACTTTAAACCAGACTGTTCTATGACCAATTTTACTGAAACAACCTAATATTTCTTTCTTGTCGTTACACTTGATATACAATATTCCCTTAAGAACTGTCAAAAACAAAACCTATCAATCATTCCCTGTATTTCAAGTTGCCTAGCAGTGCAATCCTATACGTGTTGACTCAGAAGTAAGTTCCAATATACTCATAGGGCTTACTCCCATGTAAGTGAGTGTACAGCTTTAGGGCCCTACCCTATGCTCTTTCTCCCACCGATGCAGTCACACCAAAAAGGTGTGTGATGAATCCAGTGGGGGAGGGAACCCAATATGAAACACTTATATTTACCTTCCGGTAAGACCTGTAGCCACTCATGGGTCTCCTCGGATATACACCGCTACTTTTGGTGACTTCCAGTTCATTTCTGGGCCCAATTTAAGGTACTGTTTTTGAACTTTAAAGCCCTTCACGGCTTGGGGCCAGCATATTTGAGAGACCGCCTTCCTCCATACAGTCTGGTCCATTCTCTTCAGTCATCGGACAAGACCCTGCTGCTTGTGCAGCCGCCAAGAGAGGTTAGGGGGATGGCGGCCAGAAATAGCACCTTCTCAGGGGTGGCACCTGTACTGTGGAATTCCCTCCCCTTTGAGTTGAGAACAGCTCCTTCACTTTCCAGCCTGAAGACTTTTTTATTCTAGAAAGTCTTTAATGCCCCATAGAGGGTACAATGACTGCTTTTTAGTAATTAATCGCTTTTTAACTGCTGGTTTTTATTGCTGCTGCCGTTTCGTTTTTTATTCTCTATTTTATAGTTTTATTTGTATTTTGTCGTTTTTACTGTATATCTTATGTATTTTAATTGCTGTTAGTTGCTTTGGGTGCCCTCTGGGGAGAAAGGTGGGTTACAAATTAAATAGATAGATATATCTGTGGAGAGAAAAAGGGTGTTGAACTCCTTAACAGTGGGAATAGATCCACTCTGCATTGCTGCTGCCGGATCTGCCCCCATTCCTTCCCATCCCTGACCCCACCTGCCCCCACCACTGACTTACTGGATCCGGCAAAGTCCATCACGGGTTACAAGCCATGATGACTATAAGAAAGCTCCGGTTTCTGAGATAGCCTAACTTTGAATGCCAGATGCAAGGGGGTTGTAACAGGCTGCCAGGGAGTTGTCTTGTGTGCTCCCTGAGGCATCTGGTGGGCCACTATGAGATACAGAAAGCTGTACTAGACAGGCCTTTGGTCTGATCTAGCAGGGCTCTTCTTATGTTCTTCATGGTTTGCAATTCCATTTTGGAGGGAAAGGGTTAGGGTTATACTATAATTTGCCAGTTCAGATGGCACACTATGTTCAGACAGTTTTCCATCTTTCTGCAAAAACCGGAAGTGATGTTTTTGGGCGGGGCTGCGTGTGGTATTTTGTGGTCTTGCCCTGGGTGGCATCCGCACCAGGTTTGCAATTGCTTCAAATTTGGAGTCATGCCCACAATGGGGTAGCAAAGCCTCAGTTGTGGGGTCACAACAACTTACAGGAATGAAAAAGGTTGAAGACCACTTGACTAGAGCACCATCAGATAAAGAAGGAGGCATGTGGTCTACCCCGTCAGGTACTAGGAGATTGTGTCCCAGTCTTGCTCAGGTTTTTAGCAATTGTGTTAAATAGCTTTCACTGTGCTGGACTTCATGGTACCTTTTCCTGCTCTCTCTAATAAGAATATTTGGTTACAGTAAACAGTGTTGAAACTATATAAAGGGCATGGAGTGGGAGGCAAGGAGGACAGGGGTGGGAAGATAGAATCCAGGGAGGGGGCAGCTCAGTGGTGGGTCCCCAGTTTCATATTTTATTGAATCATGAAAAAAGTCAAAAACCACTGATCCAGGTCATATATGGATTTTTTGAAACTCATTGGCACCATGAACAAATAAATTTTAGCAACTGTGCGAAGCAGTTAATGAAGCAGAATTTTTATGTGCCTTTTTGATATGTGTCAAACTTAAAAACATTTTTTTTTTGTCTTGCATGTAGAGGAAAGGGATGGGAAGATGGCAGCTACCAAGTTGGGCTACAGATAAAATCTGACCAACCAATTGCCTGTGCACTTCCCAGTGACCACAGGAGGCAGTAATATGAGTTAAAAACAGGCCACTTTTATTAGTGAGCACAGAAGCAGGAGCTGCAGCAGGAGAGGAATTAATAGCCTCAATTTTTAGTGTAGGCAGCTGATTCAGCTGAGTGCCCAATTGCCCTGGCTGGGTGTTCCCACCTTCACTCCAAGTTGCACCCCATGAAGAGAGCATCCATTCATCACCGTCAAACCCAGAAGGGGCAGAGGCAACTGGACTGCAGAAGCCCGCCTTGGGCTGGGAAGTCTTTGAGGCAGTCTGTGTGAGCCAGGCCAGAGGGTTTCTCTGCCAGCCAGCAAGCCCACTAAGGTACAGTGGGTTATCTCCCTGCCTTTGCTGACCTCGGGGTGCACACCAAATGCCCTACTCCAGCCTTCCTGGCCCGCACTAACCTGCAAAATAAAGTGACCAAGAGATAAAGAAGCACCCAATTCAGGTTCAGTTTGTGGAAGACAGAATCAGGTGGGCTGCAAAAATTTCTTACGTGGACCCATAGGTGGCTAGCTAATCCCAGACTGCAAGCACGGGAGGGTGGCCGGGGATCACATGAGGACTGGACTGACAGGCAGCTCTCACATGCTGGTCAAATGCCTGCTAAGTTTCACCCCCAGTGAGACCCCCCCAAAGTCTCATGGGATGGGAAGGAGAGGCAAGGTTGATCCGTATGTGACTGGAGGGGGGCAGTTTGCGAGTCTCACTCAGCAGTGTTAAATTCAACCCAGAGCTATTTCTGACCCTGCCAAGCATTTGGTAATGTCCTTGGCACCGCTGTTTCCCTGTGTGAGAATTTGGCAAAAAAAAGAACATGTGATGTGATAAAAGAATGTGTGAACCCCACACAGGATTTGCCATTTGTGATTGTCATATGTTTGCTATTAAAAACCACAGTCCAGGGTAGTCTGAGAGTGACTTAGATGTGGAATGCACCATATCAGAATGCATTTATCATCATAATTAGTTAAGTGGAAAATCCTTCTGGCTATTAGAGAAAACCTTGTTAACGGTGTTTTGGATAATTGGCTTCAAATGACTTCACTATGAGCTCTTTGGTTGGCCTTGAGCAAGTCATTTTCTCTTAGTTTCAGTCCTTTAGCATTTTCACTTGACTCATCTCATGAGGGTCTTGCGAGGGGAGATACAATAATTGCAAAGCATCTTATACACAAAAAGAACCATTGACACGATAAAACAATAAATAATGTGTTAAGAAAGAAACACTCTCTCCTTGTATGCGGTACATGTAATTGGTTTAGACACTTTCTATTTTCCTTTGCTGCTGAACTTACAATGCACAGACACAAATGCTCAAAACTTATGCATAGAGTGATGCTGTAATGGACTTTTAAATACAACATCTTCTCTCTTCAAAAAAATAAATGGCACCTCATTACATCACTGGCTTTTGCATGCCGACCTCTTTCAGCAGATGTGTTACGATGGTATTCGAGCATCAAGAAATTTCTCAGCATTCAAGCATCCTGTGCCACCCTCCCACAAACTCAGCACCCCACTGCCATTGGTTAGGGTCAAAATACCACAGACTCTGTGTTCAGAGTAACTCTGTGCCATTTGAGGAAGCCAGAGCCAAAAGGTAAGTTTACTGTTTCATTTCTTCACTGATTAATAGAACTGGAATTTTTTGGAAACGGAAAACTTATTTTCAAAGGTATGCCTATAACCTTTGGAGGAGAACATAATCCTGAAGATGGTCTTTATGCTGTTTGCTTTTGACTTGGCGATTTCAGAGTGTCTTCCTGAGAGAAGTACATAATCACAGTCAAAATATTTGACAGTTCTTGTGGATGCCAATATAATTATGGTATGTTCCAATGCTCCAGTATTATTTGCTTACAGAGCAAGTGCAGGGACGCACCGACTTTACAAGCAGGTTTAGGCAGACCAGACAGATTTGCAGATGGGTGTTTGTGTTGATATATGTGTATCTAGGAAACCATAATATTAGATATATGAATGAATCTGTTCATGATATGTATCTCTTGCTTATGAGAAAGTCATCACTAGCCAGATATGCTTGAAAAATACCAGGTGTTTTCAGAATTTCATGTGCATGAAGAAAATACTACAAGTCCCAATTAATCCTTTTATTTCATCAATGTATTGATATAATAATAGCTTAATCAATGTATTTTTATGATTTATAGCCCATAGTCTTATTTTTCTAGGAAAAAAAAAAAAGACAGCATGGTTGATTAAAAAGTGATAGATTTTGATCTGAAAACCTGAATCCAGATCTTCATCCAACCAGGCACAATTTATTAGCTTCCCATTTGTGCAATTGGATTATCAGTGACTTACTTCACAGAGACTTGGTGAGAATGTCAAGACAAAGATTCTTCAAGCACCTGGTGAATTAAAAGATTCAGACAATGTCATAGTCTAGAGACAATAGTTTTAGGTTCAAAATGTGGCATATCAGTGGGGTCATAGTTTAGACAAAACCATAGTCTTTGCAAATAAGTGTCGAAAAGATGAAATACAATTAGACCTTGGTTAAGGGCAAAGAAAGCTGCCTGTAGATTCTGTCTACTAGCTAGTTAAAAAAATACCCTGAAAGTATATAAAGAGAAAAATGAATGCCTTGTGCTGTTCCCCTTTCCCACTGGAATTTCATGCCTCCATGTGTAAACCTGCTTCACAAAGGCCTTCTTTCAAGAGGCTTAATATCAGTTTGTCTGAGTCTAGGCAACCTCAGAAGAGAAAGTGTCTCATGAATTTCTAATATCATACACTCTGTGCTGCTTTTTAAGCACAGTTTATAAATGAAGAAAAAAAGTCATGTGTGAAATCCTCAGTTTTTAAGCCAGTAGAGTTTTATACATATTTAACACTCTTTTTTTTCTCCCCATCAGTACCTCCACTATTTGATGGAAGTTGTACATTAATAAGGACTCAGATTGCAAAATTGGGCTCTGTTGGGGTGGGTTTCTTGAAAATCAGGAGAGAAGGACTCTGAGAGTCAAGTTGCATTCAGCCCGAGTGTTTCAGTTCCATTGCAATCAATGGGACAAGTGAATTGCAAATGACAAATCCTATGGATTGACTTTAGTTGGAATCAGGGCCAGTCTTTTTAATGCAATTCAAAGCAGCTGGGTTCCATTTCAAGGAAAAAAGGCATACTGTCATTGGAGGCAGTTCAGAATTGTAAACTAAGTCTAGCCCATGAGGGAATCTAATTCCACCTCTAGGGGCTAGATGCCCATTGCTACAAGTACTGCTGTTACCCTGCACATGCCCGATCTCATCGGAGAAGCTAAGCAGGGTCAGGCCTGGTTAGTACTTGGATGGGAGACCGCCTGGGAATACCGGGTGCTATAGGCTTATACCATAGTCTTTCGAGACTGAAGGTTGCCAACCATTTTATTTGGTCTTACATCCAGCCAATTAGTCCAGCATGCAAGTAGATCCCTCCCTGTGAAGCCCCCAATTGAGTTCGTGTGGAACACACCTCC
The DNA here is from genome assembly GCF_035046505.1 of Tiliqua scincoides. Lineage (NCBI taxonomy): Eukaryota > Metazoa > Chordata > Lepidosauria > Squamata > Scincidae > Tiliqua > Tiliqua scincoides. The sequence goes on from NC_089827.1 coordinate 66,005,696, forward strand.
AGCCAGTGAACTGAGCCCACACTTGTGCATAACTAAGCCTTGTTTGTGCCATGCAGAAGGTCTGACTGGACCCAACCATTTCTCATCACCAGACTATTGGGGTGGGATGCGGTTGGAAGAAGGAATCACTGTGTAGGTTAGCAGCCCTTGCTGGGAATGGCCACACTCCTGTCAAGCAACAGACTTGTAATGCAATGTGTTCCCGAGTCCAGCAATGATGTGCCGGCTGCTGAATCCAAGTCATCGCCTTCATTACCCTTTCACTTTGCTGCACTGACTTTTCCCAGAAGGTGTAATGTGACCACCCTATTAGAATGGGGTTACCCGTTATGGACTACAACTGGCAGAGAACTGGATCATATCAATGCACACGCACTAACCATTGTCCATACAGGATGGGATCCTGCCCAACTCAGATTACAACCAAGTTTCCATAACAATGGAGCCATCATAAAGACACGTCTTATTTCCATAAGTTGCAGCTAGACTACCACAATTGATCCAATTGTCGCTGTTTATGAAGTGCTTAAAGTAAAAATAATTAAAATAATATATTGAAAACTAGAATGTATAAATAAATAACATGACTTGGAAATAGCTACAGTACACAATGAAAATTATGATTGGTATTGTTGAATCGTCTTCCAAAAACAGACAAATCTTAGGGTTGTAATGGCGTCATTAGGTTCACGTCACCCGTTGTGGAGGCTGGCATGTCACCCATATGATGGACCTGCTCCCATGTAGTGGGCAGGACAACACCCTGGGCAGTGGGGTGGTGATGTACTATACTTCACCCCCAGTGGTTTTTTGGCTATACTTTTTGATAGAATAGAGATATTTCAACGCGGTTCATTTCATTGCATTCTGCATGAAATTACGCATCAATTGATACTATGATGATGATATTAGAAAATACAAAGATTTTAAAATTTTGGTGAGTAGTGGTGTCACCCTCCTTGTGCACGTTACCAGGTAGGACCCACACCCCCCAGTAACACCACTGTAGCATTGTATTAGTGATAGAATAGGGGTTGCTCATGATTTAGAAATGTTCGTTTCTTTGCAATATTGACCTTCCTGTATGTTTTTGTCTCTACTGCAAGGACTGACTACCATGGAGATGAGCATGAATTCTTTTAAAACTCCCTCCCTCGTTGGAACGCTAGCTGAACTTAAAAAAAATATATGTCAAAAAGAATTGTGCATGTTTAAGAAGTCAAACGTTCCATAGGGAATTTTCATTACATTTTTTAACCCCCTAACTTTTCTGTTTTCTTCCGCTAGAAAAAGAGTAAAGAATGAAGGTCTTTGCAAATATTTGTGTCGGATTTTTCATCTTCGATGCTATTGTGGCTGCACCTACAATGAGTTCTGTAATTTATGACTCTGAAACATATGGCGTTGCTTTGGAAGAGCTGGATAATTTATATGATTACAACGAAAATCTGCCTGTTGATCAAGCGCAGGTAATTCAAAAGAGCTTATCTTTTGCTTTCCTGTATTATACAACCCACAACTGCAGTGGCAACAAACTGGATTGTTTTATTTTGCGGGGGAGAAAGATTTACAGTTGACAGCAGTTCTTGGACTGACTGTTCTTGAACTTTCTTGCTGTGTGGTCTTCAGTAAACTCTGTACAATTCAGACTGCAGTCAGTAATTTGAAACTTTCTACTGGGCTTTCATAGTAGTACATGTTGGAGGTTCTTATTAGGGAATCATCATCTGACAGGCGTATGACCTGATGATGGAGTAACCTGAAATTTAGCAAGTCAACCCAACCTCACCTATTTGACCAATGCCCCAGCACCACGGCAGTCACTTTTTCCTGTGAAATCTCATGAGATCCAAGATGGTGGTGCCCAAATTTTGTGAGATTTCACAAGATCCAAGATGGGGGTGTCTGGGAGAACAGGTAGGAAGGGCTACAGGGGAAACCTTTGCCACCCCTGTGAGAATGCCGTGATGTCCTAAGGCATTGTGACACACACTTTGGGAACCTCAGGACTAATGCTATGTCTTTTTGTCGCATACCAGAATAGCCAGCGGTCCATTCCATCCAACACCTCTACAGGATGGACCGTTTTTAACATTGAGGGCACTAATGAGGTTCAGTACCACGGAATTTGTTGTGTATCTCTTCATTCCCATCACATCCATGTCTCTGCCTTGTTTTGGTCTCTATACCAGCGAAAATGCACCAGCAGTTCAAACACACCAGAGTAGAGTTCTGCTAGGATATGCACCGTTGTGGCCCCAGTGTATCTCCATTTTTGGTCAAAGCATATTATTTCAAGATACTGCAGTATAGAGCACTTCCACCATATTCTAGAGCCTCTCATTATGCCTAAGAGATATGTTCCAAAATAAAAGGCTCAGTAATCTATTATACATTGATTTTTTTTTTGCCAAGTAACATCAGGAAGTAAAGGATAAAGATTAACTAAAATACAGTTTTAGATTTCTGGTTTGATAAAACGGAAGGTTTGTAAAAGAAGGCCCTAAAAGAATTTTCTTCCAGGGGTTTTGATTTGAGGGAGAAGTCTGGGGTTTTGCCTCCATGTTATGTGAATGAAATATTGTTTTCTCGTTTGGGACCTTTTTTTAATAACAGCAGCTTGGAGACTGGAGACTGCTTGGAGACTGCTGTACAATGAGAAAGGTGTCCCTGGCTGGACCAGCACTTACCGTTCTGCTGGGGAGCTGTCCTTTCCTTGCTGCCGATTCCACCCCCCCCCCCAAACTGAACTCCAGCCTGCTGCACCTACCCAGACACCGTGGCTGCTGGGGTGACGGAACCCAAAATCAGAGGAGCTGAGTTTGAGGGAGATTGGCCCTAGGGAAGGGCAACTCCCCCGTGGATTGGTAATCACCTTTCACACGGGGGAGGGAAAAGGCAGGGTGCCAGATCCAACCCGTGGGACAGGGTCTGGAGAGCCCTGTTTTATAAGATTAAATAAGGCTAACATTTAATTCAAGCCAGGAATTTTGTTTGAACACTGTGTATTGTTCCCTCCAAGATAATGCCGGCTAAGAAACAGATGTTAAGAAAGGTTTACTTCTTGCCCAGGTCAGTAGATTGAATTCGGGTTCTCAGCCATGGCATCTGTCCTTGCTCACGGTCATTTCTAGCATCATTGCAATCCTTCTAGATGGGAAGCAAACAGATCTGAACAAAAGTCTGAGTTTGCTTTAATTACCTTGTGCAATTGTGTCGAATAATATTGGAGGAGAAAATGCTGGAAGTTGTATACACAGGAATCCGCAGATGGGGTGAGATTTTGGCCTCGGTTTCTCCTGTCGCTTCCAAGTTCTAGGAACTTGGAACTTTTTGAAGGATTTCGTCCTAAGGGAACTTATTGTTTAGGGGAACGGTAAGGAGAGAAAGGATGTCATTCAAGGGGATAATTTATGTGGCCAAGCACAGACAACAGGAAAAGGGAAATGTAATAAGAAAATAAACATGAGAACAAGGAAGAGATGGTTGGGTCCAGCAGGAGAAAGGGATAGGAAGGAGTGCACTTTGAGAGGTAGTCTATATTCATGTTGATTAAAGGTTGTGGGTCTTTGACGTGAGCCTCAGAGTCGCAAGTGGAGTCAGGGTCAGTGCCGTCCATCACTCGAGTCATCAAAAATGGCGTTTTTGTGCAACTCAAGTTGAGTGAACCCAAGTTCAGCGCTCATCCCTGCATGATAGTCTGCTGCAGCTAGAAGACTCACAGTCAATCCAACCTAAATCCCTGCGTGGTGAGGCAGTAGCAGCAGAGTGCCTACTGCTGTATTCAGTGAGGGATTTTTGACTGCTGGAGTTCTCCATGGGTAAGGGGAGATTTATTCCCTTGCACGGCAGTAAACCTCAGAGGTGCAACTCAGACATGCACCTGCAATATCACTGGCACAAGTCTGCATTGATTCATGCAGGCAGATCAGGCTCAGGATGGGGGTTTGGATAGAGTGCATACTGGTGCTGCCACCTCCTAGGCTTTATCTGCCCAGCCCCTATCCCTGTAACCACCCAGTTTTGCCCTCTTCCTGCCCTGTTCAACCCCTGTTTTGACTCTGTTTTGCTGTCCCTGCCCGGAAAGGCTCTGAAGGGGTGAGGCTCCCTTCAAAACTTAGTGCTTTGCACCCCCTCTAGCTATACCACTAACTGCTATTTTGAATCAATATTTTCCATTATTTTCTAGGAACAGTCCTTGCTGTACTCTTGTGAGATGAAATTAGAGACCAAAGATGTAAAAGGGACACTTCTAATCAGTGAAAGTAAGGACCCCTGTTCTTCCCTTTGAAGGTGGTTGCATTAGAAATGAGAAGGGGAAAAAACCATCAAAACCTCTTAGATTTTGCATTTTTAAATTATTCAGATGAACAAAAAATCCCATTATAATAACTCTGATTAAAGGGCATGCTCAGACACAACCATTTTCTCATCCTTGAGATTTCACAATAATAGCAGGAGGTCAAAAATAAAATGCTGGGTGAATGGGAGAAAAATGTTTTTCAGCTGCAATTGTATATGAAATTGGTTGTAGCAGCAAGACAAAATTAGAGAGAAGCAGAGGCTGAGGACTGCTTTATACACATCTTCCAGACATTACTACGTACCCACATGGAAGAAACCTGTGGTGAACCCAGCATGTACACAAGCAGTCGTTGGATGTGGCTTTCTACAGCATGCGCATGGCGTAAACAATCACCTTAAGTGGGATGTTTTTAGAATTTGACATTTTAAAAAAGATCTGCGGCAGAATTTGCTTCAGCAGTCATTACACTGTGCAAATTAGGGAGCTGAATTCACTTAGGCTGCCATCCTGTATATGCTCAGGGCCCAATCCTAACCAGCATGTGTGTCCACACAGTGCATACAGCCCTGATGCTAGCCATTGCAAAAGTGTGGTAAAGCACTTTGTGATGGCATAGCAGTTACTGGTACCAGTGGGGAGAAGTGCACACCAGACCCTGTACATTCTGCACCAAGCAATGTGGGGCAGGAGGAGGCAGGGAGGAGTGGCTATAAGGCAGGGATGGGCACATCAGGCCCAGGAGGGGGCGATATTGGCCACACCAGTGTGCACCACATCCTATCCCCTCATCCGGGTCTGGTTCACCTACATGGGTGCCATATGGCTCACACAGTTCCAAGGAGACCCATAGATCATAGTTATTTTAAGGTTCCTCAGGATTGTTTTGAGAATAGGTAATACTAGGGTGGTAGATTCATACACTTGTTTTTGGAAGGTCAAACTACCTCTTTGGGACTTCTGCTGGTGAAAATTCTGATGCCAAGGAAACAAAGTGAGTTTCTTTGGCTGTCAGCTACTGAGGTCAATTTATCCGGCTCTGTTACAGCACATTTGCATAGTGCTGTGTAAACAGGCAAGTGTGCCTGCTTGAAGAGTTTTCATTCTCAACAGGTATTTACTTCAACGTGGAACCTTCTGAGGTTTTCTAGGTCTCAGAGGGCCGGGAGATTTTGCCAGGATAAGCCAATAGGCACTTAAGAGAAACCACTCATGGAAAATGTTTTAGTTCCTTTTGGCCAAAATAACCAGAATCGCAGTGACCTTTCAGAAAGACTGCAGAAATATTTGCTTCATTGAGGGGAAAAAATCTGAATAGGACAGAGTTCATTAAAATGGTAGATACTTGAAATTCTCAGATAAGTAATACTTTTATTCCATGGTGTCACTAGGGAGGTGCAGGGGGGGCAGGCTGCACCAGGTGACATGCACGGGGGGGTGACACTACTACTAGCCAAAATTTTTAAAATTGGTATTTTCGAATAATACCATTGTGTTATGTCATTCAGTGTGTAATTTCACGTCGAATGCAACAAAACAAATCATGTTATAATATCTCTATTCCATCAAAAGTTATAGCCAATAAACCAGTGGGGATGGCGCAATGGTTCATCACCGCCTGGGGGGGTGCCCTGTCCACTGCATGGGAAGAGGTCATCATGGGGGTGATTGCTGGCCTCCCACACTGGGTGACACAAACCCTAGTGACGCCGCTGCTTTTAAGAACTTATAAGAACATAAGAAGAGCCCCGCTGGATCAGGCCAAGGGCCCATCTAGTCCAGCTTCCTGTATCTCACAGTGGCTCACCAAATGCTTGAGGAAGCACACAAGACAACAGATACAACCTGCGTCTCAGTGCCCTCCCCTGCATCTGGCAATCAGAGGCAGCTTGCCTCTAAAACCAAGAGTTTGCACATACCTACTATGACTTATGTACTTTCTTCCCAGTTTGTTTAAATCACATCTCCTAATCACATGACAAATTCATTTCAGAGATTCATGGCAGTACGGTCATATACATCCTGACAATGATTAAGATTGATATCTAGATTGTGAGCACCTTGTGGCGGCGAGGGGGGGCAGGGATCTGTATTCTCTCCTGTTGTACAATACTCTGCATAGTGATGGTGCTATCTAAATACCGGGTCAAAAACAAAAGGCGCATATAGCATGTCAAATATTCCTCCAATTATGTTTGAGAATTGTAAAGAGCATAATTAACCCCATCATTCTTTGAACAGTTTTACGTTCCACCAGTTTCAATAGAAGTTTAGGATAGATTTTACTCTCCTGTAGAACTTGATGAGTTGAAACATGCTTAGCTTATGTCCCGCAATGTGTAAGACCTCTAAGCCCATCATACAGCATGTGAGTGAGCATGAAATGAGGAGCAGAGGCAGTGTGTTATATGCTCTCTCCCCCTTATCTGGGAACATGCCAGCCTCTGCTCTCCCACCCTCTAGATTGGACAGACAAGAGGGAGATGGAGCAAGAAAGAAAATGTGGTATAGTAGAGAGTAAGTAGTGGGCCCACATTCCAATTCATAGAGTGGGATAAAGAGGAGGAGTAGATGAACAGAGGCGGGATTCTGTCATCAAGCTGCTGCCTGAGGTGACCATGTCAGTTGACCTCAAGGGTTGTCCATTCCTGGATAAGTAGGCAATCAACCCACTTCAAGAATCCATTTAAAAAGCTTTAGCAATCTATTTGTATCGTAATTTGTTATGACATTATGTGCATCAACAGATATGATAGTGGAGCTACAGCTTCTAGGATTTGCTCAAAGATTTCCACAAGTGGCTGCTGGTGTTTGTTCCTTGAGGAAGCTAGGTGCTGCGGCTCTCAAGTTTCTGAAACCTTTCAAGGTCCACTGAATTGAATATGTGTGTATCTATGAAGAGTGTGTATTTTTGAGCTTGTGATTTGCAGGCTGAAAAAAAAAAATCTTCAATGGCATTACATGCCTGTTTCTGAATTTTTAAAAATTGTATTACTGAGTAGCTAACAGCTAGCAAAGTCAGGTCTTTGAGGGAGTTTGTATTAGAAAGCAAAGGAAAATGTGGCGTCAAGCTGTGTGTGGCAGTACGCGAACCAGCCACTCTGAAGGGGAATGTCAAGGAGGAAAGTCAGTGTATTGAAGAAACTATTGATGAAATAATTGATCAAAACTCTGTTGAATAAGGTAATGATCCCCTGCATGTATCCAATCAACCACACACTGGCATTGGTAAAGTATGGTGGAATCCTTTTTACCAGTTCCTAAGATGATATATACGAGAGAACACTTGCAAGTCACTGTGTTCATCTGCCTGGGCTTTGGGGATATCTGTGACTGAGCAAGTCCACACTATGAAATTCAGGAAAATAGGCATACAATGGTACTATGGTATTTTGGATGGTACTATGGTATTTTGGATGGTACAATGGTACTATGGTATTTTGGATGGTACTATGGTATTTTGGATGGTACTATGGTACTATGGTATTTTGGATGGTACTATGGTATTTTGGCTTCTTGGATGATTATGTCCTGGTTAAATAAATTCTGATTATTGGTATCCCTGGACATTTGGAGTTGGTTTTTACAATTTCTTTTTTATTATTATTATTTTTAGGGGGGGGGGCGCATTCCAGTCATTTGCATCCCGCTATAATTGGGCAATAAACCCTGTGTTATATAGCCTAACAGCCCAATCCTAACCTGCCATGGAGCATACAGGCTGGCAGGTCTGCCCTGCATCCACAGCAGAGTTAGGGCCAGTTGCGGCTCAGCCAGGGGCAAGGGGAATTTATTCCCCTTACCCCAAGTAAAGCCGCAGAAGCCCCAATGGGGCTATTTGGATCTGTGCCACCTCAAGAGGTGGTGCAAGTCCAAGCAGCCTGGAGCTGCTCTGGGCCATGCGGAAACAGGGTTAGGATCCAGCACAAGTGCCAAACCCTGGCCCCTGCTCACTTGCCACCCAACCACAGGCCCGCCGTCTGCCCACCTTCCCCCACCCTGGAACACCTTCCTCTCTCCTGCGCTTCCCATGTCCCCCCAGACTTGCCAGCCTGACTTGGCCAGTGAGGCTTACCTGTCCCAGGAGGGCTTCGGCTGGACTCCAGAGGCTGGCGCACGTCCCTGCACCAGCCTCCCTGCTCTCCCGGTGATGCGAAAGTGCTTTACGGCACTTTTGTGAGATTGCTGGGCCAGAGCAAGGGACTGGTGGTGAACCATCCCAGGGGCTGGATTGCGCTCTAACCCAACTTTCCAGCACTGATGCAGCCACCGAGCAGATCTAAAAGGGAACCAACATTCCCTGACTTTGATGAGGCTTCCATGACTGCCCCCCAACCTCAGGATGCAGTGCATACCCCCTTGGCATGGCTGCACCTGTGCTGGAAAACTGGTGAGGATTGGGCTTTGGGGCTTCTCTATTTATTGTGCATGGAGTGGGGAAGCATCTCTAAAAGTTGAACTGCCACCTTCAGATTCTTTTTCGTGATCACAAAACTAGGGAAGAAAATAGTTTCAAGAATATCAGTATCCTGACAATATCATATGCAAGTTCTTTTGTTCCAATATGCAGGGATGAAGACTGTTATCATATGTTTGTTGCTAAAACATACTGTTACCATCTGTCATGTGGAGAGGAAGACAGCTTATGAAGGAATGGACTTGGGGACAAATCAAAAGAAGACCAAGAGAACACAGGAAATCAAGGCAGATGTTTTCCAAACGAAGGAAGCCTTAGAGGGAGGGTCGCATTCCAGTTGTATTGACCCATGACTAGCATCGTGCAAAAGTGTTAACGTATTCAAGCTATATATGGTAACCTATTCACCAGAGTGGTGGACATTATAAGCTATCCACTTTGATCATGGCAGTATTGGAAAACATGACCTTTTTCCCAAATGGATTTTGAGCAGTGACACATTCATGGTAGAAAAATCACATAGTTGGTCAGATGTTCAAAAAGAGGACCATATTTGTGACCTTCATATGTTATGTGCAGTGCTCCTAAGAACGTGTTTCAAGTGTATGTAGGTATTGGGACTTACAGCAGCTGGTACCCTGTTGCTCTGACTTTGGATGCGTTCTGATGCTGAGGCCAAAGACAGTGCAAGGACTGGAGTGCTTTGGGTACAGCTGGGAGGAGGTCAAGTGAGCTGAGAGCTCCCATGGTGTGCCTAGGGAAATGGAGGCTGTCTAAGCCACCCTTGCAGAGCGGAAAAGCAAGGCAAGGTTGAAGGTCATTTTAACGCTCTTTTCTCTCAGAAAATCTGAGGTGAAAGAATTTTCACCAAGACTTTTCCAGAGGCTGTGACCAAGTAGAGCTGGAGTAGAGCTTCATTTCACCTTCTGTCCTTCAGTTGTCCAGTCACCTGTTCAGGTTTTGTTTTTTTTAAACCATTCTAACCATTAAATCTGAAGCATCGCAGGTAAAAATGGCAAGAAAGCAACAGGTCTCTTGTGGACAACAGAAAACAGTTTAAAACACAGACAAATATGCTATTATGCAATCATACAGAACATGAGCATGTAACCCAGTGGTTAAAAAAAAAAATCTGTTTCTCATTAGCATTTTTCCAGAGCCATGCGGTATTCTGCCTTTTATATATCTGATGGATCAAACAAGGGTTTAACCAGACAAAGATGTTTCTAGGTTAGGTAACGCAGACAATGGCTCTTTCTTTTCCAGCTTTTTGTTGGTTTGTGGCAACACTTGAGTGATTAGAAATTTGATATTGGGGAGGGGGGGAGCATATGTGGTATATTTTCCCCTCTTTTTGTATTTCCTCTGCTATTTTAAGATTTATTTATTTTTAATAAGGATAAAGTAGAAATGGTTGGAGTTTTTTGGATAAGAACTTCGTGTGTCATTCTTCATAAGTGTGGGGTGTATGATAGTGACAAATTTGCAGGCATGACTTATTTGACATGGGTTTGGTTATGTTGACATGTTTTTGTTGGTCCAAAAGTTTTGTTACCCCGATATAGACTGATGCAGACTGATACAGTAATAATATGAACAATCTTGTATGAACAGAGAGGACAAAAATCTAATGAAACATGGCTGTTGGCAAGATTTATTCCTGTCAATACATCTGTAAGCAGAAATCACAATAATTAGCAATGATTTCTGTAATCCATGGGGGGTAACAAGACTTTTGGATCACCCTGTATACAAGAAAGGAAGTTAGAACCAAGATTATTTGCTATGAGAATCTATGGCAAGTTAGAGAGAGCGGTAGGGCTGGTTCAGAGGGTAGGCCTACCAAAGCATTGCTGGGTCTATCTGACTCCTCCAAGTGCCAGGGGCTCACAGCCAGCAAGGCTGCCTTGCTCCCTCCGCTGATTCTCTGTTGCAGGAGTTATGTATCTTGAGATTTTCCTCCTTAACTTTGAGGCTGCCACAACTCACAGAGCAGCCAGTGAAATTCTCCCATAAGCACTTGGTAGGGCACAAACTGAGGAAGGGAAAGGGATACAAGCTGGGATGGTGGCATCTGCATGCATGTACACAGAGACCCAAAGCTTTCTGGTGCCCCAAAGCCCTGGAACCACAACGAACGACCACACTTAATGCTGCATACAAGCAGTAGTGTGGCAAGGGCGGGGAGGGCAGTCCGCCCTGGGTGCATACCATAAGGGGGTGCCAGTGTGCCTGTTCTTTCAAATGCTAGGTAGACCTGGCCTCCTTTGCAGGGAAACAAAGCAGAGACCTAGTCTACCTGGCATTCAAATGCCATATAGACCTGGCCTCCCCCAGAGAATCTTGAGGTGAACACCAGGTCTACCTGCTGCTTCAAATTCTGGGTAGACCTGACATCCTGGGGGGGGGATCTCAAGATGTAGGCCAGGCCTACCAATGGCTTCAAACAACCAAGGGTAGGGCGGTGGGAACAGTCCACCCCAGGTACCAGTGGTGCTAGGTATGCCACTGCATACAAGTATAAAGTTAAAATACAATTTCCAGACGTACTCATATTTTGTCCTGCTGAAGATTACTTTCAGTGCTTTAGTACTTACAACATGATTATGTATAAACTGCAAAGCTGGACTTATATTAAACTGTTTGCACCAATTTATAGACTCACCTGGCAAGGAGAATATCCTCTTTGTCATGGTGCAAGAGCGAGTGTGCATGACCTCATTGTTGGTAGAAAGTGTTATGGGACAAGAGTGGTTTGCACATACAGTGAGCCCAATCCATGCAACCTCCTTATCTTTCTCAGAAGGAAGGGGTCTTACAGACACAAACTGGACCTGTGGGAGCCCAGACGTAGCCACACACCAATTGTCACCTTGTTTACTTTCAAGTATATCATCACCTTCCTTGGTGGCATAACTAAGGCCCAAACCCTAACCAACTTTCCAGCACTGACATAGCGGTGCCAATGGGGCATGCATCCTGCAGTTGGGTGGCACTCACGGAGGCCTCCTCAATGTAAGGCAATGTTTGTTCCCTTACCTCAGAGCTGCATTGCCCTTATGTCGGTGCTGGAAAGTGGGTTAGGATTGCGCCCTAAGAGAGTACTACTCAGATGAAACAAGCCTTTCTCACTATTTACATTTGTATGACACTTTTTCTCAGGTGTTTGAGCTTCACAACAAGCCTCTGATATGGATTAGATGGATAGAAAGTGACTATCCATGGTCACTGCATGGAATTCAGAGCTGCGGCTTAACCAAACCCCTAATAGGTCTAACTTCGTAGGGATTTTTTTCTTCAAATTATGTTCTCATTTGCTGTCAGAACCTCTTCCTATTCTTTCTTGCCTCTGCCTGCCTCCATTTTCTTTCTCTCTTGTAACCTTGTATAACAGCCCAATCGTAAGCTCCTCGGCGCCCAGAGGAACAGCGGCACAGAAATGGTTGCTGCTGTATCCTATGGGTATCCCCAGAGTCTCCTCAGGGTAAGTGAGCATTTGCTTACTTACCCCGGATAATACCGCTGGGGCTCCAAAGGAGCTCCTCCACTACTGAATGGGCGCAGAACCCAGGAGACCCGTGTAGGGCTCCGCGGCCAGGGAAGGGGTACAGGATATGGTGGCAAACTCCGCTGCCATGTCCTCCCTTTCTGGGCCCAATCCTCCCACCACCTCCCTGCCGTGAGAAGCCTCACTGCTGAGTGGTGGAGTTACTTACCACCGGCTGCTCCTTGGTGATGCCTTCGTGGCAGTGAGGCCCAGTGCTGTTGGGCACTGGCTCAGCACAGGCGCTCTTTGTTCTCCGGGTGCCACAAAAGTGCTTTATGGCACGTTAAGAATATCCAGAGCTGTCGGTATAAGTGTACCGCTGGCACTGGAGAGCTCAGAATTGGGCTCTAAAACTCCTTATACATTGATAATAACCAATAATAAAAACTAAAGAGAGGTTTTAAAAAAATGGACAAACGCAGCAACTATCTTCACGGCAACAATCTTTACACCAACTAACAAGGTCCAGCAACTTCTTCAAAATCCTAAGGACAGAAGACAACAGCTAGATACACCTGGCGTGCCTAGGATAGCCTGTGAGTGTAATCATGCCTATATAGGCACCACCAAACATTCTATAGAAACCAGAATTGCAGAACATGAGAGGCATTGCCGTTGATAGTATGGCCGCACCTAGAGTATTGTTTTCAGTTCTGGTTCCCACATCTTAAAAAGGATATAGTGGAACTAGAAAAGGTGCAGAAGATAACTACCAAAACGATTACTGGGCTGCGGCACCTCCCTTATGAGGAAAGGCTGCAGCACTTGAGGTTCTTCAGTCTAGAAAAGAGGTGCCTGAGGAGAAACATGATTGAGACATACAAAATTATGCAGAAGATCAATAGAATGGATAAAGGGATGCTCTTTTTCCTCTCACACAACACCAGAACCAGGGGACATCCACTAAAATTGAGTGTTGGGAGAGTTAGGACAGACAAAAGGAAATATTTCTTTACCCAGAGTGTAATTAAGTCTGTGGAACTCCTTGCCACAGGATGTGGTGATGGCATCCAGCCTAGATGCCTTTAAAGGGGGACTGGACAGATTTCTGGAGGAAAACTCCATCACAGTTTACAAGCCATGATGGGTATGTACAGTCTGAGATCAGCTGGTTGCTCATTATGAGGGCCGGGTAGAAAAATTTTTCTGTCATTCGAATTGGCCGTGGATGGCAGTTTTTTTGCCTACCCCAGACTGGCGAGGGAAGAAAGATGTGTTCAGTAGGTTTCATGTGTTAAAATTGGTTACTTGTGTTTAATAAAGTGGTCCAAGTTAAACTCAAGTGCAGTCTGGTTATCTTTGTTGGGGTGTGCAAGGTAAATAGAACACCAGATGCAGGGGAGTGGCAGCGAGATGCGAGCATCTTGTGGTCTTGTGTGCTCCCTGAGTCATCTGGTGGGCTGCTGTGAGATACAGGAAGCTGGACTAGATGGGCCCTGGGCCTGATCCAGCAGGGCTCTTATGTTCTTATGCTAAATGCACCTGGAAGGAAAAGTATCCAGCAGAGATGGGATACGGTGGTTAGGCTGAGTTTGCATTAAGAATGCAGCAGTAAAATGGAACTTAAGCAGCTGGAGGGTACTGGTTTTCTAACTGCTGTTTCTGGCTTGTTCTCTAGCAATGTGTCCTGTCTAGGCACATTTTCTCTGATGAAGTTCTGAAAAAGTTACAGAACTAAACATGGGACTTTTTAACAACATGGATTCTAATTCTTTGACACAGCCATGATCTTCTTATCCAAATAAAGATATGTTAAACACAGCAATTGTTTATTATAAGCTCTCACTTCATTTATGCCTCAGTGTTGAGAAATACAAGAGTTTGGAATTCCATGTTGTTGTTTTGAAAGTCCAAAAATTTATGAACCAAATCTTACTCAATTTTCTTGGATCTGTTGCCCACTTTTCCCCAACTAACCAATGTAGTATGTGTGTGAAAAAGGTTATTTAATATAAATTTTCATTGAATGAAGAACCTGAGTTTTCTAATAAAAGGAACATTAAATATGAAAAAGAGTGAGACATGTTTCCATTTTCAAAATCGGGACCATTATAGAATGGACAATACAAAAGCAGAAAACATCCTGTTCATATGGTTCATCCTCTTCATCCTGTTGATAAATGCATATGCACCATCTAGTGGCAGAATAGGGTTTTGGGTACTACTTTTTCTAATCTGGTGGATATTTATGTCCCGCAGGATCTAAAGAACTACTGTAGGTGTTTCTCCCTGAAACCTATACATGCTGAGTCCATTTTTTTTTTCCTTGATTGGCAGAAAAGACTGTTATAAAACACTGCAAAACCAGTGTGCCTTGGGATATGGAGAGCTGCTGTTCAAGAAGCATAAACCATAGACATGTAGAACTAATTGAGTTGATCTTTGGATCCTGATCGGATGGTTTTTGCTATCGTATGCCACAATGCACAATATCGTATGCTATCGTATGCCACAATGAAATAACATGAAATGCTGATTGAAAGAGGCCAGATCATTTAAGCATTTTTTTTTATATTTTAGGATAGTAAAACTAGCAAGGTCGCTGCAATGGGCTGCAATACTAGACACACTTTCCTGGGAGTAAACCCCTGGACCACAAGGAGACTTATAGTCCAATGCTAACCTGCCCTGGAGCAGGAAGGCCAGCTGGCCTGCCCCACATACACAGCAGGGTTGGGGCTGAAAATGGCTCAACCTGGGGCAAGGGGAATTGCTTCCCCTTACCCTGTGTCATGCTGCAGTAGCCCCTACCTAAAGAGGTGGTGCAAATCTGAGCAGTCTTTATAGTCCTCTCTCTCTCTCTCTCTCTCTTTCTCTCTCTCTCTAGGTAGAGATTGGAACAGTATTACCATCCATAACCCGAGACATATATTCAGCTTCATCAATGCCAGAGGAACCAGAAGAAGAAGCATCTACCCCCAAACTTATTGAGGGTTTTTCACCGCATGGACCAGGAGTCCTTGGGCCCCATACACATGAAGGTTGGTATAAAAAATCTGCAGCTTTCAAGTAGTTTTAGCTTGAGGGATGATTGAAAACTTCCTTGTTATCATTGTGCTGCATCAGAAATGCTAATTAGAAGCAAGTCTAAGGAAATTGAGGTCTCCATGGAAAAGAAAATCAATTTCCGCCAATATCAAAAAAGCATGCTGGTTACAGAACTAAATGTAAGCAACTTTATTACATTTTAAAGGGAGGGCACTGAAGAGGTCATCCTGGTTGTAACCCTAAGGGTCGTCTAGTATGGTTTTAAAAAATCAATTATTCATAAGACCCTTATAAAAGGCTATAGAATGTAGAGAGCATCAGTATGGCTTCTAATCATTTGATTGATTGATCAGCAACTCCTGTCATAAGCAACTCATGTCTCCAGGAACTGGAGTCGAAGAAGAAACTGTACTTGATTTGATTATACTAAGTCAAACTTATATATTTGGGACAACCTTATTTGCATCCTTATCCCTAGTTTAATCACTTAGAACAGGGGTGTCCAAAGTTTTTGGCTGGAGGGCCACATCATCTCTCTGACACTGTGTTGGGGCCAGGGGGGGAAGAATTAATTTACATTTAAAATTTGAATAAATTTGCCTAAGTTTACATAAATGAATATATTAAAGATGAACTTATATGAATGAATGAAGGTCTTGCAATAGCTCAAGGCCTATAAAAGGCCTTGCACAAAGCAAGGCTGGCCTTTCCTTTGCTGCCTCTGCTGCCTCACAGACATGAAACAGCAAGCAGTGGAGGGAGCCCTCATCCCACAGCTCATGTGAGAGGTCAAACAGTCACCCTCAATCTGAGAGCAGTTGTGTCGGGCCAGTGTAGGCTCCAACAAATCTCTGGAGGGCCAGAGGCTCATTGTAGACTTGGGGCTCCCTGAGGGCAGCATTGAGTGGCCTCAAGGGCTGCAAGTGTCCCCCGGGCTGGGGTTTGGGCACCCCTGACTTAGAAAGAAAATAATCCAATACAAATAGAGTAGAAGTATGACGATAATGATGGATCATCCAATAGAAGCCTGGATGATGAATGACCAATCATTAAACCATTTGAATGAAAGATACAATGTTGCAAACTAGTGTGGACATGAGTTTTCTGGAAGGCAATGCTCTATTCTCCCTCTCCCCCCCCAGCAACCAATTGGATGCTACTGCTGCCACAGGTCTTGAACATTCAGGGATCTGTTCAGCTAGGCGGACCCTCTAATGGGTGTGGGTGCTTGACCAATGCATGACATAGCAGCTGTAGATAAATAGACCCCCCCAAAAGAAAACAAGCAACTACGCAGATTCCCCAAAATGAAGGAGGTTGCACAGTAGCCCAGCCCCATGTTCAAAACCAATGAGTCTTCAGTGTTTTCAATGGAGAACCATCGTATGTCTCAGCTCAGCACCACATGCAAATAGCAAGCCTGTCTGCTTGTTTGTTGGGGAATGAGTCACCCGCATGAGACTAGATGCAAACTAGCCATTTGGAAAATCATGTCCGTGCCAAAACTGCATATTCATTTTGGCAAGTCAAAGTTCCAAATACTCGATGTCAACATTCATCATAGTGGATAAATATTCAAGAAAATAGCTGGGAAGTTTCCTCACGTTACTGCTAAAAGGCACAAACCATCGGAATACATCCATGAGCCTAGACCAGGGGTGTCCAAAGTTTTTGGCAGGAGGGCCACATCATCTCTCTGACACTGTGTCGGGGGCCGGGGAAGAAAAGAATTAATTTACATTTAAAATTTGAATAAATTTACATACGTTTACATAAATGAATATATTAAAGATGAACTTATATGAATGAACGAAGGTCTTGCAATAGCTTAAGGCCTATAAAAGGCCTTGCACAAAGCAAGGCTGGCTTTTCCTTTGCTGCCGCTACTGCATCACAGACATGAAACAACAAGCAGTGGAGGGAGTCCTCATCCCATAGCTCATGCAAGAGGTCAAACAGTCACCCTCACGCTGAGAGCAGTTGCGGCGGGCCAGTGTGGGCTCCAACAAATCTCTGGAGGGCCAGAGGCTCATTGGAGACTGGGAGTTCCCTGAGGGCCACATTGAGAGGCCTTGAGGGCCACATGTGGCCCCAGGCCGGGGTTTGGGCACCCCTGGCCTAGACAGTAATTTCAGTGCTTTCAGTAGTGTGCAAGGAACCAGTGGTGTAGCTAATTCAGACCGGGGGGGTACATTGTGCCCCTGCAGCAGAAAGGTGGTATTCCACCATCTCCGCTGGGGGTGGGTGACAGCACTTACTAGAGGCACTTGGCAAACGCAGTGAAATCAGTCCCCCCACCCTCCCTTGTCCCTGTATGGCTTCAAATCGAGCTGTTTCTAGGGCCAGGGCTGTGGATGCATGGAGGAAGGGGTGACAGTGCAGGCATGGCGGGGGTGTGTGTGTGTGATGCAAGGATGTCATCGCATCACCCAGTCCCGGCTACCCGCCTCAGTAGCCATGCTGCTGCATGGATCTGTCTTGACACAGAGGGAAATTGGGAACTCAAAAGATAACCCTTTGTGCACTTATATGGACATGTTTAGAACTTAGATCAACATCTGTGACTATTGAAAAAAAAAAATCAAAAACATCCTAAGCCTTATCTTCTAATCCTTGATCTGCTTCATCAGTTCTGCTAGGGAAACATCCAGGTTTTGTCAGCAAATGGTTACACTGTTTTTCAAGATCCTAAATTAGGCAACAAGAGCGGGATTCCAAAAGCTATGTTGTGAAAATGTGACTCGGGGAGTGGGGTGTGTGTGTGTGTGTGTGTTAATTTGTGTATATATATATTCAGCAGGTCAGAGTTGACAGCAGGTGGTCCACCTTTAGATACTGATCTCATATTCTCTCCATGCTTCTCAGGGTTATATTGGTTTATTGGTGTCTTTGTGGCCCAAAGAAAATTGTTGCACATTCCATGTTTTAGGCCTCCCCACCTGCCTTCTGTGTACCTGCCTGGGGACCTCTGTGTATTGCGACGACCGTGAACTGGAAGCTCTCCCGCCATTGCCCAAGCAGACCACCCACTTCTATGCCCGCTACAATAGAATCAAAAAGGTCAACAAGGATGACTTCACTAACCTAAGTATGAACAATTCTGGTGATAATATTGATTATGATGTTTTATGTTACTGTAGACTAGGCAAAGTATAGTTACTCGTACTGAAAGATAAGCATATGGTCAGGTTTCATGCACAATTTAGACTGGAGAGAAGTAATAACCTATTTTACAACAACTTATGATTTTATAACAACTAATGATTTAGAACAGATTGTAATTTTTTTATTAGCTTTTTAATTGGTTTTCAAAAGCAGGCAGGAGCACATTTTAACAGCGCACTCAGTGTGTTATTAATTTTCCTCGCCAGGCAACTTAAAAAGGATTGACTTGACTTCCAATTTCATATCTGAAATGGATGAAGATGCCTTCAGGAATCTACCACAGCTTCAGGAGCTGATCCTTCAAGATAACAAGATAAGGCAACTTCCGGAGTTACCCCCGACCTTGACGTTCATTGATGTTAGCAACAACAGACTTGGTCGCAAAGGGATCAAAGAAGAAGCCTTTAAAGTGAGTTTGGAGTGTCCTCTTGTCTTCCATAAGAACATAAGAACAGCCCCACTGGATCAGGCCATAGGCCCATCTAGTCCAGCTTCCTGTATCTCACAGCAGCCCCTTTTTCCCAAACCAAAAATTTCTTTGGTAAAAAATTAATATCGCATTTGCACCTCGGCCTGGTCCAGTAGTAGTCCTGGAAGGCCATTAAAGTCAGCAGACTAGGAGCCAGAGAGATCCAAACCAAGACCTAGAGAGTTCTTTACTACAGTTTCTTTAAGAAACTATACTAGTAGACTATCAGCCCAACCCTAATGAAATCCCCCTGTGCCCATGCAGCCACACCAGCTCAGCTTGTGCTACATCCTGCAGGAGAATGTTGCAGACTGGTGGTCTTCTTGAGGTAAAGGAATA
Organism: Tiliqua scincoides; assembly: GCF_035046505.1. NCBI lineage: Eukaryota > Metazoa > Chordata > Lepidosauria > Squamata > Scincidae > Tiliqua > Tiliqua scincoides. The sequence continues at coordinate 66,024,924 of NC_089827.1, forward strand.
TTTATTTCTTTGCCCCAAGGAAAGCCTCAGCTATGGCAAATGGTCTCTGTGTAGTGTGTACTGATGATGGTTGGCAATCTTCAGTCTCGAAAGACTATGGTATAAGCCTACAGCACCCGGTATTCCCTGGCGGTCTCCCATCCAAGTACTAACCAGGCCTGACCCTGCTTAGCTTCCGAGATCAGACAAGATTGAAGGAAGGAAGGACGGACAAGCTCGTCAACCTTCAGTCTCGAAAGACTGTGGTATAAGCCTACAGCACCCGGTATTCCCTGGCGGTCTCCCATCCAAGTACTAACCAGGCCTGACCCTGCTTAGCTTCCGAGATCAGACAAGATTGAAGGAAGGAAGGACGGACAAGCTCGTCAACCTTCAGTCTCGAAAGACTATGGTATAAGCCTACAGCACCCGGTATTCCCTGGCGGTCTCCCATCCAAGTACTAACCAGGCCTGACCCTGCTTAGCTTCCAAGATCAGACGAGATCGGGCATGTGCAGGTACTGTATTGTGGAGTACTGCATGTACTCTGTGTACTGTACTCAGACCTGTATCTGCTAAGTCGCTTGTTCAATGTTTCTCCAATTGTGGGTCAGGACTCACTAGGTGGGTTGCGAACCAATTTCAGGTGGGTCCCCGTTCATTTAAATATTTATTTTATTTTTAATATATTAGACTTGATGCTACCATGGTATGTGACCGCATTTGGGGAAAGGTTGCAGATCTGTACTTTTAACAGATCTTTTACTATGTATACGCTTTTAACAATGATAGCCGGTGGAGCTTACTCCCAGGTAAGTGTAAGTAGGATTGCAGACTTTGGGATGTTTGGAGAAAACAGATCAGCAACTGCTTGGGAGGGTCAGGTGGGTACTTCTTTATTTTAAATAAATGTTCGAACTTATATGTATTGTTAACTTTTAATTTACTTACTTAATTGATTTTGTCATATGAGGGTGTTAAAAATTTTTCCTGCTTGATGATGTCACTTCTGGCCATGACATCATTTACAGTTTAATGACATGACTACTGGTGGGGAAGTGATTCTAAAAAGTGGGTCCTGGTGCTCAAACATTTGAGAACTGCTGCGCTAGTGTGGATCTGTGTTGGCGAATCTGATAAGGCGAATAGGATAAGGCAAAAGCCAGCGATGCTGATCCCACCCCTTCTCAGTCCTTTAAGTGTTAGGAAAGGAGATTCTCCTCCGAGATAGGATGAAAGTGAGGTAGTGGAGTCAAGCTCAGTTTGAAGTCAACTGCTTCCACTTCTAAGCTTCAGGTGTGCAAAATGTCTTGCAAGCCTTCAATCTATCTGCCAAACAAATCCTCTAGGGCTGAAGGTTCCTCATGATTGTAATTTTGATATTTTTAGGGGTTTTCCCAAAGCCCTGAAAGGAACAGCTCTTGGCCTGTATATTCAAAGTCACTCTCTGTATCTGATATCAGTCTCGAAAGGCTATGGTATAAGCCTACAGCACCTGGTATTCCCAGGCGGTCTCCCATCCAAGTACTAACCAGGCCTAACCCTGCTTAGCTTCCGAGATCAGACGAGATCGGGCATGTCATTAAGCAGATGTATCTAAGTTTTTGTATTTCTGTTTGGCTCTGAAGTAGATAAATAGAAATCTTTGATTTTTAAAAAACATTTTCCTAGGATATGGTCGATTTGCACCACCTTTACATCACTGATAACAACTTGGATCACATCCCTCTTCCACTTCCTGAAAGTCTGCGGTCCCTTCACCTGCAGGTGAGCTACAACTATCAATAAAATAGGCCCTCAGTTTGGCTGTACTTGTCGTAAGAGGCGACTGAACAGCCACCGGGTAGATGGGACTCGTTAGCCTGGGAAGGCAGCTCATCTGAGAGAAGGAAAACTCTGATCCCAAACCTCCACTGCCTTGTGGCTACATCCAGTTATGGAAAAGGCTTCAGGAGTCAACCTCGAGGCAAAATCCGGAGCCGGAGTCCCCGAGGCAGTTCATGGCTGAACACAGTCACGTTCTGGCAACTCCTGCGACGCCACTGGAACCATTCATATTGGCCTCTGCCTTTCCATTGGACCATTTAGCAACATGGAGAGGGGGGATTTGCTGCATGGGTAACAGTCTATCCTCCATACCTACTTTACCCAGGCTTCGCGCACTGGAGAGGACACTCTGTTCCAGAACCACCATTCAGAGCGCAATACCATAGTCTTCCGAGACTGAAGGATGCCAACAAGAATTAATAATGGCAGCAAGTCAGAGGTTAGATCCACCTCATGGCTAAAATCCTCATAAATCAAAGGCTGTGAATGGTTTGTCATCCATTCAGGTCCAGAAACAGTCATCTAAGGTGTTGCTGAAATATGCAGAACAGATGGGTGAGAAAATGAAGGGAGGTTTTGGGTGGGTATAAGGGTATTTTTTTCATAGAAAGATGGGTTTTTACAGTAACAAACATTGACCTCTATTTTATGGGCCACATTTCACAACAGAATTTGATGTCAATGAGATTAATAGCCCAATCCTATTGTCTGGCTTCCACCAGTGGAACATGCATACTGCTGGTGGAGGCTCCAGGATCCCACCATTTTCCCCACAATGCACAGGAATGACATATATTAGGCTCATTATGGGGGCGGGAAAGTGGTAGCTAGACCCAATCTTCTCTGAGGGGGCTGAGAGCTGTTCACAGTGGCTATGGACCTTGCCCGGGTAGTTTAAACCCTGGCAATAGGTTAATGGTGCCAACCAGTGGTGTGTCTGGTGGAGGGGGGGCTCCAGGGGACCACAAGATCCCAGGTGGCGGATGAGTAGGGGTGGAACTGCCAACTGCTGTTGCAGGGTCCATCTTTTGACATATTCAGATCTTGACTGTCATGGAATCCATGACAGGGTTTGTGTCACTGGTGTGACAGGCCAGTGTGTCACCCCCTTGATGGACCTCCTCCCATGCAGTGGGTGGGGCAATGCCCCGGGCCAATTGCCCGCCACACTGGTTTTTTTTGTTATAACTTTTGATAGAATAGAGATATTTCAGTGCAGTTTGTTTCACTGCATTCTGCATGAAGTTATACATCAAATGATATATAACATGATGGTATTATTAAAAAGTATGAAGATTTTAAAAATTTTGACCAGTAGTGGTGTCACCACACCCCTGTGTGCGTCACCCAGTACGGCCGATACCCCCCCACATTCCCCTAGCGACACCACTGATGGAATCTTCAAACATGTTTCTCTTTTTCAGAACAACAACATCCAAGAAATGCATGAAGATACTTTCTGCAAAATGAAGGATTATTCTTACATTCGCAAATCTCTCGAAGACATCAGGCTAGATGGCAATCCCATTAACTTGAGCAAGACCCCTTATGCCTACATGTGTTTACCCCGCTTGCCTGTTGGAAGCCTTATTTAAGCTTGGACAGTCCTCGAAGCAACATGCGCCATCATTGCTTTCACAAGTGAACATTGGCATAGGGCTTCGTTGATGTACAATAATAAATAACTAATTGCAATCAGCAACATATGATACTAAAAATTAAAGCCATCATCTATACCAGGGGTGTCAAACATAAGGCCCAGGGGCCGGATGTGGCCCCCGGAAGCTTTTTATTCGACCCTCAAGCTCTCAGCTGCTGAGTAGTGCTGAAGTGTTACTGCTGAAACAGCAGCCCACTTGAAAATTGGGCTCTCCCACATCTTGAAATATGATCAAGATTTGTGTATTTTCTCTTCTGTCATTTGCAGTTAATGCAGTTAATGAGAACAAAGTGCTGATTTCTAGCTATCAGCTACTTAATGATGTCATTTTCTGGTCAATGACATCACTTCTGGCCCCCAGCAGGTGCCCTGAATGCTAACTTCGGCCCTCTGTACGAAATGAGTTTGACACCCCTGATCTATACCATTTCTCTATGTTATTGCGCATCCATTCCATATATTATTATTATTATTATTATTATTATTATTATTATTATTATTATTATTATTAACAGTATTTATATACCGCTTTTCAACTAAAAGTTCACAAAGCGGTTTACAGAGAAAAATCAAATAACTAAATGGCTCCCTGTCCCAAAAGGGCTCACAATCTAAAAAGATGCAAAAGAACACCAGCAGACAGCCACTAGAACACACACTGCTGGGGTGAGGTGGGCCAGTTATTCTCCCCCTGCTAAAAAAAGGAGCACCCACTTGAAAAAGTGCTTCTTACCCAATTAGCAGGGGTTAGTGACACAAAGAGTAGCTTAAATGACTATGATGGAAGGAGAAGAATTTTTCTTTCTTTTTTTAAGGAAACATGAGTGAAACTGGATGTTAGTTCTTCCTGACTCATAATTTGATCTCCATTATATTTATAATTGCAAAGCCATAAGAATTGCTATACTATTTTAGTTATATTCCATATTCCTGATAAAAGCAAGCCTTTTCTGTATTTTTTTAAAATAAGAACATAAAGCAAGTCCCATCTAATCCAACATCCTGCTTTCCCACAGTGACCAACCAGATGCCCGATTATGTTATTTCTTGCTGAATTACTGATATTAAAAATGAATATACTCCTCTGTAAAATACTGAACATTGCTATGCCAGGGTGTGTGTGAATGTGTGGGGAAAATGTACTTATACAAGTAAATAAATGTACTCAGAGTACATCTCTGTGTTTTGGTTGTAATGAACACATCAGAGAAAAAAGACACTCTGCTAAACTAATCTCTGCTAATCTAACTCTCAGAGCAACAATAAAATAGTGCTATGAAATTGTGTGTTTCAGAGAAATATTTCCAAGTACAGCAGCAGTTCCCAAACTCTCCAGGAGAGTTTGGGCCACTGCAAGTCCTTGCCAAGAAGGGAAGGAATGGTGCCAGCACTCCTGCAATTCCGCCGGCGCTGGGGACATTGGGACTTTTTTTAGACTCACTGAGGCCTGCAGATGCCCTCTGGAGGACGAGGGAAGCCTGTGGGACCCATTGCAAGCCTCCCCGCACCTTAGAATTGCTGAAAAATGCTCACACAACCTATTTCTGGTTTAGCATTCGCCTTCATTTTGCTTCTACTGCCCAGAATGGCTCTGAAGGGAATGGGGAGGGGTTGTTTGCAAGCTGTGGTAAGGCTCCTTGCAGAAGTTAGTGTTTCATACCCTCTCTAGCTTCACCACTGTGTATACCAATAATGAAAACTGCTCAAGCATTGATAATTTACTCATGTTTATATCACCATTTTGTGGGCTACTACTGCCATCATGTGTTGAGATATGACAATGGTATTGTACCTAAAACCTTCTATTTAGAGAAGCAAAAAAGTTCTATCATAAGGTCTCTCAGTGCACTCTGATCCTGACATTCCAGTATGTCAACATGATATAACTTATATGTCCTTGAGTTTCCTTAAACTGCCCTGGGAATAAAATTAGGCAAGGAAATTATTTTTGGTATCTAAATATGTGAAGGTTTCTATATTGATGAAGAATGCAAGAAGACAATTCATCATCTTTCCAAGAATCACCCTTCTCAGGCTTGAAGAGAATACTCAGCACATGCCTTAGTTCCAGGTTCAATCCCTGGTATCATAAGCAAGGGTCAGGTACCAAGACAGCTTAGACATAGAGGAGATAAAGGATTTGAGTAGGCAATCAGCCGGCCTCAGGTCAAAAAAATATAGGATGTCCATCTGAACCAACCCAAGCAAACTGGGAAGATCCTCAGCAAAGAGCCCAGAGCCACCTAGTGGGTCTTCCTTCCAATTTCTCCTATCTTCCTTGATATAGTGAAACTAAGGTGTCAGGAGCAATTAACCCTATTGTATGCTCAGCAGCAATGGCAGAGATTACATATCAGTGGGGAGTGAGATGAGGCGGGAAAAGGCTTGATATGGGGTTTGTGCAGGAGGAAAAATGCAATCTGAGAGTTAGCAGTGGACTTCAAGAAAAGGACTTTGCGGATCTAACTCTGAAATCTGAAAGAAACAGTGCAACTGTACAAACCCCCAATCAGAAAAGAGTGTGCACTGTAATGCATCTAAGAAACCAGAACTTACAAGCAAAGGTTTCAGAGAGAGCATGAGACTCAATGGTTATGTCCAACCTGCCTGGTATAGGAAATAGTTAACTCTAAGAGCATGGGAAAAAAATTGCCATCAGTATCTCTGCAGAGGGAGAAGCTCTGATAAAGCAGCCTTGAGCCAAAAGGGGGAGAAAAAGGCTTTGAAGAAAGTCAGGAGCCTGTTTTAGGCTCTTGACACTAAATCTGAAGCTGCAGTACCAAGTCAAAACTTTGAGCAGGCAAAAGTTTTTTATATTTTTTGAGGTCCTCAGCACACAGCCTCTGATTATAGTCATCAGCTATCGAAGATTCAGTTTGAATTTGGAAATTAATGATGATTTCCCTGGATTTATTTGAGATACCACACTATGTCTCACACCTTCAACTATTGTTTTGAGCCACGGGCTCTGTTCTCTTGGTGTTGGTTCACTCCCTTGGCATCTAAGGAAAAGAAATGTAGAGTCACCAACCTGTAAAAGGAGTGTTTAAATCCCAAAGTTATTAAGAAATGACAGCAGTACAATATAATTCAGGCAGGAATGCTTCAGATTGCTTAAACATGTTCAGAGCAATGGCATAGAATCATGCTTGAGAAAGAGACGGAGGGGTTGAGGCAGTGGCATAGCTGGGAAGTGCAAAGAACTAAGTTTTGCAGGGAACCCCACTGCAGCATGCAAGTGGCCTTGTCCCCCCCTTTGGAACCAGGTGTACGACTCTGTTTTGCTCCCACTGTCTGGAATGGCTCCGAAAGGGAGGGGCCGCTTGCATGCTATGGTGAGGTTACCTGCAAAACCTAGTGCTTTGCACCCCTTCTAGCTACACCACCGGGTTGAGGCAAACAGCAGAGAAGATCAGAACATGTTTGCATCATTCCAGTCACAGTGTTATCCTCCTGCAAGCTGGTCAATGTGTGGCACATCACATCTATAAGATTCTTCATATGCCAGCCGTGCAAGAAGTAACCGATTCAAACAGGTGAACGGATATGGGTTTAGACCAATGGACACTGTTGTGTCCTATTACGTTTTAGGATCCCTCCCCTGCCACCCAGTCTGGGTGTGAATCGGTGGCAAGCACAATGGTTTGGTCTCCGATGTGACTGGGTAATACCTGAGCAAAGGTTAATTTAATGAGACTTCTATTAATTCTACTTTTTCATGTCTGTAACGACTCAGTCCTGTCCTCGGTCGGCCTGCAGGGTGTAGGGCCACTGACACAGCCTCCACTGCATCCCACGGTCTGACTGGGGACCAACCTGGCTGGGAGAGGTCAGTAAAGAATTTTACTTATCTCTCCGGCTGCTCCATGGTCCCCTATGGGGCTATTCAGATCTACACCAGCTCTTTTGCTGGTGGAGATCTGTTATGGCAAAGGGGGCATGTTAGGCCCAGGGGCTCTGATCCTGCAGGCACTACTGCTGCCAAGATCTTCTCCCATCCCACCCACACCCTTCTCTGCCAGATCCCAGCCCCCATCTGCCTCACCACCACCCCGACTGCTCCAATAGCTGGTTGGTGTGGCGTGACTCACAATGCGTGGCCTCCAAGCCTTTGCGCCAAGAGTCGCACTCTGCAGACTATCAGAGAGGCGGCCTTGATAGCAGACTTTGCAATACACTGACAGATCTCAGGATCCGCCAGCATACTGCACAGAAAGGATTGGGCTCTAAGTGTATTGCTGTTCTAAGCATGTGTTTTATATGTTAAATCTGGATGTATGCTAAGATGCAATGTGGTGGACAATGGGAAAACTTTGCAGACCAAGAGGTGGAGTGCAGTGGCAATATCATCAGAAGAGCTTTGTATTTTCAGGAGTTAGTGACCTGCACAAGTTTTTTTTTTTTTCTTCTTTCCCCTGATGGTCAGTCTGCTCTTTTGTGGCTTGGTTAATTTAATTGTGCCTTTAAATAGAGTTACTGAGCTCATGCTTAGTAGCTTTTTGGCACCAGGGAGCAGCCACTGCTTATCAAGATGATGCCTCCCTTGCTGTCCAACATATCTGGGGATACTCTGGGCATCTGTCCAAGACCAGAACACCTGGGAGTGGGAGGTCTATGTGGTGGAGGACACCATTTCGTAGATGACAGTCGGCACGTCGCCTGAAAACATTTCAACCTTTCCAGATGCTCGTTGAGGGGACTTCTTGGTATAAACAGGAGCTGCAGGAAAGACTATGCAAGAAGGCTGCACACCTTCTTGGTCATGGGAGCCTGTCCCTTTCCAGAGAGGAGGAGGAAGGCATGCTTCGGGGTGTTCCAGGGCAGCAGACGTGGTGTAAGCATTGCTCATCCTGTTTATACTACACTGATAAGCCTCCCTTGATAATTTGAAGTTGTTTGATGTTCAGTTGTGGAGAGCAGTAGGAATTCATCTGACTGGGGCTGAGATGTTCTGTGGGCTCCTGGTTTGTCTCCCTCACCTTGCACGGCAACAAGAGAAGAGCAAAGGCTAGATGGCAAAAGTCTCAGCACCTCTGTCTACCAAGGGTTGCTTCGGCTATCTGCTGGGTTGGGTGAGTGGGTGGCAGCTCAGGCTTGGCATTCAGCCCCAAAGGCAAGTAGGCAAGTGTCAGTTGCTCAGAGGGGGTGGGGTCAACTGACCTGGGCTTAGGGGTTCCATCAGCCTCTTAGTTGGTTTCCCTCCCTCCTATGCTTGCCTTGGTTCTTCAGAGCATCCCCCCCCCTCAATCATAATGACATGGAGCCTGTCTTCCTTGAACAGACCTTGACTGATGGGTTAATGCTTTCTCATCTCCCCCTTCCTGCTGAAATCCCCTGTGCCCCCACAAAAACCATTCCAAAAGATTGAGGAACCCTCCAGAAAAACTGAGATGTAGCAGGAAAGAGAGTTAATCAAACACTGAGCCCACCCTTTCCATATGGAACTGTCTTCTACATGTGCAGTAGCATCTTTGAATCCAATGCTTTGACACTGCTACACATTTCATGCAAATACATGCATGCGAATTCTGATTAATATCCTGTTCCCAACTGGCACCCCACCAAAGTATTGGTGAGGCACGGAAGGAGACAAGGGTTCGCTGCTTAGGGAATCAAATATCTGTGACTGCACAAAAATCAACTCGCAGCAGCAGCTAAAGATATTGCTCCAGGGATTGTCTGGAACCAAATATGAGCTTTAACAGTCCTGCCATCAAGATGACTCCAGCAGTTTAAAGGGCAATGCCCCTGCAGTTTAAAGGGCAATGTCCTATTCCTCAGGCTCCAGTGGAGCAGGGAGCCATCTGCTGACCCTGGCTGTAGTATGGGAATTGTGGGATATCCTCCTGCACTTTGGAGGAGTTGACTTGGAAGAGTAAGAATCCTTAGATTAAGAGAATTAGATTACCTCCTTGAGTGGAATAGATGAAAGCACAGGTTCCCCTCCAGTAGGTGTCTCCAGCAGGAGGGCAGCGGTGGTCTTCTCTCCAGGCTTGGTTCCTAACATGCAGTCCACTCTATCCTTGAAGTGCTTAGATTGCTAGTCTGAACATGAGAATTGCCCTGTTACTTCAGGAAACCCCTTTGGGAAAAGATGCAATGTGAAACTGAGAAGGAGTTGAGGGGCTACTTAACCTTTTCCCTGACTCATGCTTTTCTGTGACAGGGGGACCCCCCATCACTTCCCCTGCATGGTTTAAGACACTTTTGTGGAGGGCAAACAAGGTGTTTCTCCACTCCAAGTTACCTCCTCTTGAAGTGGCTCTAGCTGTTGGAAAAGGATATTGGGGTGTTGTGGCACCAATTTGTGAATCAATGTGGAGTGCATTCCTTAGATATCCATGTTGACTTAGAAGTTGTTATTTCCCCCCCCCTTCTGTCCACAAGTCACTGGTTAACTACACAATATCCTTTCCAGGGTTTGCTCCTTCCACTCAAAATCAACAGCCAAAAACAAACAGGGACTCTAACCTGACCTCACTAATGGTGTATAAAAGTATGTGGAGAAAACCATTCAAACAGAGAATATTAGCATATCTGGTCAATTTCAGCTTTGCAACCTTTTATGAATGATCTTGAAAACCAGTAGCTATATAATAAGTAGAGACTTATGAAGTGGATCTCAAGTCAGATGCCCCCCCCCCCCCCTGTATAAGATTGGGAAGCCACTGCTGGGCTTGTCTTTCAGTCTTCTGAGAAACAGAACTCACTGTGTTCATCTACATTTATTAAGCCTGGATACATTGTACGGTGTATGGAGCAAATGCAAGAATATGCATTTAAACTGAACATTGGCCTGAGAGGCTTGGTTGTGATAAAGTATAATGGCCCCCTTACTTAGCCCTTGGCAACTTGGCTCAAGTTACCTCTAGCATTATTATTTTTTAATCACATTTTTATACCACCCTCCCTCCAAGGAGCTCAGGGTGGTGCACAATTTCCTTCCCTCCTTTGATCCCCACAATAACCCTGTGAAGTAGGTAGAACCGAGAGAGAAAAACTGGTCCAAGGTCACCCAGGAAGCAGCATGGATTTGAACTTGGAGCTTTCAGGTCTAAGTTCAACACCAGAACCACTAAACCATCACTGTGACAGGTGTATAGAGTCAGGTAGCCCATTTTGTTGATTTGCTTATTTAAACTTCCAGGATACCTTCTGGTTCCACTGAAAGGGCGGCAAGGAAGATTACAATAATGCAAAACAATCTTAAGGCAATTAAAGAAGCAATCCTAAGTGCCCCTGTGGCTGGCGCAAGTCCTTTGCACCAGCCAAAGAGTGTCACGAAAGTGCTCTAAAGCACTTTCGTGACACTCTTTGGGGAGATAGGCCAGCGTACGAATGTGCATTGGCCTTCCTGTGCTGACATGGGTTCCAGGGACAGGTGAGTTTGCATCAGCCCCCAGCCAGGGGTCTGGGGGGCGTGGGAGGGTGGGGAGGAGGTGAGAGATGTTTCAGGACAGGGGAGGGCGGGTGGTAGGCGGGTGGGCGGGAAGTGGGAGGTGGGAACAGGATCCAGCACTTGTGTCAGATCCTAGCCCTGTCCCCAGACCTGGGACAGTCCTGGGCTGCTCGGATTTGCACCACTGATTTTGGTGGCGCAGATTCGAGTAGCCCCATTGCTATGGCTCTCCATGGGGTAAAGGGAAAAGTTTCTCCTTGCCTCAGGTTGAACCTCAGACAGCCTGAAACTTGCACTGCGTACAGGGCAGGCTTGCCAGCCTGCCTGTTCCAGCACAAGTTAGAATTGCGCTGCAAATCAACTATGAAATAACGCAAATAATCACAAGCGAGCCAATCAACTGAGCCCCAAAACCAAACAAAGCCCTGAAAAACAAGGGGAGACTAAGAGCCTAAAGTTCACAAGGCTTTTGATTCTATGAGATCTTTCAGAAAAGAACCCTTATGATGGGTTTAAAAGCCTTACGCTGGGTTTAAAAGACATTTAATTATGTAAGATCTCTCAGAAAAGAACCTTGATGACAACTGTATGCTGGGTTTAAAAGCCAGTAGAATGCCCACTGGTAGCCCCACCCATGACTTTGTGATTGGTTCTCTGTTGCCTGGGGTAACTGGGATGCTTTATTCAATATGCCCAGAGCTCTCAAGAGGAAAGGAAGTCAGCACCTCCAGTGGTATGACACCCATGACCTATTGAAGCGGCATCTCACACCTGGGTCTCACTGTGTGATCAGCGGTGTCCGAGGTGAGGTCCCAGAGTTCTAAAAGAGAAGAAAGCAGCAAAAGACCAGGGGAAAAAAAGCCACTGGAATATCAAGAGTGGGTGCCCAGCTGGTTAAGGGCAGTAGGAGGAGAACACAGCGAACAGAACAGGTAGTGGCTGCGGTGGAAGTAGAAACACCTGAGAAGGTAGTAGGGACCAAAGGCAAAGAGGTCTTTTTTGGAACAGGAGTCATCTTCTGCTAAGATGTGGAGGCAGGGGCAGAGGTGCTATCGAGAGCTGTCTCTGCAACAGGGCTACACCAATCAATGGCCTGTGATGGCCGGGAGGGGCAGAAATGTTGGAAGAAGCAACCTGGGAACGTCTCATCAAAGCCACTATGCTAACCGAGTGCAGCACCCCAACACTCTGCACCCCGTAGCTTGGAAGAACAGCCAGTTCTCTAGGAATGGTTGGAAGGGAAAGAAAAAGGGAGGCTACTGGAAGAGAACGGGGGCGCATTGGAAGAAGCACCAAAAGCACTGGTGCGCCGCAAGCCACCAGGGAAGATTCTGCAAGACCTGCCAAAGCCACCGGCGGTTTAATCGAAAGCGGTTCTTCCGGAGACAGCGCCTCTTGGCCTTTATGCGTGCAGCCATCAAGGGACGGCTGCGCCCCATGAATCTGTGTGGCTGGAGAGCACCTGGAATGCGTGCCCCGAGGAACACCACCCAGTTCATCATGCATCAAGTGTATCAGGATATGCGCCAGGAGGAGAAGAGAGCGGCGGCCGCGGCGGCAGCTGGTGCTACTGTATACGAAGAGGACGAAGAGAAATCAGACCTACAGCTTTTCCCAGAGGATGAGTGGCACGTGGAAGAAGCCGGTGCCAGTTGCATGGCCACTATTTCAACGATGACCCCAGAGTGGAGCTTTTATGCTGGAGATGAGGTGGCTCAAGGATGTGAGAGCAGCAGAAGAAGCCAGACTTTGGAGTTCGTGGATGTGGAGTCTCACCTTTGCATTTCGTGTGAGACATAAAACTGTCTGCAGTGGCTGAGGAACAGAAAGTGTCCAGCTCTGGATATTCCTTGAGATCCACTTTCTTGAATAAAAGTATATTCTGCTCTCTCAATTCTGTTTCCTTGCCTGCCTAATTATGTACATGGTTCTAAACCGTCTCAGTAGTTCACAGCACTGCTTAGGTCCCTGTTTCGGATCTTTGAAGTGTTTCAAGGAAATCACTTAAGGGCGCAATCCTAACCCCTTATGTCAGTGCTTTCCAGCACTGGCATAACGGTGCCAATGGGACATGTGCTGCATCCGCAGTTGGGTGTCACTCACGGAGGCCTCCTCAAAGTAAGGGAATGTTTGTTCCCTTACCTCAGAGCTTCATTGCCCTTATGTCAGTGGTGGAGAGCACTGACATAAGGGGTAAGGATTGCATCCTAACTTGCTTAAGTCCTATTAGGTATAAATGGACTGTGGCGTCAATCAGTCTCTCAGTCCCATTGAGACTTTAATCAATAGCTCTAATTCAACTCAATTTAAGTAGAATCTGGGACAAACCGAAGGTGTAAACTCCATGGAGATCAAGGAGACATAAAAGCTTCACTTGGGTGTGATCATCACATGATCCAATTCATGCTCACTGTTTTCAGTGGGGCTTAGTCTCAAGTACATATAGGACATAGTTTATCTCTTTCTAGGAAGTATTCTTAAGATAGAGCTAAACTACAGTCCTATATGTCTCTATATTGCGCTGATGGAACTCGTGTTCCATCAGTGCAAGGCCCGGGTCACTGACATAGCAGCTACAGCAATGGTGCATGAGCCCAGGTTGCCAGTGCAAATTGCCATTGGAACACCCAGGCCCTGCTGGCATAGGAAAGTTGGTGGGGTGCTCCAGAATGTTCCAGGGGTGGATTGGGGTGGAGATAGTTGTCAAACAGGGGCATGTTGAGGGCAGTCATGGTGTGGATATTGGTAGTGGGCTGTTACGGGTTGGCCCAGGATAGGATTGGGCTGTGACTGTTCCAAGGGACTAGGCAACACAAATGTCTTTTTACCTGCTGTTGCGCAAAGGTGAAATTAGGCAAGGCAAGTTGAGCTAGGCCGGGTGTCTGTATTTCACCCTGTTTCGGGGCATCCAAGGCAATCTAATAGCCCCAGACACACGAATCACACGCAGACCTTATTGGTCTTTCAGAATATGTATCAGGTAAAATTCAGTGCACCTGTCAAAGAAAGGGCAACTCAAGACTCAGAAACCTGACCAAGAATCAGCAGCTCCTATCAAAGATGACGTGAGACATGGGAGAATGAGAAATGTGAATGTTATCCACTCAAAACGTCTAGTCCCTTCAGGGTAGGTCCACATTTCTTCAGTCTACTTTGAAGCACACCCTGCCCTGGCTGCTACCCAGCTCCCCTGCCAACCACCTTACCTTCCCCTTACCTTGAAGGACTCATGGTACAGAGGAGACATTTCCACATGACTGGTCCCTCAAGTTCCCTCCATGGTGGAAATGATATGTGGAGCATTGTTCCCTACTAGGGATTGCAGACCTTGTCGTTAGGATACTATAAAATACCTTTGTAGCAATCCTTCAAGGTTTGAGAACGGTTTGGAAACAACATAAATTCACCACAAGAAGTTGATCGCGACAGGCAGTTTGATACCTGGGACATCATTTAGGCCTATCATTTAGGATATCATTTTCATATTGAAAATATGATCAAGATTTGCTTATTTTCTCTTCGGTCATTTGCAACGGATGAGTTCCTAAGCGAGGAAAGAAGTGATTATTTCTGGTCAGCACCTGCTTATTGATGTCACTTCCGGCCCTTAGCAGGCATCATGGATGCTGTTCGGCCCACTGTATGAAATGAGTTTGAAACCCCTAGAGCCTATAGGGGAAGAAGGCACCCTATGGATTGGCATCCACAAAGTTCATATTACTGAGCCTGGACCAGAAAGAGGACAGAGTAGCCTGCTGGGCTGTTATAATCTGGCCACCCTAGATCCTGGCATCTGTGGGAGTCTAAATGCAGTGCTCTAACCAGTCCTTATTTATCCCAAAATGCAAGCATAAAATTCTCAACAGAAGGTTTGGGGACTCATGATGAACCTGTCTCTATTGTACCCTTGCCTTGGTCCAATCCTAGGCTGGTAGAATGAGATGTTCTTCCATGCTGTTCCCTTGAGGGCCTCCCATCAATATGTTCCATTTAGCCCAATGGTGAGATTTTGTTACTCTGTGTATATAAACAAAGACATGTTTTATAAATGACAGACGGTTGTAAGTTTCTTGCCAAAGGAATGAGACTGCATTACTGGAACCATCAATGATAATTTGCTTCCAAATAGTCCAGTTTGAGCTACTGTACAAGGTCCATTAATCCAGCCAGCTCTCTATCTTATTCTACCCCCTGTCAGGGTGATCACTAAATCTTCGTTTCATGGTTGGCTTGGAGAATTTAATTCTGGAACCTGCGAGGGAGATGAATTGTAAAAAAAGTGGACAGCTCTACGTAGAGGAGTTCTATCTTTTGTATTCAGTAGTGCTTCCACAAATAGAAAATTGACTCCTACTTTCTGTTTTTCATTATAGAGAAAAGATTATGGCAATCCTCTGGGCACTTACTCTAAAGCAGCCTTATTGATTGCCTTTTACAGCGCCAGCTTAGGTGCATACCATTTAAATGGAAATGGCATCCGTTTCAAGGAGGGCTTGGGATCACAGTCCTGACCTCCCATTTTTATTGACCATCATTGTCTTAATGCTTTTACATAAATTGGCTTGGGAAGTTTGCCTGAAAAGAAAATATTTTTGAATAGTGCTGAGTGAGAGGAAAAATGTTAACAACCTCCTTCCCACCCCCCCCACCCCAATTTCCACTAGTTTTCATTGTGAAGGAACATGAGGATTTTTGCAAAGTGTCAGGAAGAGGAAGGAACCCGTTCCCAACAGCCAAATAACTATAGCAGTTATTTTCAAACTTTTTAATCTCGTGGCACACTGACAAGGTACTAAAACTGTCAAGGCACATCATCAGTTTTTTGATAATTGACAAGGCGCACCATGCTGTTGGTGGGGGGCTCACATCCCCCAATGGCCTTACTAATAAATGACCCTCCCCCCAAATCCCACGGCAAACCTGCAGACTAGTCATGGCGCACCAGTGTTGAAATAATGGTTGAAAATGGCTGGTCGATCGCATGCGGCACTGTCAATGGAGCTCACGCTGCATGCTATAGTGGGGGGGGGGGGAGAGGTAAGTGAAATATTTCTTACTTATTTCCCAGTAGGCCACCTGATCACCAAAGGGTTTCCTCAGACCCACACCAGCTATTTTGCTGGTGTACATTCAAGGGGACTCGGGGGGGAGGGGGAGGGTTGAGCTGGTAAAATGGGGCTAGCGTCCCAGCATGCAGTTCGCCCTGGATTCACCCATGCCCCACTCCACCCCATGCCTCCCCCTTTTGATGTCAAAACACCTCTCCCTCCCCCAAACCACCTTACCTGTGCTGGATCAGCATCCAGCTGCCACTGCCATGCACACTGAACCTCCGGTCATTTGAGACACTGGCCCCAAACTGCATGGCAGTGGTGTGCCTTTTATGACTCCGCAGTGAAGCTTCTGGCGGAGGACCGCGAGCCCACGGCAATAGGACTGGGCCATTAGGCTGCAATCCTGTGCACACTTTCCTGGGAGTAAGTTCCCTTGAATTCAATGGCGCTTGCTTTGAAGCAGGCTTGCGTAGGATTGCACTATTAGTTGACTAGTTGGGACATAATGTGATTGGGGTTGCATGCCCATGTGTAAGAGTGCTAGGAGGACAGCACTGCGCAATAAGCGGCCTAATGATTGGCTGTGTTCTTGGCTATCTATTCAGAGGCTGGAGTTCCTATTCTAACCATCAGATAAGACATTTCTGTGACAGCTAAGAGGTGCTCTTTACACTCTCACATAACACCAGAACCAGAGGACATCCACTAAAATTGAGTGTTGGGAGAGTTAGAACAGACAAAAGAAAATATTTCTTTACTCAGCGTGTGGTTGGTCTGTGGAACTCCTTGCCACAGGATGTGGTGATGGCGACTGGCCTGGACGCCTTTAAAAGGGGATTGGACAAGTTTCTGGAGGAAAAATCCATTACGGGGTACAAGCCATGATGTGTATGCGCAACTTCCTGATTTTAGAAATGGGCTATGTCAGAATGCCAGATGCAAGGGAGGGCACCAGGATGCAGGTCTCTTGTTATCTGGTGTGCTCCTTGAGGTATTTGGTGGGCCGCTGTGAGATACAGGTAGCTGGACTAGATGGGCCTATGGCCTGATCCAGTGGGGCTGTTCTTATGTTCTTATGTGCTAACATTATTTCATCAAAGCACCATATATCTTCCAGTCCTCAGAGCTATCAGCTGCCTTCCCTTGAGAAGCTGGTGTCGACTCCTAAGGTAGCGTACCATTGACCCAAAATATGAGCCTTCCCTGTCTTCTCCAGTTTCATCACCCCCAACACGTGAGAAAAACATTATCACAACTTTGCTTACAACTGGTGGGGTGGGAAATAGAAAATTACAGGTCTTCTAAGGGTACAAATAGGTTGAAAGCATGTGCATGAGGAGTCTGTGAGGCATGCTACTGCCCCTATGGAGCATATTTTCCATCCCTCAGGAAGTGAGTTACCTCTTTAAAGGACATTTCTCCAGTTCGTCAGGTCAATGCTCCCCCATGCCTTCCAGTTAACCTATCACCTTTTCCTCTCCTGTAGCAGGTACATTGGAATGCTTAATGAGGGACTGTAGTGGAATGGTGAAAGATTCTCCAGGAGATAGTGTGGTGTCTGCTGTGGCCCCTTGTTTTGGATAGGTCTAGGAGGTATGCAGTTAACCCCAAAACCTTGGCCTGCAATGAGAGTGGCCCACAGCTGCAGCCTAGTAGGGATAGTGAGGGCCTTGAGGATAAAGGTGGGAGAATCATGGCCAGCTGGGGTGGCTGTGGAAGGGATGGTGTGGGCTAGCTGGATGGTGTTTGCCCTGCAGTTGTTGAGAACTAAGGTACTGCTGTGCCTGCAGAAGATACTGACTGGGGCAGGGAGGAAAGAGGACCTCTGCAGGTTGAACAGGTGAGCTACCCTGGTGGTGGGGTCCAGCAGTGCTTTTTTGCGGTAGATGGGACTCGTCAGCCTGGGAAGGCAGCTCATCTGAGAGAAGGAAAACTCTGATCCCAAACCTCCACTGCCTTGTGGCTACATCCAGTTAAGGAAAAGGCTTCAGGAGTCAACCTCGAGGCAAAATCCGGAGCCGGAGTCCCTGAGGCAGTTCATGGCTGAACACAGTCACGTTCTGGCAACTCCTGTGGTGCCGCTGGAACCACCCGTATTGGCCTCTGCCTTTCCATTGGACCATTCCAGCGATGTGGAAAGGGGGGGTTTGCTGCATGGGTAACAGCCTATCCTCCATACCTACTTTACCCAGGCTTTGCGCACTGGAGAGGACATTCTGTTCCAGAACCACCATTCAGAGCGTGATACCATAGTCTTCTGAGACTGAAGGATGCCAACAACAAAAAGGGCTATTGTTGGGGAAAAGGGGAAGGCTAATTAGACTACTGTGGACATTAGCCCTCTAGAGAATGGATTTGGTTGGATAGGAACTCATGTGCTATCACTAGGAGGCCAGCTAAATAGTCTTTGAAGTTAATATTGAACCTGGTGTTCTGAGAAACCAATTGCAAAACACATTATAGTCTGCTATGTTTGAGTCATTGGAACTGTCTTCAGTGGGGTGAGAGGGGGAAGTAGATCCACACAAGCATAACATAGCAGGACCAAAGCATTGCCAGTATGGGCTGGCTGGGCTATCTTCATAAAACAGGGTTTCGTTTGATGTAGCATTGAATTTCCACTTACATCATATTGACTTCCTAGAGGACAAGCCCTATGAGGAAAGGCTGAGGGAACTTGGGAAGCTTAGGCTGGAGAATAGGAGACTGAGAGGGGATATGATAACACTCATCAAAGACTTGAAGAGCTGTCATATGGAAGAAGGGGCAAATTTGTTCTCAGCTGCCTCTGAGAGTAGAATTAGATCATGAGGGTTCAAACTCCAAGAGAGGAGATTCTGGTTGGACACTGGGAAGAAATTATGGATGCTCAGGGCAGTATGGTGATGGAACAGATGGCCAAGGGAAGTGGTGGATTCTCCTTCACTGGAGATCTTCAAGTAGAGGCTTGATAGGCAAGCCTATTTGGAGAGGCTCTAGGTCAGTGGTTCTCAAACTTTGAGGAAGCTTTACTCCCTCAGTAAGTTATTGCGGGGAGGGGCTAGTGCAGCAACGTGATCCTCAGGATCACGTCGCTAAGTGGGGCGGGGGGCTGCTTTGCACTTACTTCAAGAAGGCAGGGCTGCAGGGGGTGCGGGGAGCCCTGCGCAGCCCTGCACAGCGCTCCCCGAGGCTTGGAGCGTTCACTAAAAGCGGGCGCAAAGCACCTCCTGCAAAACGGAAGTGCTTTGCACCTGCTTTTAGTGAAAGTTCCAAGCCTCGGGGAGTGCTGTGAGGGCTGCCCACACCTCCTGGGGCCTGCTGCAGCCCTGCCTTCTGAAAGTAAGTGCAAAGCTCCCCCCTCACCCCCCCTTAGCAATGCAAAACTGGGGATCGCGGTGCTGCCTCTCTCTCCTTCCCCCGCCCCTTAAAGGGACGGGAGGAGTATTACACAAACTGTTGGGTCACAACCCACCAGTTTGAGAACCACTGCTCTAGGTCTGGAGGATTTCCTGATATAGGAAGGGGGTTGGACAAGATGACTTTGTGGGTCTGTTCCAACTCTATGTTTCTATGACTTTTTCTTTTTGCTATAAACTTAATTGTAAAAGCACCTTCTGCTCAAGCTGACATGGGGCAGGTGTGGTCAGGACTGGGTTTTGGTGAATAGTGATTTTGAGTTTTTGAATATTCTTATTTGATGTGTTTGGTAGCTCTTTGGCTGGAAAGTATATCATCTACTTACAAGAATATGCACTACAAAAATGAAAAGCTCTGCCAGAAAGGACCCAGAATTCATTGAGTTCAGCACCTTGTTTCCACACTAGCCAGTGGGAGGCTTCCAGGAAATCAGGTTAATAGGGTGTGAAGGGAAAAGTCCCTCCCTTCCACTCTTGGTCTCTGGATACAGTAGCAGGGGATGGAGCAGACTGTGGAATACTGTCTGAACATGGAGGCTCCATTTACCCAATATGTCTAATAGCATCAAAGACCCAGTGAGGTTGCTAGGGAGGTGCAGGGGGTATAGACAACACTGAGTGATGCACTTGGGGCGGAGTGACACAACTACTGGCCCAAATGGTGAAATCTTAATATTTTTGAATAGTGCCATCTTGTTCTATATAATTTGATGAGGAATTTCATGCAGAATGCAATGAAACAAACCATGTTGAAATAGCTGCATTCTACCAAATGTTATAGACAAATATTCCGAAAAGGAAAACACAACTGCCTTATGTAACACAAAGCGGGTTTTCTTAACTCAAAACTAACCAATGAGACTGATTGTTCTGAGAGCCAATGAGATGTTATGACACAATACGGAACCAATAAGGTATTGGTATGAGTCAGGTCTTATTTCTGTTTCAGAGCTAATACTAGAAGTCACATTCAGTTGTTTGAATGCCATCAAGTTGACCACTGGTTTTTTGCTGGTTACTAATTTGTTCAGTGACCTGTGCTGTTATATAGATGGAGTTAATAGAGGTTGCAGCAACCCAAGTGATGCCACTGCATTTAAGCTGTGTATAGGATATTGTAATTTCTTCTGTCTAGTCTGGTAAGGGAGGAGGTCTATTGTGGGGGTGATGCAGTGAGCTCTGTGAGGTGATGTAAACCCTAGTGACACCTCTGCAATAAGCCCATCCCTAAATTTTTGTTACATTCAGAAACTAAAGAACTACACCAATCCATGGGGAGGCAAAATTAGGGGGTAACATCCCCAAAAGACAAGGAACATAGTTTTTAAAATTAGTAAAAAAAAAAAAAAAACCTAAAGAAGCAATCCTGTACACACTTACCTGGGAGTAAGTCCCACTTAGCTCAATGGGAACATTCTGCAAGATTCAACATGGTTGTGGTCAACCCGCACCCAAAGCCCCTTGTAGAAATTCCGTGATGTTCACCCTTTACTTCCAGTGAAATTCTAGTGGGTTGCTGTGAAAATGATTTGTGCCAATCACTAATTCATACAAGGAGTAGATATTTAGCACCTTTGCTAAATATAAAGATATTGCACCTCATCTTCAGCTTCTTTTGTACTGAATTGTACAGAATCAATTTTCAGTGGGTAAAACAATGCTGAATGCCTTTAAAATCAAGTAAATATCTCTTCACAATGCATACATTTTAGGCAGGTGCCATGACGATCTCTTCCACTTGGTGGCACTATCTTCAAAGAAGAAAGAAGTCATTGACTTCATTTAGATGTGTTTTTATAAGATTAGATACATACTCTCAGTGCCAGAAAGAGTTTTTGAAAAATTTCTTGGGTATTTGGGCAACAGAATTTCTTCACTGATCTGTAACCAGGTCTTAAAAATGTGTTCTGCAAACATGAAAACTTTAGATGACAAAATGTGGCAGCATTAAATTAAAATGTAAGAAGAGCCCTGATGGATCAGGCCAAAGACCCATCTAGTTCAGCTTCCTGCATCTCACAGTGGCCCACCAGATACCTTGGGGAGCACAGAAAATACTTGCATCTTGCTGCCATTCCCCTGCATCTGGCATTCTATTTACACTCACACCGCCCAGCCCAATCCCATCGGAGGGATGCGATGACAGATCTTGCAATCATTGAACTTGCAATCATAGGAAGGTACCTAGAAGGGCATCTAGTCCAACCCCTTTCTTGTAGCAGGAAATGGTCCTAGAGCATCTCCAGCAGGTGTCAGTTGAGCCTTTCCTTGAAGATCTACAGTGGTAGCCATTGACTGGGGGGGGGGGCACAGATTAAGACTACAGTGCTCAGAGAGGGGAGATTTTTCCTTACACCTCATACTGCGGCTGCAGTTGTGCCCTTGAAGCTCCTCTTCCAGGACTTACAGCAGGTCCAGGGGTGCAACTAACAGGAAACGGTTAAGAGCCCTTCCCCCTTCATGTGTGTGCTAAGGCCCCAACTTCAATCAGGGGGCTTCCCTAGTGGCTGCTATGTTTAAGAGGGGAACAAGAGCAAATATGCGTGGCCATACTTTATGTTTCAAGTGATGTGTGGTTAGCAAGAGACGGAATACATTATGCAGAATGACTCCTACATCACAGATTTTTGTTCCTGCAGAAGAGACTTGTCTCCCACACTCTTCTTTCACAACGAATTAGGATGGGGAAAATGTATTGATGATTCATCCTGAATGCATCATATATTGAACAAGTGGGCAGAATCAATGAGATTACACTGAAGTTTTCTAGGAAACGCAATAAAAGTATATTCTTGCTAGAGATGTTTCTGTGGTAGGTGCATTTTTGCCTTGCCCTGCCTTAAGGAGAGACAACTTGAAATTGCACATATTCTATGCAAATATCCTAGGTTAGTGTTTCTCACTAACTGTGTTTCTCACTAACTGTGAGAAACACTGTGACCCTCACTGTGGGTGAGAAACACTGTGACCCACTGTGGGTCAGGACCCATTAGGTGGGTCATGAGCCAATTTTGGGTGAGTTGCACAGCACTTAGCTCAGCCACCACTGAAAATATAGAACTGAAAATACAGGGTACAAAGCAGGGTACTTCCACTGGGAGGGTGTACTTCCACTGGGAGAGAGGCATAGTGGCTTTGCCTTGAATAGGTGGGAAGATGGGACTCTGGAAAGTGGGGGTGGGTTGTGCGGTTGGAGAATGATCCAAGTCTGCATTCTGCTTTGACCTTTGAGCTGGAACGTTTGAATTCTGAGCTATGCAAATAACAGCATGAGCGCACTGTGAAATGGGATCTCTGGCTGGTCGTGATTTAGTCTGGAAGCCTAAATTGAACACTAAATTGGAGAGTGTTCTGAACCCTGCAGAGGCCACGTGCATTAGCCTCAGAATGATGTTACAGGTAAAAAGACGTGACTTCCAGTTTTATCGTAAAACCGGAAGTGATGTTTTCATTGCCTTATAAGGCAATTCCTGAACTTATCAGCTCTGCAATGACCTGGGTGCACCAGCAGCAGCGCACGGCTCCCAGAAGTGACTGATGATGACATCACTGGCAGCTCCTTCCAGTTTCAGAGACGTTCAAGGGCTCAAGATTCTATATGTGAAGCATCCTAAAAATGTTGGCATCTTATTAATGGTCAGAAAGAGAGTGAGACGAAAACCAAGTGATGCAGTTTTGAAATAATTTGAAAATAAAATAAAAGCTATTTATTTCTTATCCCAGTAGTTCAGGAGGCTGGATCTCTTTTTATTTCACATCCCAAAGATAATTTGTGAAATCATAAAGATTCAGGTAGCTTGACTTCATTTGGTACGAAGACGTGTCACAGCAAATATCAGACATGTTTGAATAAGCTGTACAAATTTTAGACTGTTTAAGGAAATGGAGGCTGATGTACTAACCTACTTGAAATGCAGGTATATTGTTGGGAGGAATCGACAGATGTGTTGCACCGAACTCTGTTTGAGCCAAACGTACAATGCAGAAGGTTTAGAAGCACCTCTTTGAAATCACGGAACACCCCAGGCAGGTTCGCTCCAAGGAGAACCAAAATGGTCTTAAAAGGAAACAAATATTAGGTTGGATCCTAAGTATTTCTTGTGCCAATGGAAAGCACTTCTGTTCCCTGAAATAAGAAGAGGGAATTTTTTCCAAACGCTGCTTCTCGTTGCACCCCTTCCTATGCACAGGCCATTCTGCTTGAGGGTCCCCTATACTCAATTACAGATTATTAGGGGCACCGAAAGTTGTAGACAAAAGGGGAGTGCCTTCTGTTCATAGACGTGGGAGCCATTCACAGTGCTGTGTAAAACTCATTATTCAGTGTCGGAAGACATAAACAGTTCTTGTTTATTTTTTTTACTGGCCTGCTAAAACCTGAATTCATACCCTGTCAAGCAGATACTGCAAACGCATTCCTTGGTTTAATAAAATAAATGTCTTCCAGTAAACTACCTATTTTCTTGGAAGAAAGTGTAACAGCCCTCCACAAGCATCCAGTCCTTAAAAGGGGCAATACAGTTAGTTAGCGAGATGGAAGGACCAAAAGGGCTTTCCTATCTTGCTGCTTCTTTTTTCTTTCTGGTAACTTTGCTTTCATGTCAGGGCTGTGCCATGACCAGTGAGGCACAAACGTCACGGCACCTCATGATGTGACCTCCAGATGTGACCCCCTCCAGTCTTGTCTGGAGGTGTTCTGATGGCCAGAGAGGTTGTGACTGGCCATCTCCAGCCCTATGAAGGCCTTCTGAGGGCTGGAGAAGTCTCACACGGGCTCTCCAGCCCTTTGAAGTCCTCCAGACCCAACTTTTTTTACTTGTTAGGTCCTTTTCGAGTGGGCGGCCAGGGTCGGGTGAGGCTCTACCTTCCCTGCCTCCAATGGACACATGTCCCTGTCTAATATGCAGATTGATATTCTCAGGCTGACTTTCTTCCACTTCTTGCTCTCAAGATGCTAAGCTAGACAGAGAGGCTCTCTCTCTCTGCCCAGGCTATCGATCCCTCTCACTTTCCTGTCCTCTTTTCCTTATATCCATAAACCTTGCAGTGGTTGTCTTAACAGAGGAGTCCCCAAACTCAGGTCCCAATCCTATCCAACTTCCCAGTGCTGATGGAGCCCTGAGGTAAGAGAGAGAATGTTCTCTGACCTTGAGGAGGCCTCCATTACTGCCTCCCTCCCAGCAAGATGCAACACACAGCCTGTTGGCATGGCTGCATCAGCACTCTGGGAAGTTGGATAGGTTTGGGGCCTCAGTTCATAAACCAGCTGTGCCAAGACATTTTCAAGGCATTACTTTCATTCCCCCCCCCCCCCCATTGCCTGGACTTTGCAAAACCAAAGAATTCATCTTGGATGACTTTACAGGGAGTGATTTTTATAATGAAATTGATTGTAAGTGCTTGTAATTTGCACACGTCCTCGTGGTACGTATAACATGTACAATTTAAATGAATGAATGAATGGCCTTGGGGTTTATTCCCATTTCACCCTTTATCCTGGGGGGGGGGAGTATCCTTAGCAGAACATGAATGTTCTCATTCCGTGCTAGCATATTCAAATTATGGCCGTGATGAATGTGCTAGGTTCATAACCTAGCGTTGCTTTGAGTCAGTTGTTACGCCTGTGTGTATCTGGGGGAGGTAGATGGCTAAGGTTGTTTCCCCCACTTTATGGCCCTGCTACTTTAATATGTTGCAGTTTAATAAAGTGGCCTAGTATATCCCAACATCTGGTTTCGTGTGTATTATTTAGAGGGGTGCTCAGGTAATTAGTCTGTGGGACTCCTTGCAACATGATGTGGTTATGGCGTCTGGTTTACATGCCTTTAAAGGGGGATTGGACAGTTTTCTGGAGGAAAAGTCCATCATAGGTTACAAGCCATGATGGGTATGTGCAATCTCCTGGTTTTGGAAATAGGCTACCTCAGAATGCCTAATGCATACCAGGTTGCAGGTCTCTTCTCGTCTTGCGTGCTCTCTGGGACATCTGGTGGGCCACTATGAGATACAGGAAGCTGACGCAGATGGAACTTTAGCCTGATTCTGTGAGGCCCGTCTTATGTTCTTATGTAATTCAATTTACAAAGCTGGACCTCCCATGAATTCAATCTTCTGATCCTTTGGAGCAGAGGTCCAAGTGAGATGATCTTTTTAGAAACAACATCAGAGATTACCTGTGATTTGAAAACTTGGTTTCTACCAGCAACTTGTCACTATGTAATTTTATGGGCAGTTAACCTCGCCTGAATTATCCTCATTTTTTTAAAGTTACCACTTGTTCTTTTTCAAGAACTATTTGAAACTTTTCCAATACATTATAGAATTTGAATCCTGGTAAGTAACAAAAGTTTTCCGTTTCAAAGCAAACATTAATAAAAGAGGGTTTTAAATTCCGGTGTTAAAGCTAGAGGTTAGTTACATCAATTATTCAAATCTTTGAAGTCTTTTTTTTTTCAAAGAGAAAATCATTTCAGTTAATCTTACCAGAAATGTTAATGATACGCTTATATGATTTATTTCCTATTGATGGTTAGATTAAGTTTGTACGAGACCTGAAAAAAGAGCTCACAGGCTTTAGAGCGATTATTTTCAAATAATCCACTTTGTTTAATTTGAAATAATTAGCTGAGTCCTGCGATGGAAAGTTCCACTACACCAGCTCTCAGCAGGGGCAGGTGGTGACTGCTTCAATAAAGGACCATGATTCTTTCCAATTCTGGAATACTGCCTTTCTGGGACACACAACTCTGATTCCCAGGAATCTATATAACACAAATATTAGGCTTCTAATGAACAGTACCACTATACCATTGAGATACAAATGGACACAACTAAAAGGGAGGGAATTATATAAATTTGGCACCACTATAGAGAAGGCCCTACTCCTTGCCTCTAACCCACCCACCTCCATAGGTGGTGGCACCTGTAAAAGGGCCCTCTCTCTTGACCGGAGAGGACAAGCTGGATTATACGGAAGAAGGTGGTCTCTCAAATATCCTAGCCCCAAGCCATAAAGAGTTTAAGGTCAAAACCAGTACTTTGAATTGGGCCTGGAAACAAATGGGCAGCCAGTGAAGCTGATAGTCAAACTGCTGCTAATTGGAGATAAGCTGAAAGACAGAAGTTGCTCGCTCTCATTGGAGAGAAGTTGAACTCTCCTCTATCATGCCATTAGCTAAGGCAGAGGAGTTATAGTTGGTTCAGAACATAAGAACATAAGAACAGCCCCACTAGATCAGGCCATAGGCCCCTCTAGTCCAGCTTCCTGTATCTCACAGTGGCCCACCAAATGCCCCAGGGAGCACACCAGATAACAAGAGACCTGCAAGGCTTCCTGGGAATTGTAGTTAAGAATATAAGAACAGCCCCACTGGATCAGGCCATAGGCCCATCTAGTCCAGCTTCCTGTATCTCACAGCGGTCCACCAAATGCCCTAGGGAGCACACCAGATAATAAGAGACCTCATCCTGGAGTCATCATTTCTAACTGTGATTTTTTTTTTTTTTTGGCCAAGCTTGCAATTCGGTGCTCTAAAATTCATTTTTAGAACATGTCCAGTGTGTTGGGGCATTGTCAAGTAGGACTTGCTTCTGAGACTCCCAGTTCAGGTCAGGAAATATACAAATTCAATCATGTTTTGCAAATGACTCGAGTGGCCTGAACTGCTTAGCAAAATACTTGAGAAAGTTCAGTAGTGACAAAGGTTTCGTTCTGTTCCCTTGACAGACATCATAGTGAAAAGACTATGTGGTTTGAATGCACTGAGAAAAATATAATAGGTAGACCAACCTTGGAGATAACAGAGCTGCTTCAGTTTGCCTCTAAATGATGGGGGGGAAGTTCTGATCTTTTTCCTTGCCCTGCCAGCTGCACCATCCTTGAAACACTCTCCTCATCACAGTCCACACACCTGACATCTAACTCCAGCAGCAGCCAGCATTCTCAGCCACACAGAGGTGATCTCCTCAGGTATAGTATTTGTTGCTTAATACAAACTCTTCACTCATGGTTGGGCAGAGGTGTTTGCTGGCATCCTCTTGCTCTGTCCCCCCTTGCATTCCATGACACACTTTAAAAGATGTCTGAAGAGGGATTGAGTGCCTTACCCTATGCTATGTGCACCTCAAATTCTCAGAAAATAATAAAATACTACTGGTGCAGGCTCAGCTGCATGCTATGGGCTGGGGACCATGGCGCAACAAAGAGGTGCTTACCTACTCTGCCATACCATGATCTCCATTGTGCCTACTCAGATCTGCACCAGCCATTTGGCTGGCATAAGTCCTAGTGGACACAAGAAGGTATATTGAGGCCTAGAAGGGGGCATTGGATATTGCCACTGATATCTGCCCTCTGCCTTCCCTTGACATGCTCCTGGCCATCCCTGATCCCCATGATGATCTTCCCCCTCCCTGCCCCCTCCCTCCCTGCCCATCCCTTCCTCCCTCCCTGCCCATGATCTTCCCCCTCCCTGCCCATAACCTACTCCCAGCTGCCAAATTAACTTACCAGAACTAGCATTGGTTTGGCATGCTAGTGGCCTGTGCACATTGGCCGTCAGTAACAGAGCATCTACATCTTGTGCCTGCATCTTGAAAGGCAGTGCATGTGGTGCCAATTCACAGGTGTGGGGAGGGTTCTGTGTGCACTGAAGGCCAAGATGAGTCTCACACTTAGACCCAGTTAAAGAACTGCTTGGAGAAAGCATATTTCACATTTCTGTTACTTGCTCTGAACAGAAATCTCAATTTTCTTGAACTCAGTTGAGTCTTAGCAAGTTCTTAATATTGTCTAAGGACTTGGATAAGCAGAGAACAAAAAGTGCTTCCATTTTGCTACTGTACAGTTAAACTCTTTCTCCCAAGTCCGCCACACTTCTCACATCTGTTCCAACCAGATAAGAAGAATATGCACATTAAACTTGTGAAAATCTGGTGGCAAATACCCCGCTTTTGCCCAGTAACAAGGCAATGAATTTAAAGCTGGGGGAAGAAACCTGAAATGTTAGATGGCTGTGCAAACCCCATTTGCTGAATAACTTATCAGCAGTGTGTGACATAACAAAACAAGGAATAGGTTGCAGTTTTTCCTGTTTTGCTGGAAAATTAATCATACAAATGTAGAAAGGCACCTGTGACCCTATTTTAAAAAAAAAAAAAACATATGTGAAAATGGATGACATTTCTCATTTTAATTACCTTATTTATAATGTGAATAGCCAAATGGAATTTTCTTTTTTTCTCTAAGAAGTGAGCGAAGAAACTGTCATGTAACTCGGAGGCACGGAGCCAACTAACGTCTTTGTGTGACAAATTACCACTCTTTTAAGGAAGGAACAATAGGAACCTACACAGTGAGAATGGGAAAATTCTAAGAACCCAACCGTCGGATACAATGCTTGCCACTATGGGTCCTAAGCCCTTAGGGCAGTGCTTCCCAAACAGTGGGACAAGATTTTTGGTGGGTTACAGGCCTGCCGAGGCCGCGGAACAAAGTGGTGCGCAGACCAGAAGTCCCGACACACAGGTGTGTCCCAGAACCAACAAAGGGCATGTCTGGCTATAAATTGAGAACAGACAGCAGTGGCAAAGCTACAGGGGGGTTGTCAGACAATTGAAAATTCATGGGCTGCAATTCAGTGATGCCTCATTCAGGGCTATGTAATCCTTTAATAGGCTAGTCTTCTGCCATAGCTATTGCCTTGCTTGGAATAAGTTTCCATGTCTAGGTCCCTGCAAGCTATCAATTTTGCCCATCTCTTGGTTTACATTGCCTTGTTTGCTAATGACTTCTGAAATTTGTTTTTGAGAAATTGTAAGTGAAGCTTTGGATGCACGTGTTATCATGCCCAGTGGCATTGCTGGGAGGGATGTGGGCCACACAGGGTGACACGGACGGGCGGAGGGAATACACCACTACTCCCCAGAATTTTTTTAAATCTTGGTATTTTTGAATAATGCCATCATGTTATATATCAATTGATGCATACTTTCATGCAGACTTGCAATGAGACAAACAGTGTTGAAATATCTCTATTCTATCAAAAGTTATAGCCAAAAGACCACCCGGGGCAGGGCAGTGGTATACTACCGCACCCACTTCTCAGGGTATTGCCCCGCCCATTGCATGGAAGAAGGTCCATCATAAGGGTGACGTGTGGGCCTCCCTCACTGGGTTATGCAAACCCTAGTGACACCACTGATCATGCCAGTATCCAGAGTTCTATGTTTCCTGGGATATTCTGGGTTGCTTTTAGGTGAGCTGGTGCTTTTATTGTGCATTTATGTTTGTGCCATAGTATTTTTAACTTGTTTTGTATTGCCTTTTTACTTACCATCATCTATATATTTTTAGAATGGTTAAGCCATTTGCTGTGCTGGCTTTTAAATTGTTTTAGATTTTAAATGTTTAATTTTTTAAAAATCTTATATTGCATTTTGTCTGTCAAGTATTATTCATCCATTTACTAAATTTTCACTCTGCTTTATCTCCCTAAAGGCATTGAAAGTGGTTAACATAAAACATATGTACAACATAAAATCACAGTAAAATACATTGGTATAGATGCTATCCCGCTTTCAGTCACTAGAATCTAATGGAATAATTTCATAATTTCATTCTATTATTCACCCCATCTAGTGGCTGAATGTGGTATCTCGTTTATACCAATTCATTCTGGGGAGGACAATGAAGGATCCAGAAACCAGAAAGTGGGTCATTAAAGCTATTTTTTCACTGATTCGGTATCCACTGATTTTTTTAAATCCACGGAAGGTTCCAGAACAGAATCCCGGTGGATAACAAGGCACAACCCAAACTCAAAACAAGGCGGCATTAAAAATAGATTAAAAGACCAAAGGCAAGATTCATAAACTAGTAACAATCAATAAACATCAGTAAATCAGTAAATAGATTAAAAGACCAAAGGCAAGATTCATAAACTAGTAGCAATCAATAAACATCAGTAAATCAGTAAATAGATTAAAAGATCAAAGGCAAGGTTCATAAACTAGCAGCAATCAGCAAACAGTAACAAAGGGGGCGACCCATAAAATCTAACCCGCATAAAAACCCACAATATCCAATATTAAAAAGACCTAGTGTCAGAAAGCTGATTGAAATAGCAATGTCTTTAGACCTTGAGCTCTTGGAAAGGCAAGATAGAAATGTTTTAAACAAACAGTGCTTTTAAATGTGCTCTCAAGCAGATGTCCATAACACACACACACACACACCCTGTATACATAGTGGGGAACACCATAAAAAGGTCAGCTGTAGATATGGTAATGCGACCACAAAGGTGTGGAGAAGTCATTTAACACACTAGTTCCCTGCAAGTCACATTCACCCGTCTTTTCATGCACCAAACGCATGACTTCAGCTTGTATTAGCATACTACCTAAGGATAGCTCTGCCAGTAGAATAGAAGCTGTCAAGGGGTTTGAATGCTATTTTTATGATCAAGCTGCTTTCACGTTTTTCTCCTGAAGCTCCACAAAAAGTGCTAGGCTGGTGTGAGTTGAGGGGCTGGGGCGCCACTTTTGACTGGCTAATTACGTGGGACCCAAGGGACCATAAGTGATGTGCTAATTAATACATGCAATCAGAACAAAGTGCATTGATGTATGAATTGTTACAGTGGAGGCAGGACCTCATTAGGCTCAATACCCAATGTGATAACACAGAGAAGATGTCACAAATGTTCACGTGCACACTTAATTGCGTATCTTTTGCAGGCTATGTCATGTGCTTGTATTTGCCTTTTGATTTGGCAGAGAGAATATAAAGAGTGGCAGGGTTTGTGATATTAAGCATATGGCAAGTGTTCGCAAGGGTTTAATCGCTGCCTACGTGGGTGTATAATCAGTGTGCGAAAACCAGCCACAGCACATCACACATTTATGCTTTCACCACCTTGATCATGCTCTATGTTGCGATAGGAAGTTGGGAAAGAAACTGCTTGGAAGCCTATATCCATTGCCTTGACTTTCACGATGAAGAAAAACAGGATATAAATGCTATACCAACTGCCCGATCCTATCTATTCTGCCCTCCCGCCAATGCAGCGGCACCAAAATGGTTACTGCAGCATCATAGAGTGGGGGGGGGGGGCAGTCCAGAAGGAACAGGTGCAGGTGGACCCACACCACTGGATTGGGTCTGTGAAGGGGAATAGGATTCAGGGGCCACTGCTGCTTGCCAAACCCACCCCAGTCTTGATTTGCCCAACACCTGCCCCATCACCACCCCTGTTCCGTCCTCCCCTTGTCCCTATTCTGCCCTCCCACCACACCTCCCACCTCCCCTGCTGACTTACCTGCATCAGTGAGTGAGGGGGGGGAAGCAATGGGGCAGGCAGGAAAGCAAATGCCTTCCCACCGGTGCTTCTGGAATCATGCTGACTTGCGCACTGCTGACGCACCTTTTTCAACTGGCACTGACTGCTTTGCAGCAGTCAGTGGAGGGCCTGTTACAATCTCGGAAGTTTAGGATTTGGCCCTAAAATGACCAAATGAAATCACTGGGGTCTACTTGTTACTTATCACCACTAAAAAGTCAATTATTGGCTACACTGGGTCACAAGGGAGGGCCTGAGGAGCACCATATTGCAGGCAGAGGTCCTGTGTTCAATCCCTGACATCTCTAGTCAAAAGCATCCCAGAGAGTAGGTAATAGGAGGGACCTCGGCCTTACAAGACCCAGATAGGATTGTTAGCTAATTACTATGCATTGGGTAAACATTTAGCACTTAAAGCCATCTGATTATCAACAGTCCAGATTTTAATGTATACATATAGGTAGAAATCTGCCTTTTTGTGTTTGTTTTCACCCTTGGAGAAAATTAATCTTTCCCGGAATCAGTATAAGAACATACAGTTTTTGTAGTGCAGACGGCAACAGATTAGAAGAACCCCTTAAATAACTTGCCGTAACAGCGCAAGAAGATATAAATCTGTAGCGGAAGATAGAAATTCCTTTCTATTTCGTTTGGGATGAATGGGCGAAGCAGATGAATTAGACTCCTTTTGTTCAATTTGGCATTCGTCAGGAGGCAGACAGGAACAAATGGATCCCAAGTGAGCAGCGATCCATTTGGGCTTTGTTCATTCCTTTCAGTGTTACATCACAGCTGATAAAAAGGGGAGAGAGAGAGAATGAAATGAAAGGGAAACTTGTGTTGCTGGATTATAATGAAAGAGATTTAAATAATACCAATTCAGGGCTTGTTTACACATTAATGTACCTTTCATGGTCTTACCACCTAGCATATGAATGTGGATAGATTAAAGTCATGTCATTCTTGCTTGCTTTTTAAGAGAAGTCAAGCTTAATGGTGGCAGAAAGGCAGCAATCAGTTCCTTCTTGGAAAGCATGAGGGATATTGTTCTTATTTCCAAGATTTTATTGTCTGCTCATTTTTTTTATCCTGATATGCCTTCAATTTCTCATTTCAAGTTAACATTTATTCCTATGCACAAATATATTGTTTACATTTTTGGTTGTCGTTTTACAATCTCTCCAACAACTATATGAGGCCGGTCGCTGATATTTCCGTTCTGTAAGCAACTTTTGTAAGACAGCATGAAGGACCTTTAGCAGTGGTATTGTCTTAATGAATGCCTATTACATTCAAGCAGATCTATCCACTGGATCACCGGCCTGTGAAGTGACATTCCTCGTCCTGTTTGCTATTGCTGTCCTTTGTGGTCAGATTGTTCTATGACTTCCATCAGCATTGCCAACACTACTTTCTTTCTCTCTCTTTGACACACACCGAGCTAGGCCCAGAATTACAAGATTGAACACCCATGCTCTCACCATTGGTGAGAGAGACATTCTGGAGAAGGGGTCTGAAAAGACTGGCCAGGTGGCCTGTGTTAAGTTTCATTTATTAAGCAGTGAGACTTATGCTTCCAAATGAGATTAAGCCAAGGTGAAGAGCCCAGTGGCTCTCAAACTGTGATGCACAGCATCCCATAATGTCACAGCAAACTGATAGATACTGTGAGATGTCCCTGGCAGCCTTTTCTTCTGGAGTTCAAAATCTTGGCTGTGCTAAGATGGCATGAGATCTTGCGCAATTCTTGTGAGATCTTTTAATATCTTGGGGGAGTGCCGTTGGCCATCTTGTCCTCCTGCGGTGCAGCGCCACCAAGACTGCGAACCATGAAATTAGGGCACCGTGAACAGAGTAAGTTTGGGAACCACTGATTTAGAGAAAGGTGGCACTCAGATTCCCATACTGTTGCAGTTTTCTGTTCTGATCAGTGTCTCTTTATTAGCATGATCTTGATTAGACGGAGACATGCATCACCCACTCTAGGGCAAGTCCTGGCTGACTCACCGGAACAACAGCTAAGGAACCAAGATGGGGTTAGGAGAAACTGTGCACATTTGGAAAGTGAGGTCATTGTCAACATCTGCTACAGCAGATGTAGCAGATGTCTGACATTTGCCAGACGCCTGACATCATTTTTGGCAAGATGGAATGACCCATGCTCAGATTAACCTGTAGGTGCCATGGATTTGTGTCCCATGAAACTTTCCACGCAAATCTTGTATTTTGTTACTTCAGTCTCCAGAATTTTAAAATTTAACATCTGACATATACTATCAGGGACATTATCTGGTATCAGAGAAAGAAAACTGATGTTTACCAACCAGATAAAGAGGACTTTAGGTACAAATCTTATAGCTTCACTTTAAGTACAAGGCAGTTAAATTGGAAGAATAGGTGCAGGACTGGCCCATCCATGAAGCCAAATGAAGCGGTTGTCTCAGGCTGCGGACTAGCCAGAGCCACCCACTTCAATTCACCCACTGCTTCTCCTCCTGCTCCCAGCCTCTGGACTGAAAAAAGGAAGGAGAGGAGCAGAAGAGAAAATGTGAGGGAGAAGCTTGTATGTCACAAGGTAAAACTGGGGCATCATTTGGCACATGGCATCAGGAAGCCTTGGGCTTCCCTGAGTAGGAGAGATGAAAATCTGGTGCCCAAGGAGGCGATCATACAAGAAGGAGTTTTCAAATGCCACCCTTGGTCAATTTTTTTTCAAGTCTGAGCCAGATTGACGGGATCTTCCTTCTCTTGGCAGACATCCTTTATACCTCCTGCAGTGCAGCCATTGTTTCTAATGATTGTTTCGTCTAGTTCAGCGTTTTTCAACTGCTGTGCTGCATCACACTAGTGTGTCGTGAGGCTGCCTCAGGTGTGCCGCGAGATCAGAGCAGACAGGCAGCAGCCACACACTCGGGGGAAGCGGTTGCTTTGAGCCTTATGCGCAGCAGAAGGAAAAGGAGCAGGCAGCCAGCCAGCAAAGGGGCTGGTCGTGGCTGTTTTGCTCCTGCGAGAGGAAGGCTGCAACCTGATCCTGATTTACCTGGGAGTAAGCCCCATTGACTATTATGGGGCTTACTTCTGAGTAGACATGCCTAGGATTGGGTTTTTGGTCACACTTTTTTTTTATTTAAATACACTTTTTAAATACAGAAGCAGGCAATTGGCACTTCTCCCCACCCCACTCCCTCCCACAGGCACTTGCCCCCCAAATCTCATCATTGCAGTCAGCACCTCTCTTACTGTCCCTCCCTTCACTCCTCCACACCTTCCAAAGGTTCAGAATCACTCCAGCTGAATCCTGTAGTTGTTTTACTCCTGTCTCTTCACTGCCCCTCACCCCACAGCTCTCCTATGTGCTCAATCTGACCTCTCTTTGCCAGCACTTTCTCACATAACACTTTAATAACGTTTTTCATCCTTTTCACAACCACATGTCCTTTCCTCTCCAAGCTTCTTGTGAGTTTCTTTGTCATGTAATAATATAATTGTATTAATAATATTAACAATTAATTGTAGTGTAGTGATTTAATGCAAGTAAAAAACTGGTAGTGTGCCTTGACAATTTTAGTGCCTTGTCGGTGTGCCGCAAGCTGAAAAAGGTTGAAAATGGCTGGTCTGGTTACAAATAAATGCTGGTCAAAGCCATACTGTCTGTTATGATTACAGCATATGCACCATTGAAGCAAGAGCTTCACATCCCAACTGCTGCCAGTTTTGAACACCAAGAAGATGTGATCATTTCTGCCAAGAATATTTCTACTTAAATTGACCTCTTAAGTCACATGACTATATGTCATTCCACCCAAAATGTAGAATGGGTTGCAAAAGCCAAAATGGCTTCCACAACTGACCTCAGGCATGTCCAAAAAGCCTCCAATATTGTGGAGTCAATAACTACACCAGTGTTTGTCAAACTGTGGGTTGGGACCCACTAGGTGGGTCGCGAGCCAATTTCAGGTGGGTCCCCATTAATTTCAATATTTTATTTTTAACATATATTAGACTTGATGCTACTATGGTATTTGACTGCATTTGGGGAAATGTTACAGATCTGTATTTTTAACAGGCTAATATGTATATGCTTTTAACAATGAAAGTACATGGAACTTATTCCTGGGCAAGTGCAGGTAGGACTACAGCCTAGGATTGTTGAAAATTTTCCTGCTTGATGATGTCACTTCTGGTCATGACATCACTTCCAGTGGGTCCTGGCAGATTCTCAATCTAAAAAGTGGGTCCCAGTGCTTAACATTTGAGATGCACTGAACTACACTGTATAACTGAGCTTCTGGGGATGGGTTGCAGAGTTTTTTCTGAAATTGACATTCTAAACTAAACTCTCTGATCCGGCAAGGTGGGGCATAAACACATCACTCCCTCTCCTGAATGAGGGAGCAGTGTGTGGAGGAAGAGATGTGAAGCCTTTTCTGCTTTGGAATCTCTCTGATCCATTGAGATCAGAGAGCCAGTGGCGTCAGTTGGGTTTGTATCACCCAGTGCAGGAGGCCAGCATGTAGTTCCCTTGATGGACCTCCTCCCAAGCAGTAGGTGGGGCAATGCCTTGGGGGGTGGGCATGGTTATGTACCATCACCCTGCACCTGCTGGCTATAACTCTTGATAGAGATTTCAACTCAATTTGTTTCATTGCATTCTGCACAAAATTACACATCTATTGATATACTGCATAACATGATGGTATTTAAAATATTTTTGTGAGTAGCGGTGTCACCCCTCCCCCAGTGCAGTCCGCACCCTCCTAGAGACGCCACCGGGGGGAGCCAAACATAGCTGCTTACTTGGTGTACCAGATAGCTGGTGCCTAGTACAGTCTAGGGCAGCAATTTCAACCAGTGTGCTGCAGCACATTGATGCAGCCGTGGACCTCCGCAGCCCCGCGTCTGGGGCAAAGCTCCGTGATGGCGCCCCCCCGTGGGCTATCACCGCCCCTCCCAGGCAGAAATCTGCCCCCCTACTCAGCAGAGGTTCACAGAGCCTCGTGTGACCTCCTCCCACATCGGGGAAACCTCTGTGAGGTTCCCCAGTGCTATAAACTGTGCTTCCAGCAAACAGGAAGCACAGTTTCCGCCCCTATCGGGAGCCTCAGAGAGGCTTTGGTGGGGTCCCAGTGGCCAGCGCCTGGGGCATTTGCCCCATCAAACCCTATAGAAGACACGCAACTGCATTGGTGTGCTGCAAACAAGCTGCAGGTGTGTGGATCATCGTTCTGGTTTGGGGTCTAGTGGGGTGGAAGGGCATGTCATCCTTGCCCCATCTGCTCTCAAACAGACAAATGCCCCTCAGAGTATTCCACGCCAAGACACTGAGACGATGCTTTTCATTCCCAGAAAATAGCCACTGGTAGTTCCAAGGATATATATTTTGATTTCCTTTCAAAGGTGCAGACTGAGGGACGGACAAATGGGCCTTCTGCTTTGCCCTAGGGCAGGGGTGTCCAAAGTTTTTGGCAGGAGGGCCGCATCATCTCTCTGACACTGTGTCGGGGGCTGGGGAAAAAAAGAATTAATTTGAATAAATTTACATAAGTTTACATAAATGAATATGTTAAAGATGAACTTATATGAATGAATGAAGGTCATGAAATGGCTCAAGGCCTATGAAAGGCCTTGCAAAAAGCAAGGCTGGCCTTTCCTTTGCTGCCGCTACTGCATCACAAACAGCAAGCAGTGGAGGGAGCCCTCATCCCACAGCTCACGTGAATGGTCAAACAGTCGCCCTCACGCTGAGAGCAGTTGCATTGTGTCAGTTTGGGCTCCAAAAAATCTCTGGAGGGCCAGAGGCTCATTGGAGACTGGGGGCTCCCTGAGGGCCGCATTGAGAGGCCTCAAGGGCTGCAAGTGGCCCCAGGGCCGGGGTTTGGGCACCCCTGCCCTAGGGTAAGCTACATTATAAAGGCAAATGATATGTTGTGCTGCTTCTGAAGTCTCATGCCCTGAGGCAAATTTAAGCATCACAGTAAAGTTGTCTTAGGGTTTAAGACCCAGCTAGAGACTTGAGTGTCCAGCCCGAAGACCCCTGAGAGTCTTGAACAACTCACCGATCTGCTGCAGGCTTACACTGAGAATAAATGAGTAAGGGATAGATCTGGGTGTCAGAAGGGATTAAAAAAGCAAAGTTCTAGCAGCAGGAAAGAAGCTTCAGCTCAGATACCGACTAAATCAGTTTCATACATTGCACTGAACAGCATTCATGATGTCCACAAAGGACTGGAAGTGATGTCATTAAGCAGGAAAGTGATGTCATCAAGCAGGTCATGACCAAAAATATGCACCTATTCTAACTTACAGCTCAATCTCATGCCAGTGCTGGGTGTCACAAAAGTGCCACAAGGCACTCCCGCAACACTCAGCGCTGGTGCCAGCCCACTGCCAGTCCATGCTGAGCACAGCACCAGGTGTAAACCAGCTATACAGAGCAAAGGACAGCAGAGAGGTTTGTTGGGGGTGGGGGGGAGGTGTTCCAGGGCAGAGGAAGGGTGGACGGAGGGCGGGGGAGGGTGGTAAAGGTAGGAGGGGGCAGGACCAGGGAAGCTCTGCTCCGCTGGATCCAGAACCCTGTGTTGAGTCTTTTGAACTGACATGGTGTCTACTGCCAATTTTTCTAGGTCTTTCCCATGTGAGGGCAGTAACAGAATGGAGATAGGGAGGAATGTGGGATTCCAAATCTACTCTTCTGATGCAAGCAAATACAATATATGGCTGGAATCATGTTCTGAGCCTTGTGCATGCTGGTGCTCTGTTTCTGCCAACACAACTTTACAAGTCACCATTTCCGATCTGAAGAAAAGCTGAGCCAGCATATCGAACAAGAGAGCTCTTTCCTGCCTCTTCCCTCTGTGCATACTGTAAAACCACCAAGAACCTCATATTAACCATCTTTCTCTTTGCATCCAAGAGAACTGAGATGGATCTGTTTAGCAGCAGCCTGTTTGCTCAAAGCCCGTCAGGGTTCACGACAGCCAGGCTGGCATGTTGCCATCGACCACATAAAGACAGAGTCATTTGGAACCTCAGCACTTGCCAGAAGTATTCCCAGAGCTTCCCGAAGTTAGTTTGACGTCTCAGAAGTTACTTGTCAAAAGTATAGAACGGCAGGATCTGATTGGTGCTTAACATAGCCCATGCAAAGTCTGGGGTGATGTCTTTAAAAGGAAGCTGAATTCTTTATTTATACAAAGCAAGGTCATCTCCAATTCACAGAGGAGGAGGAAAGCAAAGATCTGGGGATGGCAGGGGGAGCAGGGTTTCAACAGTGTTTTTTTTTTGTCCTCAGTGTCCTTTGTATGCGCAACCTCCTGATTTTAGAAATGGGTTATGTCAGAATGCCAGATGCAAGGGAGGGCACCAGGATGAGGTCTCTTGTTATCTGGTGTGCTCCCTGGGGCATTTGGTGGGCCGCTGTGAGATACAGGAAGCTGGACTAGATGGGCCTATGGCCTGATCCAGCGGGGCTGTTCTTATGTTCTTAACTACAATTCCCAGAATGCCTTGCAGGTCTCTTGTTATCTGGTGTGCTCCCTAGGGCATTTGGTGGGCCGCTGTGAGATACAGGAAGCTGGACTAGATGGGCCTATGGCCTGATCCAGTGGGGCTGTTCTTATGTTCTTATGTCCCCGTTTGCTGTTCTCGTATACAGACAGAACCAGGCCTATCTGAATACTTCTCACCAAAAAGCCATTATAAAACTTCTGCTTCAGAATGAGAGCATCCTGTCATTGCAATAAATATGCCCTGCAAAATTTAGTCACATAAAATTATTTGTTAAAATAAAAGGTTTTCAAATAAACGCAAACATTTTGTTTCTTTCGTTTTCAGCCTTTATTTCAGATGGGAAATGCAGCAGTGCAATCAGTGGCGTCTCTAGGGTTTGTGTCGCCCCATATGGGAGGCCAGGGCGTCGCCCCCATGATGGGCCTCGTCCCTTGCAGTGGGCAGGGCAATGCCTGGGGCAGTTGGCGCGGTGATGCTCCATCACCCTGCCCCTTCTGGGTTTTTTTTTTGGCTATAACTTTTGAAAGAATGGAGAAATTTCAATGGGGTTTGTTTCATTGCTTTCGGCATGAAATTGCACACCGGATGATATGTAACATGATGGCATTGTTTGAAAAGACCAAAACTTTAAAGATTTTGGTCAGTAGTGGTGCCACGTCCCCATGCGCTTCATCCGGTGTGGCCCGTGCCCCCCTAGGGATGTCACTGAGTACAATCATCATCAGCTGTGGGCCCAAAAGTACCATGAGATGGATTCAAACAGTCCTCTCCCTTTCTCTTCTTGTCCTACTCAACGTTCCAGTCCTGGCAGGGTCAGTGTCAGGTTTTGAAAGCCCTTGGGCAAAGCACTTTGCTGCTTCTTCCTCCCTCCCTCCCTCAGGCGCTCATGAGCCGGTGCCTGCATGCCTAACATAGCCCCCCCCCCCCGATACTCCTCCCTTGGTGTAGCTTGAAGACTGAGAATAGCGCACAGAAAGACCACCTACTCCTTTTTTCTGAATGGGATGGCTCTGACAGAATGTACCATGGAGTGACCTCTGAATGCTGCTTCTTCAGAGCCTGGGTGGTCTGTGGGGGAGGAACCCCAGCAGCTTCCCTGCCTGTCATCTGCAAATGGGCTTCCTCAGAGATCCCTGCATCATAGCAGGGACCTCTAACAAGGCCCAGTTGCAGACAGGGAGGGCAAGGGATGGCAGCAGCTCCGCAGGTCGTTTGATTGAACCACTCACCCCACCACTGGCTGCATAGAGAGCTTTGGGTGTCACCTGGTAGGGCCTGAGGTAGCGTTGACAATCAGTGCCTACCAAGTCCAATTCCTGGTGCAAACCCAGATTTCAATGTGACTAACAGCCCGATCCTATTCCCAACAGCACCATCAAGTGCAGCAAAACCACCCAGCAGCACTGCTTGGGGCCAGCAGAGGTCTCAACGGAGGAAACCCCAGGCCCCACAATAGGGCTTCTCAAGTTTGCGCTATTTCACTGGAGCAGACGAGAGAACCTCCATATTGATCTTTGCAGCCTGGCCCGGAGGATAGGATCCGGCAGAGGAGGCCTCCACCGGTCCCACCCCAGATTCTCCCCCCCTCTGCTCCAAGGCCTTCACTGCCACCCAGCACTCTTACCATGCTCCTGGCAGCATCTGTCCAGCGCTGGGCTCAATGCTGGTGCTCAGTCTTCTTGGGTGTCACAGATGTGTCTTACGGCATGTTTGCAATGCCTAGTGCTGGCGCTCTGCGACGGTGCTAGAGCCCCATAGGATTGGACCCTAAGGCTCCAATCCTATGCAGGCTGCCCTCTGGTAGCACTCCCCCTGTGCTGGCACTGACTGGTGTAAAGCAGTCAGTACCAGTAATAAAAGGCACTCCGATAGCACAGTAGTGCTGCTGGGAATACCAGTGGGAAGGCCTGCACCGTTCCTGTCCACTTCAGTGCTTCCCCTCTGCTCATCAGAGCAGATAAGTCAGTAGGAGGGGGTAGGGGAGCACAGGGAGGGTAGGGGAGGGGGCAGGGGATGGATGGATCAGGCCGGGGAGGGGACCAGATTGGCTGCACTAGTGCGCACCATATTCTATGCCCTTTCCCAGATTCTGTGACAATTATTTAGTAGACCCCTCGCACCACAGAGGCTTACCCCTTGTTAACGCAATAATTGCAATTACAGGTCCTTGAGGTTCTAGATCACGTTCCAGTCAAGTTTGATCTCCCTGAGGTCTAGCACCTCAAAACCCTGTAATTAAATTAAACAGTTGAACTCCAACCACA
Organism: Tiliqua scincoides; assembly: GCF_035046505.1. Lineage (NCBI taxonomy): Eukaryota > Metazoa > Chordata > Lepidosauria > Squamata > Scincidae > Tiliqua > Tiliqua scincoides. The sequence goes on from NC_089827.1 coordinate 66,066,352, forward strand.
AAAGCCCGAGTACATACAATAAGGCAATAATTGTTCTCTTACCCAGAGGAGACCTCCTGGAATGCTCCCCCCCCCCCAATTGGATGCAGCAGTTGCATTTTGCTGCATTGGCGGGAGGGGGAGGGAATGGATAGGACTGGGCCGTAAATTATGCGTAACACTGCATAACATACAAAATTATGCAGGGAATGGACAGAGTGGATAGGGAGATGCTCTTTACACTCTCACATAATACCAGAACCCGGGGACATCCACTAAAATTGAGTGTTGGGCGGGTTAGGACAGACAAAAGAAAATATTTCTTTATGCAGCGTGTGGTCGGTCTGTGGAACTCCTTGCCACAGGATGTGGTGATGACGTCTAGCCTAGACACCTTTAAAAGGGGATTGGACAAGTTTCTGGAGGAAAAATCCATTATGGGGTACAAGCCATGATGTGTATGCGCAACCTCCTGATTTTAGAAATGGGTTATGTCAGAATGCCAGATGCAAGGGAGGGCACCAGGATGAGGTCTCTTGTTATCTGGTGTGCTCCTTGGGGCATTTGGTGGGCTGCTGTGAGATACAGGAAGCTGGACTAGATGGGCCTATGGCCTGATCCAGTGGGGCTGTTCTTATGTTCTTAACTACAATTCCCAGGAGGCCTTGCAGGTCTCTTGTTATCTGGTGTGCTCCCTGGGGCATTTGGTGGGCCGCTGTGAGATACAGGAAGCTGGACTAGATGGGCCTGTGGCCTGATCCAGTGGGGCTGTTCTTATGTTCTAAACTACAATTCCCAGGATTCCTTGCAGGTCTTGTTATCTGGTGTGCTCCCTGGGGCATTTGGTGGGCCGCTGTGAGATACAGGAAGCTGGACTAGATGGGCCCGTGGCCTGATCCAGTGGGGCTGTTCTTATGTTCTTATGTACTGACTAGATCTTCTTCCTCATAAAAGGGTACAGTTGGCACACCAGTTCACACTGTGCAACATTGGCACATGGCCTCCTGCCACCAAAGGCAAGACCAGGTTCAAAGCTGCACCCAAACTGCACACCTGGTCCTTCAATTGAATTGCAACCCCCACCCCGCCATAGCTACCCACACAACCACTGCCAAACTGACTCTCCCAGTCACCGGCAACACTTTGGTCTTGCCTGGATGAAGTCACCGTTTCTTAGCATGCTCTGCTTGAAGTACATCCATGTTTTACAACACCAACTTGATCTCGACTCTGCACTGAGTGACAGCCGTTTATTTTATTCTGTAAACATAAAGCCTGTGTATAAAATCCCATGTATTAGGCATAAATATTTAGTTTTGCTAAGGTCAGAACATCTATTTACTTTCTGCAGATGGCTCCACTCCTTATGTCTGGAGGACTCTCCCAAAACAGATACTTAAAGAAGCTCAGACAGGGTATATTTTCCACTAGTCAATTTCACCCTGGAATATTCCATCTTCACTGCCTTAGCAAGTACGCCGGGGAGGGGGGGAGGGGACCCTCAAGATCTTGGGCACCTTAAGCCTTGTAAATGTTGTCCAAAAATCTTTACAGCCCTAGATAGCAGTTTTATTTTGTATAACAAATAAGGTTTATTTAGCTGTGATTCATCTCCCGGACACCACACAAGGAACAATTTCTAATTAAGTTAGTGATGTATTGATTTCTAGTGATAGAAGCCTTTGTAAAGAAACAGGCTAGGAATGCATTAAAAAAAAAAAAAAGAAGATTTAATTGCGATGGTTTCCATGGAGGAGGAATAGAAGGAATTATACTTGCTATGAACAGATTCAAACTGAGAGTCAAATTGTGTGATCTGGGTGTAGATTTTTGAGCCTTCTTCTCACCTATCTGTCTTGAAAGGACAAAATGGGGAAGGGCACAATCCCAACCAGGTCTACTCAGAAGTAAGTCCTGTTTTGTTCAATGGGGCTTACTCTCAGGAAAGTGTGGTTAGGATTACAGCCTTTGTGAGATGAAATGCAGGTACTCCATGCCTCTACCCCATGACAGCACTCAGATAGGGTACTAGGGTCAGAGCTGTAACTGACTTCCCTGATACCCAAGACACTGATGTCACAATGTCATGTGATGTCATGACATCACTTCCGGGTTTTCCCCAAAGGGTAGGGCACTTGCTGCTGTCCTTTCCCCTTTGGATCCTGGGAGCCTCAAGAGAAGACAGAATGGGGTGCATAAAGCCAGCAGAGCCATGCCTTCCAGGGAGAATCTGGAGGCGACTGGGCAGAGCCTAGGGGCAGACATGGAGCCCCGGCATAGCATCCGGAACACATGCCCCACAGGCTCCACACAAGTTATGCCTCTGTCTAGGGCACTGTTTCTCAAATGGTGGGTCATGAACCAATTTCAGGTGGGTCCCCATTCATTTCAATATTTTATATTTAATATATTAGATTTGATGCCAACATGGTTTTGTGGCTGCATTTGGGGAGGTCTGTACTTTGAACAGGCTATAATGTACATGCTTTTCACAATGATAGTCAATGGGGCTTACTCCTGGGTAAGTGTGGATAGGATTGTAGCCTAGGACTGTTAAATTTTTCCTGCTTGATGATGTCACTTCCGGCCATGACATAATTTCCAGCTTAATGACATCACTTCCGGTGGGTCACAAGAGATTATCATTCTTAAAAGTGGGTCCTGAGCTAAAATATTTGAGAACCATCACTGGGGTATTTGCGTCCTGGGTGACTGTGTCCTGGTCAAATAGATCCCGTCCATTGGCCACTCTGGATGTTTGCATCTGGGTTTTTTAAATGTCCCAGGGTCCAATCCTTTCCATGGTGCGGTGCACCCTGCCCTCCTGCACTCCTGCAGTGCATCCTGTGGTGTGGGGGCAAATCACGGACGACTCCTCAAGGAAAGGGAGCATTTGTTCCCTTACCTTGGGGCTGCATTGCATCTGCATTGGCACTGGAAAGTTGGATAGGATTGGGCTCCCAATTATTTGCATCCCACTATAAATGGGCAACAAACGAACTACAACTAGGCAACAAACCGCACCGCATGCCAGATCTCATCTGATCTCGGAAGCTAAGCAAGGTCAGGCCTGGTTAGTACTTGGATGGGAGACCGCCTGGGAATAACAGGTGCTGTAGGCTTATACCATAGTCTTTCGAGACTGAAGGTTGCCAACCATATTCTAAGCCTCTTATTCCTCTCTGAACCCTAACTCTTGCTTGTTGGCATCCTTCAGTCTTGGAAGACTAGGGTATCGCGCTCTGAATGGTGGTTCTGGAACAGAGTGTCCTCTCCAGTGCGCAATGCCTGGGTAAAGTAGACATGGAGGATAGACTGTCACCCATGCAGCAAATCCCCCCTCTCCACGTTGCTGAAATGGTCCACTGGAAAGGCAGAAGCCAATACGGTTGGTTCCAACGGCGTCGCAGGAGTTGCCTGAAGGTGACTGTGTTCAGCCATGAACTGCCTCAGGGACTCCGGCTCCGGATTTTGCCTCGAGGTTGACTCCTGAAGCCTTTTCCTTAACTGGATGTAGCCACAAGGCAGTGGAGGTTTGGGATCAGAGTTTTCCTTCTCTCAGATGAGCTGCCTTCCCAGGCTGACGAGTCCCATCTACCCAGTGGCTGTTTAGTCGCCTCTTACGAGTACAGCCAAACTGAGGGCCTATTCTTATCCCCAGCCCCCAGGGGAACCCTAACACTACCTTTGCATTTAAAAAATAAAGCATTACATCAAATATAAATATATATAGGGACACAAATATCCAGGAAGCAAAAAGAATGCAAATGTCCAATACTGGGATGCATTTGACCAGGATGCAGTTGTCCAGGAGACAATGTTCCTGTCACTCTGAGATAGATGTCACAGCATTTGATAGATGCCACAGCACCTGATTCTTTAACAACCTTCACAGATAGCCTTTCTATCAAGTCCAGGAACCCTGCCTCCCCAAAGAATTATGAGATGATTCAGGCTCCTGGGTCCTAGTTTCCACTTGCCTGCAGATGCTTATGGGATGTTCCTGATCATATAGTTATCCCACAATGTATTCTCACCAAGATCAACATTAGCAAGTCTATTCTATCTCAGATGGGACTTCAGTTGACCTGGGTTTTGAGGATAGAGGTATTGGTTCAGAAGACATAGGGCATTCTCACAATGTAGAAACTGGGTTAACAATTCCAAACTCCCATTGGCTCCCATTCCTTTGGTGAGTCAGAAAAGAAAACCAATGGTTCTGCACTACTCCATACATAAATAATGGATAGCGCATAGACAGCTTCCCCAATTTACCTTGAGAACGGATACAGCAAACAAGACTTTATATGCAGATTGAAAAGGAAGCAAGGCAAAAAAAAAAAGGATGTTGAATCTTTCGACAGAACTGCTTAGTGTTGCAGAAGCTCTCAGTTTTTTAATTAGAGACTCTCTTTGACATTTCTGTCTAGCTGATATCCACACAAGTGATATCAGCCAAATAGAAAGGGGAAAATATGGCAGCAAGCTTCTTCCTCTCATGTAAGGCCAATGTTTTAAACTATTTGCCCCAGAAGACAAATGAGAATTGTTCAGAATGGGAAGCAAATGAGATTGTTCAGCAACATTGTGACTGAAAATAAGGTTGCAGTTAAATCAGGGTTTCCAAATCTATGGGTTTTGACCCAATGGTGGGTCACAAGCCCATGTGTGGTAGGTCGTGACCTGGAGTCTCCCACCCGCCTTTGCTCAGGTTTGGCTCCAAATCAGAGCCATTCCATATGCAGAATTACTCACCAGGAGGATGGAACTTCTTCTGGGTCACCCACTCTACTGGTCTCTGCAAGCCTTAGAATGGCTCAAAGAAGCCTCAAAAAGCCACTTCCGGTTTGCTTCTAAAAACCAGAGGTAGCTTTCCAAGGCTTCTGCAGGTCATTCTGAGGTCCACAAGCAGCCAGTAGAGTAGATTGTTAGTCCCGTGCAACACAGAAGAGCCTCCCCACCCTCCTGGTGAGTAACTCCCGCGTCATGACCCACCAAAGAGGATGAGGTGGGTCGCAGCACCGAGAAGATTGGGAGCTGCTGAGTTAAGTCGTAACTTCCATTAAACCAAGTAGACCAACTTTTGTCACTCCTGCACCATTGAACGGGGCAGGGAAAATTGAAATGAAGTGAAATTTGAAGGGGAAAACATACTAAATAGTTCACAGCGATCTGAAACTATGGAAATAATCACACTGAATTCAAGGTATGGAAGGACCGGGCACAGGATCCCTGAATATGTGTTGTGGAGGGCACCACAACTCCCTGGCATGCCAAAAAAGTGAAGATTCATTGACGGGTCAGGGGGAACGTTTTATGGGAAGCACCCTCCTTGTTTCTGCTCAGCTCTCAGTTTACATAAATCCACCTGCTCGGAGCTGCATTGAAAACACTGCAGTAGTGGCTGGTACCTAGAAGCTACATTTTGTTTGCGATGGGTACTGCTGCCTTTGCTTTGATCTGGAAGTGCTGAAGTGTGTGTTGAAACTTTGAGTCACTTGCCAAAATGAGGGGAGGCTTGAAACATGTGCAGAAAGCGTGCCTCGTCTCCCGGCTGGTTCCTCAAAAGCCTCTCAACGTAATTGCTTTTTTCACAAAAAATACACCAGATGAAAAGGGAGGGGGGAACAGGTGAGGACTGATTTTCTCAGTCTTGTGCATTATGGTGTGGAAAACAAGATAATAAGCCGTGTCGAGGGTTTCCTCTTTAGGAAATGAATACAAACCTCAGCCAAGGGCTCCTTTTCGGATATTGCCCTTTTCTCATGAAAGATCTATGTGCGAAAGATGGGTGGCCCATTCTCTCTCTCTCTCTCTCTCTCTCTCTCTCTCTCTCTCTCTCTCTCTCTCTCTCTCTCTCTCTCTCTCTTTCTCCTGAATGAAATTAAGACATACAACATGAATTAAATGCAGCCAGTACACATTACGTCTAGCACATCTAGTACAGTATGGTTGCATTATTAATTGTTTATTCAGGCTAAAGTTATAGTACAACAAGCCATATGGACACTTTACAGCTGTTTTGCAGCAGTCTGTGCCGGTGGAATGCAGGTTCCACTGATACTACTGGGCCATAAAACCAAGCTTTAGTCAATACCCAGCTGAAATATAAACCTAAAGCTTGGTCAATCTGGGTTCATATGTTGTGCCTGCAGTTATCTAGCCGTGGATAGAATAATAAACATCTTTTGCAATGAAAAAAGAAATGAACTAAGAGAAAATAGTGATATTTTCTAGAGCGCATACATCAAGACACATCTAGCCAGTGGCGTAGCTAGAGGGGGTGCAAAGCACTAAGTTTGGCAGGGAGCCTCACCGTGGTGTGCCAGTGGCCCGCTCCCTTTTGGAGCCATTCCAGGGTGGTGGCCGGGCAGTGGCCAGCGTTCATGTCCACTTTGCTCCCACTGCCCAGAATGTCTCTGAGGGGAAGGGGGAGGGGCTGCTGGCACTTCATCTAGCAAATTGCAAATCTCTTCATAACTGTGGCTCAGGAAGATGGTGAAGAAAAACAGTTTAGTTAAGGTTTTGTTGAGCACAATTGCTTCTTTCTTCTGTGTATTACTGATGGCCCAACTCTAGTGGAGGGTTATGCTGGCAGAAGATGTATACCGCCTCCGTAACCTCCCTTACGGCTGTTGCAAATGCGACAAGGTCAGTGCGCATAGACTGGCCGCTGCCACCAAGTGGCAAGCAGCCAGTTCCATGTGCTGATGGATGTTGGACACCCGCAGGAGGAGGTGAACTGGCACAGGAGGTTGGTGAGGAGGGGTTTGAATTGGTCAGGAGGACAGCAGAATGGGGGAGGTGTGGGTGAAACAGGGCGGTGATGGGGGTGGGCAGATCAGGACCAGGAGGGGTGCAGGACTAGCGGCAGTGCATGCTGAATCCTAACCCCCTTCCCAGGCCTGAACCTCCATCAGGGAGCAACACGGACGTGCACCAACACTTCATCACATGTCCCCATAGCGGGGAGGGTCACAAGCAGCAGCTGTGAGGCTTACCAGGACAACCCAATCCTTGGCAGCTCTACTCAGAAGTAGTCCCACTTCAGTCGGTCATTCAATGAGGCTTTCTCCGCCCAAGTAACAACGGAGCACCTCAAAGCAGCCATGCGATGAAAAGCGTGATTGCTATGAACCACCTCCCCCCCCCCGCTTCCATGCCTTCTCCCCCTCTCTGGGCTTCTGCAGCCAATTGTAAGGCAAGAACCCCCTTGGTTCCTCCTTCTGCCCTACCTCGGGCAAAGAAAATACCAGGCTACTCATCCTTCGTCCAATGATCATGGAAGGAAAAGAGAGCCCCGTTCCGCATCCCACCCTCCTTCCCATGCAAAAGCAAACATTAACCTCATGACTTCCCTGGAACTTCCCTGCCGCTCACCTGGTCAGAAAGATGGCCCAATGAGGTTTTTCACGCCAGGAAAAGAGTACGCAAGCATACCCAGGCACAGACAGGCTTGAGTCAGCATGAGTGGGGACGAGTGCCAAGTCCGGGGGCCCCGACTCAAGTACTTTTCTGAGTCTTCCATGCACGCGACTCACAAGTCCACAAGTCAGCGGAAAATGTGCATTTTTGCAACTCGAGTTCAATTCATCCAAGTCGAGTTCCCAACCCTGCTCCTAAGGAACTGTACAATAAGGTTGGATGCAAGATAACCATTGACCAATTGTGTAAAGTTCAACACGGCGTATACTGTTCCTTTTTATGCAATGCTTTGTTCTTCGTATCAGACACAGAAAGGATGAGTGGCATGTAAAAAATCATAGGTGAATCCAATCGATTAATATGAAAGAAAGAAAGAAAAAACTTCCTGCACTAAAGTGCTCCTTGGCAGAGAGGCAAATATGTTCCCGCACTACTTTCATTTTTTTCCCAGAGCACAACATAATTAATACTGTCATGTAGCTCAGGGAAACAGACTCCCACCATAACAGTCCTCCCACGCTGGAAGATCAATGGAACCCTGGAAGCGACAACAGAAAGAAATTAGAACGTGCATCAAATTTGTGAAGGTGATAAAGAAAACACATTTGCCCTTCATGTATTTTTAAAGATGTTCTTTTTCATTATTCCTTATAAATGGCTGCTCTATTTAAAAAAACTGCAAGGATATAAGGAAATCAAATTTACTCCTTCCTTTCAAAATGCCAAAGGCTGCAATCCTAGATTCTCTTACTTGGGAGTAGGTCCCATTGAAATTAATGGGACTTACTTCTGAGCACACCTGCATAGGGCTGGGCTGTAAGGCTACAATACTATATACACTTTCCCACACTAGACGCTGTGCCAGAACTACCTTTCAGAGCGCGATACCATAGTCTTTCGAGACTGAAGGTTGCCAATAAGTTTCCAAGGAGTAAACTCCATTGAATACAATGGGACTTACTTATGAATAGACATTGAGAGGATTGGGCCCAAAGTTTCCTTAATCTGAAAACCAAGGCTTATGTCAAACTCTGAGTGATGATGATGATGATGATGATGATGATGATGTGATAGTCTGAAACATTTCTAGGCTGCTTTGCTGGAAGCTCAAAGTCACTTACCAACAATGAAACATTTCAAAAGCCAAAAGAACTAGAACTATAGAACTAGATCCAATGGAAACAAACTGCAAGAAAATATATTTCGGCTAGACACCAGGAAGAAATTTGTGGCAGTCAGGGCAGGGGGAAGTGGTGGATTTTTTCCCACTGGAGATCTTCAAGGAGAGGCAAAACAGGCACTTCCTGGAGATGCTCTAGGATTTCCTGCTTGTAGGTCCCTTCCAATTCTATGATTCAATGATGAACACCTTGGTGGGTCAGCTGCAATGTCATCGGTTTGAACCACATACAACCTTCGAAAAGTGCTGAACACTGATTCTTAACCAAAACAATGTATCTTGCTAAATCTTAATTCCATTAGTTTGGAGTCTGGAAAAGTCTAGAAATTACTCTAGATTCTTTATCTCTCAATTTTGTCAGAATACAGCCCATGGATTCTGGCTGCCTCTTTCAGTGGTATGAAGTAGTGGGGGAGTGTGCAAACCCTGCATGTCTTACCCCATTCCTCCATGATTGCATGGCGGCTTGAATGTCAAGAAAAGTTTATATGTTCAACAAGTATTTGAAGACTGCAAATCAACCACATCCTTGTGCAACTCTCACCAATTGTATCACTCAGGAAGATTTTGCAGGAAACACATACCCATCATGGCTTGTAATCTGTGATGGACTTTTCCTCCAGAAATCTGTCCAATTCCATTTTAAAGGCATCTAGGCCTGACGCCATCACCACATCCTATGGCAAGGAGTTCCACAGATTAACTACATGCTGGGTAAATAAATATTTTCTTTTGTCTGTCCTAACTCTCCCAACACTCAATTTCAGTGGATGCCCCCTGGTTCTGGTGTTGTGTGAGAAGGAAATAATATCCCTCTCACCACTCTATCAATTGCCTGCATAATTTTGTACATCTCAGTCATGTCCCCACTCAGGTGTCTTTTTTCTAGACTGAAGAGCCCCAAATGCTGTAGCCTTTCCTCATAAGGGAGGTGCCCCGCCCACTTTTCATATAAAGCTGAAAGGAAGGAAAGGTGATCTTGAAGAGCTGAGCAGGCAGGGAGCAAGTCAGAGTGGGCAGGGGTTTTAAAAGCAGGAATCTATGGAGCTCTTCAACCTCTCCAGACTGAGAGCAAAGTCCAGCTGAAATGTCTGCGTGACTTCCTCTTTGCCGACGATGCAGCTGTCACTACCCACTCTGCCAAAGATCTTCAGCAGCTCATGGATTGTTTTAGCAAGGCCTGACAAGACTTTTGACTGACAATCAGCCTGAATAAAACACAGGTCATGGTTCAGGATGTGGACTAACCTCCCTGCATTACAATCTCTGTGCATGAACTGGAGGTTGTCCATGACTTTGTGTACCTTGGCTCAACGATTTCCGACACTCTTGCTCTCGATACCAAGCTAAACAAATGCATTGGTAAAGCAGCTACCACATTTTCCAGACTCACAAAGAGAGTCTGGTCCAACAAGAAGCTGATGGAACATACCAAGATCCAGGTCTACAGAGCTCACGTCTTGAGTACACTTCTGTACTGCTGCAAGTCATGGACTCTTTGCTCACAACAGGAGAGGAAACTGAACGCTTTCCACCTGCGCTGCCTCCGACGCATCCTTGGTATCACCTGGCAGGACAAAGTTCCAAACAACACAGTCCTGGAACAAGCTGGAATCCCTAGCATGTATGCACTGCTGAAACAGAGACGCCTGCGTTGGCTCGGTCATGTCGTGAGAATGGGCGATGGCCTGATCCCAAAGGATCTCCTCTATGGAGAACTTTTGCAGGGAAAGCACCCTACAGGTAGACCACAGCTGCGATACAAGGATATCTGCAAGAGGGATCTGAAGGCCTTAGGAATGGACCTCAACAGATGGGAAACCTTGGCCTCTGAGCATCCCGTTTGGAGGCAGGTTGTGCAGCATGGCCTCTCCCAGTTTGAAGAGGCACTTGCCCAACAGACTGAGGCAAAGAGGCAAAGAAGGAAGGCCCATAGCCAGGGAGACAGACCAGGGACAGATTACATTTTCTCCCAGTGTGGAAGGGATTGTCACTCCCAAATTGGCCTCTTCAGCCACACTAGATGCTGTTCCAGAACCACTTTTCAGAGCACGATACCATAGTCGTTGGGTAAAATTGAGTGTTGGGCGGGTTAGGACAGACAAAAGAAAATATTTCTTTACTCAGCGTGTGGTCGGTCTGTGGAACTCCTTGCCACAGGATGTGGTGCTGGCGTCTAGCCTAGACGCCTTTAAAAGGGGATTGGACAAGTTTCTGGAGGAAAAATCCATTACGGGGTACAAGCCATGATGTGTATGCGCAACCTCCTGATTTTAGAAATGGGTTATGTCAGAATGCCAGATGCAAGGGAGGGCACCAGGATGAGGTCTCTTGTTATCTGTTGTGCTCCCTGGGGCATTTGGTGGGCCACTGTGAGATACAGGAAGCTGGACTAGATGGGCCTATGGCCTGATCCAGTGGGGCTGTTCTTATCTTCTTAACTACAATTCCCAGAAAGCCTTGCAAGTCTCTTGTTATCTGGTGTGCTCCCTGGGGCATTTGGTGGGCCGCTGTGAGATACAGGAAACTGGACTAGATGGGCCTATGGCCTGATCCAGTGGGGCTGTTCTTATGTTCTTATGTTCTTATGTAGTCTCCCGAGACTAAAGGATGCCAAAGATGGAGCTGAAGAAATAAATGGGCTTAAACAGAGATCTGGGGCATACCTTTGAAGAAAAAAAGGGATTTCAAAAATGTGGAACTGGGTTAAAAACATGCAGGGCTCAGAGGCAAGTCGGACTATGAGTTGTTGGCAGGAAGGCTACAGCAAAGGAAGTGTTGGAAATGGGCCAGAGAAAGATATGGGCAAAATTCCTCCCAGTCACTTTGGATTACCTTGGAATTGATCTTACGGCTTCTCACCTCCCCCCACCCCCCAAATTTGAAAGAAATCAGGTCCTTTTTTGAACCAATCTTAGGCTAGGCCAGCTCCCACCCTCCTATAGCTTTTTCTCATCACACTTGTAAATTTGACATGTTACTCCACAGTTCATCAGAAAGGCAAGTTAACCATTGGAAACTGGCATCTTTTGAAAGGTCACAGCAACTTTTTAAAAGACCTGGTGCAGTGCATCAAGGTAACAATGGGGGGACTCCACTTCCCAGGTCCTGTCACCTTTCTCTGGAAAACAAAACGTTTACTAGTCGTGAAACGGTAATCAGTACCACAGCACTATTACAGGAAAAAGCTGTACAGGTGGGACCTTGGTATCTGCGGAGATCTGTTCTCGGACTCCACACAGATACCAAAATACCACAGATAATGAAATCTGCGGTTTCGTCCCCTTAAACCTCTCCGGAGGCAACCAGAGTGCAGGCAATTGGAGCTGCACTCTAGTCACCTCCAGAGGGCTTTCGGAATCCTGCAGAGGTCATGTGCATTCACCCACGCTTCTGCAGGCTTCAGAAAGCCCTCTGGAGGTGAACGGAGCACAGCTCTGGTCACCTCTGGAGGGCTCAGTTTCGACCAAGTCTCACTCAACGCAAGTCTGGAGGACCCGTGTTGAGCCAGATTCACGGATACAGAATCTACGGATACAGAGGCCCCACCTGTAGCTGGTGAAATGAAAGAACTCTGGATGTCTGTTAGGCAAAGACTTTGAGCCAAGCTAGACATAACATTAAAATATGTCATCATCTTTTCATTTGTGCATCAAACAAAAACAATAGCCTCGGGGCTAATGAATTAATGCCAATGGAAGCTTCCTTTCCAGAGCAAATAACAGATTGGAAGAACAATGCGTAGGGAACAAAAGTTAACTGCCCTCCGCCATACCATGACCCAAACCTGGAATATTCCCCGGCATCTGGTGTTTGTGTGCTTATGTAAACATCCGAACCAATGATGGTGCATTTAATGGCATGACTAATTTGACCATTTGTTACGTCTGACTCGAATGCTGTTGTCCACGGGAGAATACAAATCAATATATTTATAATGTGTAAGCTCCTTCAATTTATGTAACCGGTTTGTTATAATGGTGTTTTGGGAACAGAGAATTTATAGGATAGTTTAAATGCCGATATCAAGGTGCAACAATGATTTACACAAACCAGCAGAGACTGATAGTTTGTGCAGGTTAGGAATAACACTTAAATTTATTGTGCACTAACCTTTCATTCAGTCATATGAATTAATTAGAAAATGCCTATTATTGCAGCTAGCAGAGGTGACCTCCATGCAAATCGTGCAGAAATAGCTCTGGTGGAGGTAGGCAGACAAGAATTAATTAAAATGAATGCCCCAACCTGGAAATATTCTTCATTTTAATAATTTCAGCCAGTCTCCGGAGCAAGGTAAGTAATGGGCTCCATCTGGTTTGGTTGTCTCATGCTGCAAATTGTGTTTGTAATGAGACTGAAATTTATACAATGGTGTCTCATCTCTACCCCTAAATAAGCCAAATAACTTAAGCACCTGATTTTCATTCCTGCTGTCTTTTGTAAATATGTGAGAGTGAGCCTCATTCCTACTCCATTCCCCAATACAGTCAAATTGTCAAGAACCAAACACTTGTGTCTTTTCTACAAGATGCATAACACTCAGGGTGCAATCCTAAGTGCCCTTCGTCTGGCACAAGTCCCTTGTGCTAGCCATAGAGTGTCACAAATGTGCCATAAAGCACTTTTGTGACATTCCTTAGAGAGATAGTCCATGCACTGGCCTCCCCACGCCAACGCAAGCCCCGGGAACGGTTTGTTGGCATCGGCCAGGCTTGGCAGGCGCAGGGGTCTAGGGGGGTGTGGGGAAGGCGGGGAGAAGGAGGCATTTTGGGGCAGGGGGAGGGCAAATGGCGGGCGTTCCCTGGGGCAGACGGGGAGCAGGAGGCAGGGCCAGGATCCAGCACTAGCTCTGTTCCCGGGCGGCTTGGGGCAGTCCAGGGCCGCTTGGATTTGCGCTACCGATTTCAGAGGCGCAGATCCAAGTATTCCCATTGGGGCTGCTGCAGCTCTCCCCAGGGTAAGGGGAAAAATTTTCAGGCTCAGCCTCAGACAGCCCAAAACTTGCACTGGATACAGCACAGGCCCAATGGCCTGCCTGTTCCAGTGCAACTTAGGATTGCACTATCATCATTCCAAAGTGTCAGCTGGGCTGTACACTTTAATTTTGTGTTGGTTGGCAACCTTCAGTCTCGAAAGGCTATGGTATAAGCCTACAGCACCCAGTATTCCCAGGCGGTCTCCCATCCAGGTACTAACCAGGCCTGACCCTGCTTAGCTTCCAAGATCAGACAAGATCAGGCATGTGCAGGGTAACAGTATAACAAACAAAAGACAGGAAACATTACATCAAGAAATGCCCCTTGTTTAACTGGTTAAACAGACAATAATAAAGTAATTTGTGGTATAACCACAAACAGTTAATATGAGCAGAGGAGTCTCTCACGGGGTTCAGTGTAGGCTGCATGTTGCTGCTCTGGTACGAAGGAGGTCTTCTGTTTGGAGAGATGACCTGAAATGAAGCAGAAGATTTAATTACCGAAGTGGTGTTGTTTAATGTCGTTTAATGCTAATGTTGAGTGGCTCAGCAGGAACTACAGCAGGCAATCTAACGATTTCAAATAGTAACGGGAAACTTCTTAGCATGTGATATGGGTGACGGAATTATGATTTGAGAACTGTATTTGCTACAACAGTCCTTAAAGGAGAGAATCAGTTAAGCTAGAATGAGGGAACAGCATTTCTCAAACAGTGGGTCGGCTATTTACATGTGAAAAGCCAGACACTCCAACGCTGCTTGTCATGTGCAGTTTGACCAGTCTGATAATCAACTTACACTATGCTCACTTGCAGGACTCTGTTCCTGTCTGACAGCCTCAGAGGGGGTGGTCTAGAAGAGCCTGGGGAGCAGGTGTCAGAGAGACTGAGTAACCCTTACCCTTCCTGCTGTTCATCCTCTAAGTATTCCCCATGCTGCTTTCCTACCCCCTGGAGGGAAGATGTGGGACACCGCATGTAGGTGGCATGCATCAACCCTAAGGTGGCATTTGAAAGGAACTTTGTACACTAAAAAGTAGAATACTGGTGATTAAAAATCATATTTGTGCATCCCGAGCTTGGGATAAAACAAGGAAATGCTAGGAGCTAGTGCAGGGATAGCATATACAGCCATGACACTAACCAAGCCTGTGATGGGGAAGCTGGTGGTGTGTGGACTGGACTTAGTTCTTGGCAGACAACTGCAAACCATCATGGATTTAGCAGACAGCACAAGGGCTACACATCAACTGGGACTTCTATAGACTGAAGCTGTAGAAAGAGGTGTCAATATTCTGGTGTTTGGGTCCTTCTGTCTCCTCTGCAGAAGAACTTGCAAATACTAACACAAGAAAACCAAAAGTTAAAGTTCTCAAGTTCAGGAGGGTTAAATCCATGCAGTGGCCGCATTCAGAAGGGTACTTAGCAAGCACCTTGAGAAATTGGCTGGTTTCACTAAAGACTCCAGGGGATTATGCAAACTTGCAAGAGAATAAAAGCATGGGCTTTTCTTTCTATTTTGTAGCCTTTAAAATAAATATTCATGCATTCATGCTGTGATCTCAAGTAGGAGATCTCAGTTATTATAACCACTTATTCACTTCAACGGTATTGCTAACCTTTTTAATGCATTTTCCATGTATATGGTTTATAAAGTGCAGCAGTCATAAGCACTCCAGTGAGCATGGTATAGAGGCTGTTTATATGCCTGTCTTTAAATCTTTCCTTTTATTTGTTTACAAAAGTTTCATTCTTCAGAACAGACTTCTGTAGGACTGCTGCCTACAGGACGTACGTAGCCTCCAGGGCAGCAATTAAAAAAAAAAATCAGCCCAGTATTATAGGTGTCTGAGAATTCGGCTTAAATTGTTTAAAATTAAGTTACTAGGCCTCATGGTTATACAGGCCAGACTTCAGCATTCATGGGGGTTCCGTTCCTAAAACCCTATGGATGTCGAAAACTATGGATAATAAAATCCGCAGTCAGACCTCTGGCCTTCCAGTGCCTTCCGGCTGTGTTGGGAATTGTTCTGAGATACAGGGAGGTTGCACGTGACCTCCCCACTCCTCAGAAGGACTGGTGGAGCCTTCGAGCAGGCACTTCCAGTTTAGTAAACCCCAGAAGTGCCTGCCAAAAGGCTTCTTGCAGGTCTTTTGAGGTGTGGGGAGACCATGTGTGGCTTCCCTGCACCTCAGAAGACCTCCTGGGTGCTACCTCTGGTCCAGGGCGGGCCTTAGGGCAATTTGGCCAAATTGTGTCCCGCACCTGGAGGGGCCTCACAGTGGGACAGTGAGTGGTGCGCCCACAGCCACAACGGGCATCTTGCTCCGTAGCCGACACTTGGGCATGGAATCTTCCATGTTGAGGCATTGCAAGGAGAGTGTAGTGAATGGAGCATTGCCGCCAGATGGCCGTCCCTCCCGTATGTCCCTGTGTCCAATTGGCTTGATATCGCCTGCCCCCCCCCCCACAAGCAGTTGGCGATGATGTTTCTGCTGCTCATCCTGGTGAGTAGCCGCCCTCCCCTAGGGGATAGGGGGCCCTTCAAAAATGTTTTGCATTGGGCCTCACAGTTCCCAAGGCCAGCCCTGTTCTGAGCATGTCCCCAGAGGTCCTTTGTGAGCCCTCCTGACACACGTTCAGAACCCGCGTTGGGTCAAATCTGTGGATTCTGAAACCACAGATGAGGAGGGTTCACTCACTGTGATTGCCAATAGAACATCCAGCAAGCGGGTCGTTCCAGGTCTTTCTCCAGTAGTGTATAGTTTCCCCATTCATGTAGTTTATAGGAAATGGATAGCCCCAAGAGGAGACAGAAGGAGACCCTGTACTATTCCTTGAGTATATCAATGATTTACCTTTAGAAGGTAGCTTCTAAATAAGAATAAGAATTGATCAAATATAGCTTGAGCATTAGACATGAATGAAAATGATTTACACGGTATGTTAATAACATGTAGCAAAATATAAAAATGAAGTGCAATGCACCAAAACATTTTTCCCCCCAATATGGCTTCAGTAATGATGCCACTCCACCTGCATGGATATGTGGGTGGGTCTTATTTTGCAAAGTCCCTTTTCCAGCACACATGGGCGGATGTTAGGAAGCAATTGGTGGGGTGGAAAGCCGGGGCGGGGGGGGAGGCGGATTTCCTCTCCAGCGCAGATGAAGGCAAGTGCCATTTTACTTGAGTGTTCTGGTCATGTAAACCCTCAGGCTTGGATTGTTATCCTGGTCCTAGAGGCTAGCCAGCACAGGACCACCAGATCAATCTAGCTTCCCTGACCCCCTTTGCACAAGGAGTTAGCTATGAGAAAACTGGGAAAACCAGTTAACCACTAGGTGATAGTAGATTCAGAGCTAGAGGAGCTATACCTGAAGGAGGGCTCAAGTACATAAGAACATAAGAACAGCCCCACTGGATCAGGCCATAGGCCCATCTAGTCCAGCTTCCTGTATCTCACAGCGGCCCACCAAATGCCCCAGGGAGCACACCAGATAACAAGAGACCTCATCCTGGTGCCCTCCCCTACATCTGGCATTCTGACTTAACCCATTCCTAAAATCAGGAGGTTGCACATACACATCATGGCTTGTACCCCATAATGGATTTTTCCTCCAGAAACTCGTCCAATCCCCTTTTAAAGGTGTCTAGGCTAGACGCCATCACCACATCCTGTGGCAAGGAGTTCCACAGACCGACCACGCGCTGAGTAAAGAAATATTTTCTTTTGTCTGTCCTAACCCGCCCAACACTCAATTTTAGTGGATGTCCCCTGGTTCTGAGTAGGTTCTCAGAAAGTAGGTTTCTGAGTCTTCCAAGTTAGGTGCCCACACAAGGAGGGTGGAGAGTGAGTAGGCAGGCTCTACTGCATTTTACACGTTGGCTGTCTGGAATCAATAAACATGGTCCTTGTGTTCTTTCAAACTTGTGTCATATGTGCTTATATACCTACACAATTCAAATGTTTCGCCAAACTAAAAGGAACACAAGCAAGCCAAGAGTGGTGTATTTTCACTGACGGTGTAAAAGAGAACACCACTTTATTTTGCCCTGAGATTATCCATAAAAGCAACCAAAAATGTCGTTGTCTATAGAATTTTAATTTCCAGAGAAAAATATTTGATTTGCTCTCTTTAAAATGTGCAATGGGTCTGTATTTTTTTTTTTAAGTGAGGTCGTCTTCCTAGGCTGAACACAAAATATTAGAAGCTGACAGATGATATAAGTTGCTGCGAATATGTAAAAGCTCCTTCGAGGCATCACTTTGATGAGTATGGCTTCAAAGCTGAGATTTCCATTTTAATTTACAAGAGATGGATTTGGGGAGGGACGGGGACTGTTGCCCTGGTTATTTTGAGAGATGGGTCAAGAATCGAAAAGAAAATCAGCTGAGGAAGGGGCTAATTTTAGAAAGAAACACGCCATCAGGAAGGCAAACCTTTCAAGCCTATGAGGGAAAAGGACCTTCCATGGGTCAACCAAATGTTGCTTAGTAACACTATGAGTTGTGTCATTCTGATGGCTTCCTTCTGAAGTTCTAAGCTTCTGCTTCCAAACGGTCAACAAACGGTCAACAAGGATTGGTAGGCCAGTGTTGGAGGCACTGCTGAAGAATGCCCAGAGTGCTTCACAACTTTCAGTTCCCACAATGTTTACAATTATTGTACAGGACTCTATTACGATGAGGTCCTTGCAGTCTTTGAACATCTGAGTGTCAAGTGACGTCGACCAAAGAGACAAGATGGTGGCACTACAACCCTTCTTCCATGAAAAAGAAATACATAAATGAGAGAGGAGAAAAAATCACCCCTCTCTCTTTAGATGATAAAACATCTAAAGATGTTTAGATGATAAAACAAGGTCTGATGATAAAACAAGGTCTTTAGATGATAAAACAAGGTGGTGGACAAATATCTCTCTTATCTGCGAAACATATTCCAAGATGAACTTCAGTACACCTCTTAGGTTTTCCTATGAGGTTTCAAAGAGGAAATCAGAGTCAGGCTTATTGGTACGGTTGTTCCTTTCCAAAAGCTGCTATAAAATACAACGAATAAATGAAAGCGGCTGCAATCTGAGAGCTCCAACCGGGATGTTCTGATCCAGCAACATAAGGCAGAAGACCTTCAGGATATGTTCTAGAACAGTGTTCTTCAATCTTGGGGTGGGGACATTCGCCTCCATTTTGCTCCCCCTGTCTGGAATGGTAAGGAGAGGGGCCGCTTACACTCTGCCGCTTGCACCCTGCAAAACAGTGCCTTGCACCCCCTCTAGCTATGCCACTGAGATGACGTTAGAGATCAACATATGGTCAGCTGTTCCTGGTGAGTCGGCTAGAATGTTGAGTGTTCCTGGCATATGCCTCTTGGCTTCCCAGGAGATAGCCACTTCTTGTGTGAGGGATTCCCCTCTTCTAAGGGAAATTGCAGTCGTATGGCATCAGGCTCTTACTAGGTTCAACTGGAATGTTTGCTTTGCAGGCAGGCACAAAGGAATACCCAGTGGCATTCAAACCCTTGGCCCCTCTTCAGGTGTGAATACGAAACTGAGTTTTGATCACGTTACAGTGATGATAGGACCAAATGGGGAAGAAGAAAAAAAAAAGAACCACTGGTTTCTGGAAACAGGATGCTGCTAAATAGAGACATGCTATTTCTGTATGATTGTAAAGAAAGCAAACATTTCAAATACAGCTTCTGCTCTGCTCTCTCAACCAAAGGAAATTCAATCCAACTGCACAGCCCTTGGAGCTTCTTATCACTTGGGGCCAAACTAGACGTAGGCCTAATAGCCCAACCCTAATCTGGGCTAGTCCCGGCACAGTGACCGCTGGGCCTGTTGGCAGCTGTTGCAAGCGTGCTGTAAAGCACATTTGCGCCGACTCACGAGTAAGGCGCACTGGTGGGAAGGCCTGTGTCATCCTGCCAGTGCTGAATCCCGACCCACAGCTGCCGGCACTGGTAAGTGTAGCTGGCACTGAAACCCTTACGCAGGGCGTTTTGTACTTGCACTGGTGATTTTTCTGGCACAAATCTGAGTAGTAGACCCATTGGGCAGGCTGGGACAAACATTCTCTGTGCACAGAGAGAACGAACATTCCCTTACTCTGAGGAGACCTCAAGCCTGATCAATTTCAGTGCTGGATACATATGAACCGTGCAGTCCCACTGCATAAGCGCAGAATAGGATTGGGCTGCACATGTGGAACGCGGCCCAATGGGGCAAGTATAGTTCTGTTTATTAATAGTACATGGACGGCCATGAAACCTAGTGAAATCATGACAGTGGGTGGGAGACCTTAGTACTTTGCCCCTGCTACAGTTTTTATCCCAATCATGTCTTCCGCCATGCCCTATTTTTAGTTTAAAAAAAAAAATCCTCTGGTTTTTCAATAGTTTTTTTACCCCCTTTCTTTTTTCTTTTTTTTTCTTTTAATTAAAACTAAAGCCATTAGTGACCCTTTTAATTAAAACTAAAGCCTGAAGACCCTTCTGTTTAAACAAGCCTTCTGAGTTCATGGCCTTTTTAACATCTTTTCTACATCTTTTAGCATTTTTTACAGGCCTGATTCCTCTATGATCTGCTGCTTTATGCTCTTTTTATCTGACTACTGTTTTTATGGTATCTGTTAATGTGTTTTTAATATGTTTTTAACGTGTTGTAAGCCGCATCAACCCTAGGGTCCCTTTTAGGGAGAAGGGCGGGATATAAATAAAGTTTATTATTATTATTATTATTATTATTATTATTATTATTATTATTATTATTATTATTATTACTTGCTGACTTGGTGGAGGGAGCTGCAATCAGTACCAAATAGGGATAGAGACAAAATACTAAAGCCCCCCCCCCCACGCCTGCTTTGGGTTTCCTAGATTTTGTGCTCCTTGTGTGCTAGTAATAAAAATAAATCTTCCATTTCCCCTAAAGTTTGCATCTACTTATCAGGGGCTTAACAGAAAAATCCTGAGCTGCCCAGCACCCAAAATGGTTACCACTGTATCCTATGCATGCCATGCAGCCACTGGTGTCTCCTCAGGAGAAAGGGACATTCATTCCCTTCCCCAGGACAAAGGCAGAGGTCCCACAATGGGTTTACTCCTGTCTGCGCTGGTTATTTTGCCTGCACAAATTTGAGAGTCCCTGTGTTGAGCCGGATGTATATGGCGGCCATGTGGGTTCAGGATACGGCTGTTCAGGTGTAGGGCCAGTTCTGAGAGCTCAGGATCAGGCTCTAAGCCCATGGTAGCTAGTGGTCAGGTTTCCCTCCTGTTCTTTTTTGGAGATCGTGTTGGACAATTCAGGACAGACGTCCACTCGCTGCTTGAATCTCTTTACAAAGGAGAACATGTAATGCACGGCAAAGTAATTTGTTAAGCTTTAACAAAAGCAGGAGACCGAGAGACGCAACCACTCGTTCCAGATATATTCCCTCAAGCCTCAACAATCGACGGTGTGTAATTAGACGCGGAAAGGGCACTGGACAGTTGAGCTGAAACAATAATGCTTTTACAGTGACTGGTTTCTCCGAGGACCCAATTATTACTTCACATCAAGTGACTCAGAAATGGGCGGTAAGTCTCTCTTTTGCCAATATCTCCAAACCTGAAGTGGCTGACAAGCTTCTAATGTTTTGTTTTGTTTTTTAAATCGAAAAATTGCTCACACTTCCAGCTTCTCCAAAGGGGCTGTTATCTAACATATGCAAGATGCCAACAGAATTGCAGACTAGCCACGATGTAACAATAAAGATACGCGGGAATGAGATTTCTACCTTATGCCTTCAAATGAACAGGGGTCTTAAATATGCAACATGGTTTCTAGATATTCTATGAGGCTGTGACAGTACGAGAACAGTTACCTGCACACATTCTTCTTTGGGTTGGCATCCTTTAGTTATTATTTGGTGTTTTTTTTAAAAAAAACAGAATTTTGACAAGATACCATTCCCAGGGCACTAGGCTCTGTAAAGATTCAAGAATACATGGAATAACTGATGGTAAATGTTAGACACCATTAGGAGCTGATTTTAAGCACACCTGGCAGATGTGTAAATATGTCATTGGAGGGATTTATTTTTTGGGTCATTGGGAAAAATCAGTTTCTTATTACTCCCAGCTGGTGGTAGCCATCTCCTGCAACAGTAAAGGCAATTAGCACCATGGGCACGAATTGACTATTGCCCTGCCCCACCTTGTGCAGTCAGGCTGGGGGCTTTGCGCTCCCATTGCCCCACTGGCCTTTGTGGGACCGATCTCATGTGGGTGTGTTTGCCCTTGCAAGCTCAGTCCAGCAGCTGCAGCGACCCCGCCGTCCCTCCCTTGTGCACAGTCTGAGATTAGCTGGTCACCTTTTATGTAGGGCCGGGTAGGAATTTTTTGCTGTCATCCTGATTGGCTGTGGATGGCAGTTTTTTTTGCCTATTCCAGACTGGTGTTGCAGGGTTTTCCTGTTTAACAGGTCACTTAGTGTGAAACGTGTGGGGTAGGGTAGGTAGGACAACTTAGCGTCCATCCATGGTAGCAAGGTCAAGGGGTGAGTCAGGACCACTCACATGACGCCTGACCGGCTTGACAAGGCAGGCTGGCAAGTCCCTTAACTGGACTTTTAAGGCTTAGCATGGTTTGGCCTGCAAGTTAAGCAGTCCAGCTGCCCTGACCCTTGTTGGGTGCTAATGACAGGTTGCCCCAATCTGAGGACTGATGGCAGATGTTTTACCCTAGAGACCCTGGGGGAGGTAGACAGCTAGGCCCATTTCCCCCATTTTAGGACCCCACATACCTGGGTGGACTAGTTGCCCTTCTTTCCCCATTCAGCCCTGCTGCATTGTTAAATTTAAATAAAATGGCCCAGTTGTAACCCAAGCCTTAGTCTGGCATCTTCTTTGGTAGATGCACGGGTAATCGAAGGCTTGTGAAAGTGACCATCTTGGACCTCCTGTTTCGTCTGTGTGTTACGGTGGACAAGTCCTTAAAAATATGAGCAAGTTAATATTTCACAGCCCTGTTTGATGACTCAGTAGTGGACCTGCCATTCACTGGATGGGGCAAATGTCCCAGGCATGGAGCCTTGCATGCCTCTAGGACCACATGGGAAGCCACCTGAGGCTCCTGATGCAGTTGGAAACTGTGCTTCTGGTTTGCTGGAAGCAATGTTAGACTGCAGGAAAACCTCAGATGACTTCCCCAGTCCGTTCTGGAGACACACGAGGCTCTGTTTTCCTCCAGGTGAATGGGGGGCTGGCTTCGTGTGTGTGGGGGGGTGCCATCGTGGACCTTTGCTCAGGGGTGCCTCAAGGGAAGGTCCACCACTGTCAAGACTACTAAGGCACAATCCTCATTATGCAGACTGAATAGCAAACCTGACAAAACTCAATGAGAGTTTCTTCCAAATAAAAATCTTGAGGATGGGGCTACAAAATGAACAACAAAAAAAATTAGATCTGAATATTCCAGAGATTTGCCATTCATTCTAAATTGTGCACTGAGCCAAAATTTAAAAAAAAAACTGATAAAATATTCAGATTGTGCACAAAATGTACCCAGTGCTCATAATTATTGGCTTGTTTCCTTCAGACTTAGCATGTTCAGTCATTGTATAATAAGGGGAGAGCTGAAAAACAAACTCACATTTTGAACTGAGAAAAAAGGAAAGCCAAGATCTGCAAGAACATATTTGTCTCCCACAGTTAACTACCATGGAATAGGCAGATAAGTCAAAATCACATCAGCACCCGCAAATGTCAGTGTTTGCTGTAGTATGAAGTTAACACTGCTAATGACTTTGTCCTCCCAAAATTGTTTCATTGCACATGATCAAATCATGTGCTTGAGTGATGCTTTGGGAAAATGGCAGTGCCAGTAATAAAGGGACTTTGGTCCCCTTTCCACAGGTAAGAGCACAGTGCCCTCAATGGGTCTATTCCAGTCTGCAGCGGCTATACCTATGACAGGCTTTTCAGCAAAACACTGAGCACTGGATCCAACAGAGCAAAGTCTGCTGGACCCAGCCCCCTTCCACCCCAGTTCCTCCCCCTTCCCACCCTCCCCCTGCTATGGAGTATCTTCCCTCTATCCTGACAAACCTTTCCACCACCCAGACTTCTTCCCTTGCTCTGGGTGGCTTCCGTTCAGTGCTGGACTCAGCAACGACTGACACTGGCTACATGGAGGGTGCCGTAAACTGTTGCAGTGACCCTTGGGGGAGCAACCAAAGCCCAGGGGTCAGGTTGCTGGATATAGGTGCGAGAGCAGAAGCAATGAATGGTTAGACAGAAAATCAAGAGACAGCAGACATATTGAGGGTTGAGAGTGCAGAGAGAGAGAGAAGCTGATTCTACTAGCCTCCTCCTGCATTTTTATTGTACTTGCAACATTGCTACATTCAGTTCTCAGATAAAGCCACATTAGAATCTCATACAGGGGTGAGAACAATGGGTGCTTCTTCACAGAGTGCTGTATCAGCTATTGTCACACTTCAGCCTGGGAACTAGCATCCCTGTCGGTTTGCCAACAAGGGAGGGTTTGCCCGCAATTGCCATCGCACCAAGGCTTTCTGTGTGCTTCTGCTTAAGCACTTAAAAACACCACAGTAAACTTACTTTATAGCACATTTATGACACCCTGCACCAGTTGTACAATCTTACCGCTGGTGCAGATGAGCTCAGGATTTGCTCTAAAGCCACCTTCCATTGATTATATAAGATAAGGCGACCCATCTCTGTATTCAAACAAACTGTGAACTGAGCCTCCACGGTGAGCAGTGGAAACCAGCCAGGGGAGCTGTGGAATCCTTATTAAAAACCTGCCGTCCTATAAAATGCACAGGATTGTAGCCCTGGTGGGGAGCCACCGCCAGTGGACCAGTAAGTCAAGGGAACTGCCAGTCAAAAGAGTTTGGGAGCCACCGCCCTAAGGCTTTGGATATCATATTTATTGAATGACATCAGGTATTGTGCATTTCCCACATATGGCTTTTGATAAGAAGTTAAAATGTGCTGTGCAAGCAAGGTATGGTTGGTTGTAGAATTTTCCAAGAAATGAAAAAAAAAAAAGGCAGGGCTTCTCTTAAGCCAGCCAGCTTGAGAGTGGCCAGTGGTGATGAGTTCTGAGTGATTGATCTGACAGACCAAAGTGGCAGAAATGAACTCCATTTCTAAACAGATGCTGTGACCTTCCTTGAGGCCAGTGGGCTCTGAGGCCTTTTGCCATCAGTCTTCTTCAAATGGCACGAACATGGACTGCTGGCAAGCACCCAGCACCACTTATTCAGGCAAACCAATGTGTCAGCAGAACTCAAAATTAAAAGCTTGTCAGGCAACAATGGAAAGCACATTTTATCAGCACTCACTGTAAGAAGCTAAATATATTGATTTTGCATTCACTTATCTTAGGCAATGGAAGAGAAATGGCGCATTCAGGACACAATTCTTGCCCTATGACCATTTAAGGGCTTGCTGTCCAAAAGCTTTAGCCTTAGTTTTGGCCAGTTTTATTTTCCCCCCAGGATGTACTGTGAAAATGGTCAAGTTTTACTATCAGTCGCAGGTGGCTGACAGCTTGATTGCTACTGAAAGAATACATTTCCTAAAAAGAAAAGAAAAGAAAAAAAACAAGTAACCCTAACCATATACCCGAAAGTGTCCGTGGACATAGCTGGAGAATGAAAAAAGCTGGCTTTTCCAATCCTGTAGTTGCTTGCATCCAGTGGTGTAGCTAGAGGGGGTGCAAAGCACTAAGTTTTGCAGGGAGCCTCACCACGGCGTACAAGCAGACCCTCCCCCTCCCCTTTGGAGCCATTCCAGGTGGGGGGAGCAAAATGGAGGCATTAAGTAAAAAATTTAATTACCATAGTTAGCATCTAACATTGGAGTGCGGATTTGTTGAGGTGGTAAGGTGAGGATGAGAAGAGATGAGGTAAGGGAAGGTACAGATTTACCTCAGGTAAATTTACCAAAGGTGAGGTAAGGATTTGGTAAGCTGAGAGTATCCCATAATAGCAATGCTTTTACTCATGTAGGCATTATTTTATTAATTCCTAGTAGAAAGCCTGATGTTTTGCAATAAAAGAAGAAAATGACTGTGTTAATATTTTCTCTGAGTTTTAATGAATAATTTAGACTTTGTATATAATTTATAATGTTATGTATGAATGTATTTCTTTCTTTTTTTTTTTCTTTTTTTTTGACCCAGCAATTAAGGATCATATGACATTAAATGAAAAGTCTTTTTAATATCGGTGTGACGATTGCCCTGTCTCGATTAGGCACACATGAGGGGAACATTCCTGGGAGATTAGGGCACCAGTTCTGGATGTTGCTGGTGTTGATCCTGTTGACATTCCAATGGCATTTTTATGAACCTTGTCTAAACAATTAAAGCAAGCTACCCCACAGAAGTGGATAAAGAACAGGCATGGAAATTCATGCTACTGTGCAATTTATATGGGGGACAGCACACAGGTCCCTATAAGGCAGAGTTATGGCGAAAAAGATTTATAAAGACGATCAACAGTGCATCCCTTCAAAATCCAGCCATTTTCTACCATCAAATGTTCAGCAACACCTAAGTTGGACAGTGCAGTCTTATGTGTGCCTTCTCAGAGGTAAGTCCCAATGAGTTCAATGGGACTTACACCTCAGAAAATGTGTATAGGATCATAGTCTGGGTCAAGTATATGTTTAAAAATAAACAGCCAACCAGTTTCAGAAATCAAGAGAAGCATCATTTGCTTCTGAAAATGAGAGTGTGTATAACCAGTGGTAATCCTGGTCCCGGTACTGCCCGGGGCTATGACCACAGACTGCTGCCCCCCCGCCAAGCTGCCATACCCCCCCACTAGTGGGCTGCTACCCCCTGCCTTCCTTCTAGAGGCTCAAGGAAGCAACACACACCGTCCCCAACCCTCCAAAGGCCTCAGAGGGTGTAAAGGAAATGTGCAAGCACCCTCAAGGAGATAGGGTGTGGTGTCAACATTGGCCCCTTGCTCTGGCAGGCAAGTATAGTGTTAATCCCAGGGCTCTAACTAGCAGTGAGTATGCTGCCCAACAGCAGCCGCCAGGTCATCAAAGGATAAAAGCAGCACCTGGTGAAGGGAGAGTTTGGTGGGTAGTAGAAGGAGGAAAGCTTGGCGAAAGAAGGAAGGAACAAGCAAGCTAAACTGATGGATTAGTGGACTGTGGAACTAATGGACTAGCTAATGGATTACTGGATCTATTGACTGACTAATGGATGAGCTGACTAACCCAGAGACGGATGAATGGACTTTTGAGAGCTGTTGGAGACTGCTGGAACAGAGACTGCTGGAGACACTGGGATTGGTGTTGGCGGCCAAACCCAAGACCTGCTGAGGACCAAGGTGTTGCTGTGGTGGCTGGAGAAGCTGCTGACAGGAGAGGGGAAGAAGGAGGACCTCTGTAGTTTGAACAGGTGAGCTACCTTGGTGGTGGGGTCCAGCAGTGCTGCAGCAGACAACTGGGGCCATTGTTGGGGAACAAAAGGGAAGCTATAGGCATAAGTTCTCTAAGTGAAGCTTGGACCCAGAATCTGGCGAAACAGTGGGCCAAAAAAATAACTTCCGGTTTCCCGGGGGAAACCAAAAGTGACATTTTTAAGCCCTTAGAAGGCCTTTGGAGGTTTGGGGAGGCAGCACGCTGCTTTCTCAGCCCTCAGAACACGCCTGGGCCCTGAGTGCCAGAGTGGCATGAGGGAGGGTGCCACAGGGGGTGGGGTGGCTACATGGCGCTGCCCCCCCAGCCTGGCACCCAGGGCATTTGTCTCCCTTGCCCCCCCAGGTACACCACGGTGTATAACCCATCAATTACACCAGTGATTTTCAATCTTTTTCATCTCATGGCACACTGACAAAGCACTAAAATTGTCAAGACATACCATCAGGTTTTTGACAATTGCCAAGGCACACCATGCGACCAGTGGGGGGCTCACATCCCCATTGGCCCTACTAATAAATGACCTTCTCCCAAATTCCTGTGGCACACCTGTGGACCACTCGCAGCACCAATGTGCCACAGCACAGTGGTTGAAAATGGCTGAATTACACACTCTCCCTGCCCAAACCCTCTTATTCTGAACTGAATACATATGGTGAGTGCTGTATTTTATTTGCCATGTCAGGATAAAGCCTTGATAACTAAAGGACACTTTGCACACAATGAATTCCCTTACAGAGACATAAAATTCTTCATCTGTGAGCCAAGAATCATAAAATGTTAGTATTGGAAGGGATCTTTAAGGTCATCTAGTCTAACCCAGATAAGAAACCCCCCCCCCCCAATTCACCTGTCTGTTGCCTTTCTAGCATTACATGGGTCTATTTTGCTGAAAAGTTATGCTGCAGGAAGCTTGGTAACCACAGGTTCCCACAGGAATGCATCATGTATATACATCTAGCTAGGTATGCATATTGGTCACACATAATCTGTTCACTTGAAAGTGATACTTCTCTAGAAAACTTGTCATAGGTGGGCCTTACAGAATCCCCAAAGTGATAAATGCCAACTGCCACTCTATAGTGACACATTCATAAGAAATATTTACTCAATGAAACTGCAGTGGCAGAATCACCTTGAGATGACTTTACAAGCACCATAAGTAATGTGTGAATGAGCTCCTAGGAGAAGCAGATTCTGAGAGAGCCAGTGGAAAATTTTCACAGTCTGAGATTGTGCAGTTCCCCTGAAGAATTGTGCCACCTCAGCTCATTTGCACCCACACATCAAAACTGCAAGTATGTGCACTCCCACTGTGGAAATCTTATCGCCTCAGAGAGGTGGTTAGCTTTCAAACTTTCTCTCCAGTGGCACATTTTCATTTGAAGTGCTATTTTCAAGTCAGAGCACTCTCAGACAACTCTACTGAGCAAATTCGAATAGACCCCAATTTTCTATGCCAGGGGTCTCCAAACTTTTTGGCCAGAGGGCCGCATCAAGTACCTGGCACGGTGTTGAGGGCCGGAAAAAAAATTTAAATATAAAATTTATATAAATAAATTAGAAATAGAACTTAGATGAGTGAATAAATGAATGAATGGGCTCATTCATTCAACCTCTTTGGCCCTTAGAACACCCTCCAAAAACAACCAGAGCATAGTTCCTGTCATGCTCAGCCAAGTGGGCCAGAGGCTTTCAGGGGACAATAGGATGGCCGGGGGCCAGATAGAGGCTTGCCGTGGGCCGTATCTGGCCGCTGGGCCGAGGTTTGGAGACCCCTGTTCTATGCAATAGCATATTATTCCATCAGCAATAGAAAATGAACTTCAGGAGTAACTTGTGAGGCAACAGCCATGCATTTTGGGTGTAGAGAAAGTGAGAACACGTGTGCCTCTGTGTAACTCAGTGGTTCCCAAAATGTGAGCTTTGGTTCCCCGGGGACCAGCGGAAGCCAGCCAGGGGAGCCACGGAATACTTGAGAAAAACCCACTGGCCAATAAAATGTATAGGATTATAGTCCTAATGGAGATCTGCAGACAATGGCCCAATAGGTCAAGGGAGCCACCAATAAAAAAGTTGGAGAACCACTGGAGCAACCCATTCCTCACTAATAGGGACCCTGCAGCCATTTAAAGATCTATGCAGTTCTCCTGAACAGAGTCTAACTATCTTAATAATGGGAATTTTGCTAATGGCGTCATGCTCTGGAGATTGTTGGGGAACATCCCAACATATGTTGGGAAAAGTATCCCAGAGTAACAATTATTCCAAAGGTGTAATTGTATGTTATCCGCCCCTTGATTTCTGAACTCCTCAGACTCATACCAATAGGAATGTAGCCAACATGGGACTACTCGTAAAATAGATGATGGTTTCTGGGTCATCAGTGAACTCCAGATGCTTGCAAAGTTCAGAATTTTTAAAAAATGAAACCTCCCAAATGTTGAGTTTCCTGGGAAGTCAAAGGGTTAATGGGAGAGTGTCAAGATTCCTAGAGAAGCATCACTGTGCATTTGAATGCACTTTTCATGCTCTGAAACCCACAGCAAGGGGGGGGGGAGAAAATGGGCTTTCTGTTTCAACTTATGGACAAGAAACAATCCAAAGTGTATCAGGATGAGTTTTTGAAGGAAGGGGTGGGGAGAGAGGAACAGATGGCAAGACTAAAAGAAAGAGAGATGCAAAAAAAAAAAAAAAAAAAGCAGAGCTGAGAATATTGATAACAGAGAGAGGTGAGACCAGATGCTCAGTGCTGAACACTCCCACCTAGCCTCCGCAGCCTGACAATTTGATCCAGGGCATGTTTACTCTGTTGCAGTGGCGTAGCTAGAAGGGGTGCAAAGCACTAAGTTTTGCAGGGAGCCTCACCACAGTGTGCAAGAAGCCCCCTCCCCTTCGGAGCCATTCTGGGCATTTGCCTCCATTTTGCTTCCCCCCCCCCGCCCAAAGTAGCTCCAAACGGGAGGGGCCGCTTTCATGCTGCGTTGAGGCTCTCCGCAAAACGTAGTGCTTTGCACCCTCTCGAGCTACACCACCGCTCTGACGGAAGATTCATGAAGACCCGTGGAGCATACTCCCAGGAAAATGTGCATACTGTATGGCAACATTTGAAGAATGCGTCGTATAATTTCCTATATATGTGGAGAGACAGAGTTATGCATTATATTTCTGTTCTCTGAATCTTGATCAAGGAATCAAGATCAAGGAATCAAGGAAGCAGAGGTTGAGCATCCCTTGAAAATCCATTTACTTTCTGTTTTTGTCCCCCCCCCCCCCAAAGGTTACTAATTCATTCCACGAATGCAATCTTCAAATATACCTAGAACAGTTGTTCTCAAACTCCCCAGGAGTCTGAGAATCAGGGATAAGTGCTTGCAGGGGTGGGGACTGGGATGGGAGTGGGTATCCTGACAGTGCATGGCACTGCGGGCACCCAGGCGCATTTAAACATACCTGGGGGGCTTGTGCAGCCTCCCGGAGGGTCCTAGAGACTCACAGCCCCCTTTGTGAGCCTCTCCTCTGCTGCCGTGGGCTCTGGTCTGTAGTCAGAGCCCACTTCTGGTTTTGAAGCTCCATACTCTGGAGCTCTGACTGCAGGTCGGAACCCACTGCAGTGGAGGTGAGGCTCACATGAGGGCTGCAAACCTCCAGGACCATCTGGGAGGTTGCACAGTCCCCCCAGGTAGGTTGAAATGCGCCTGGGTGCCCGTGGCGCTGCAATCGCTGTGGCGCTGTCAGAACATCCATTTCTGGGTCACGTCCCTTAAGGGAAAAGTGCCCCTTTTAGGTTCCAGTGGTGATCGTGACCCATCACTTTGAGAATCACTGACCTAGATGGGCCGCTGTGAGATACAGGAAGCTGGACTAGATGGGCCTATGGCCTGATCCAGTGGGGCTGTTCTTATGTTCTTAACTACAATTCCCAGGAGGCCTTGCAGGTCTCTTGTTGTCTGGTGTGCTCCCTGGGGCATTTGGTGGGCCGCTGTGAGATACAGGAAGCTGGACTAGATGGGCCTATGGCCTGATCCAGTGGGGCTGTTCTTATGTTCTTATGTTCTTATATTGATAGAGATGACCAGACAAGTGCTTGCTTAGATGAATTCAACTTTATCTCACTCCGTGAAAGTACTGCATTAGAACTAACATTGCCAGGCTTTTCATCACAATCTTCTCAGCCAATTGAGTTTTAAACTCACCATGCTTAGCTGTGGGGTTGGGCACAGCAGAAGGACCTTATTTGGCCTTCCATTCCCTGTGCCATGCACAGCCAGGTCGTCCGTCAAACTGTGGGTCATAAACAATTCGGCTCTTATGGAACAGTAGCGAATGCTGCCTCCGCTTGCATTTGGGTTTTTGCACACAGGAATGGCAGGCCTCTTAATTCAAAGTCAACAGCATGCTATAGAGCAGAAAGGTAGTGTGCTGTAGTTTTGTACAGCTGAACAATATATTTATTTTATTCACAAAATAAATATATTGAGAATGAGGTACGGCAGAGAATGGGGTATCCTCTATGGCACTCACTAATCTCTTAACCCTCATTTGGACAGAGAGGAAAAAAAACATATATACACATACAGGTGGGGCCTTGGTATCTGCGGGGGATCCCTTCTCAGATCCCCCGTAGATACTGAAAATTGTATAATCAAATCTGCTATCTTTGGCCTGTCTGGAGGGTTTTCTGAAGCTGTAGAGGCTGCAGGCAGATGCATGTGGCCACTGCAGGCTTCAGAAAGCCCTGTAGGGGGGACCAGAACTGCGCTCTGGTCACCTTCAGAGGGTTCAGGTGGGGCCGAGTCTTGCCCAACGTGGGTCCGAGCGACCCACATTGAGCCAGATCCACGGATGTAAAATCCGTGGATAAACAGGCTCCATCTGTATATATAGCTTTTTATTTAAAGCAGGGCCTTCCAAACCCTGGCCCGGGAGCCAGATCCAAGGTTTGGAGTAACCTTTCCACCTCGAGGCTAGAGCTTACAGTTCTGCCAGATCACCGCATGACTTCTACTGAGATTGGGGGACAGGGACACTCTAAAAGTCATGTTTGCTTGGACATCCTGTTGCACAGCCCTCTGGGATTCTGGGCAGCAGACACAACTGCCCAGAGTGTCCCTATCTCCCAATCTCTGTAGAAGTCATGCAGTGACCCAGCAGAACGGTAAGCTCCGTTCCGAACGAGGACCACTTTTTAGTTTTGCAGCGGTTGTGTGTTTGGCAACCACTGGTTTAGAGGGATGTGGTGACTGGGGAACCTTTACCTTAGTAGGGAAACCTGGTGTAGGCTAGGATGAGTCAGGCTGCAGAGTTCCCAGGTAAGCTGTTAGCCTGTAAAAAAGAAAGGTGAAGACCAAAGGTGCCCAGGTGACATCACGCCATATCTTTTCAGCACCCACCCACACCTGTGCACTACTCCCTGGCTTCCAGAATGGCACTGATTTGGAGCCAATTGAAGCCTAGAAACGGGTGGGAGGCCATTCTTTACTGCACTCATTGCTCCAAGTATGTATGTGGCAAGTACAGCACACATACCCTGTGGAGAGCTTGGAAAACCCCTGGAGTACTGTGGGGGGGTGGGGGTGGGCACACCAGCCACTCCCCTCAAGCTATGCCACTGGCACCTTTGTTTCGTCACCGTTCCCTAGTTACCATGGGGTAGTCTGAATAATGCAGTCTGATGGGACACCCAATGATGTGTTAAAAGGAGCCTGCGTGCACAAGTCTTCTCCCCCTACCCTGCAGACCGTTTCATCTTTACATAATTCTTAGTGGAAGCAAAATACCTGAACCATCTCCAGCCACATGGTTGAAATATTATGCGCACGTGCTCTTCCTCAAGCAGTTGATTGGACAATATCCTTTGAACTAGCCTTTCAAAGAGGACATTTTCTTGGTGTATTTTACCCATTGCTGTTACCTTTAATGTTCCACTGTATGGGAGGCCAGCCAGTGGTGTCTCTAGGGATGTGGGCCGCCCCGGGTAATGTGCATAGGGGGTTGTAACACCACAAAAAAATTTAAATCTTGGTATTTTCAAATAATATCATCGTGTTATATATCATCCAATGCGTAATTTCATGCAGAATGCAATGAAACAAACCATGCGGAAATATCATTATTCTATCAAACATTATAGCCCCCCCCCCCCCAAAAAAACAGAGGGGATGGGCAATGGTCATCATCATGCCCATTGCCCAGACCGTTGCCCCACCCGCTGCATGGGAGGAGGTCCATCATGAGGGTGACCAGCCGGCCTCCTGCACCGGGTGACACAAACCCTCGTGTCACCACTGAAGTCAGATATAAATGTTTTAAAACAAATAAATAAATGTTCTGTCACATTCTCTTAGGGATTTCCAAGCACCCTTCTTGAGGAAGGAATGACTCATTAGTTTGCCAAGTGACTTTCTCAGGGACAAGTAGGAGTTGAGTTGTTTTTATTTCATGGGGGTGGGGGGGTTGATAAGTTTTGGTGCAGTTTGTATTCCTCTGCTACATTTGCGTTTAGGTCTGGCACCATCGGAAGCAGGAGAATAATTGGTAGATCTACAGAGCTCTCCAGTTCTTGTAATGATTCATTTACAAATCGTCACAGACTGGCTATTACCAGCTTGTGTCCTAGAGTACGATGACCATTCTGAAAGATGTCATGTTACCTTTCAGTGTTTTTTTTCATTCATTGAACAATATGTGCT
This sequence comes from Tiliqua scincoides, assembly GCF_035046505.1. NCBI lineage: Eukaryota > Metazoa > Chordata > Lepidosauria > Squamata > Scincidae > Tiliqua > Tiliqua scincoides. The sequence continues at coordinate 66,100,058 of NC_089827.1, forward strand.
GATAGCTGATTGATTCTCTTTTTTAAAAAAAAAAAATATTGCAAATTTAATGAAATCACCAAGCTGATTAATTCTAGACAATCTATATTAGATACTGAATTAGATGGAAGAACCAGAGTAATTAGAGTCATACGGGGCGCAATTCATCGTTGATTAAGCATTCAGTTAGAAACCACCTCTGTATAACAGCCTGTGGAGAAAGCAAAATGGAAAGCTGTTCTTTATTTTGCATCTATCCCTGAGTTCTTAAGCAAATGACATTTACAGCAACCCTACTGATAGATGGTGATTTTATTGATGCTTGCATTTTAATGGCCATTCCCTGAAGGCTAAGATAAATGATGTTTTGTGTAAAGGCCCACCTGCTTAACTGTAGTGCTGACTGAAGTTTCTCAGTTCCGGACTATCAGGGAAGTAACCACCTTTTCATTGTCTAGCAGAGCGCATTTGCGGCAGCAGCCCAGAAGCGCACAATGGTGGCCTGGCTTTTGTGCTGCCATAAAGGATCTTGTGCTGCCGGAACACTAGTTCAGGTGCAGGACCTAGATTGGAACCTTAATCTTAGTTCTATCCTTAACCTGCTGTATAAGCAGGAAAGAGCATTGAAGTCTCCCGTAAGGCTTTGTAAATAAGCAACAGCCACAGAGGGGTTCAATAGAAGACCGCTATGAGAACAGAGGCATTCGTTTGAACATATCTTTTCTGAGTCAACTCATTGGTTCATCCAGCTCCATGCGGTGTAGAGGCAGTGGCTGTCCTGGATTTTACCGAATGGTTATTCTCATCCCTGTCTGGATGGTGTAATGGTTCAGGAGTCAGAGCTGGAAGATTCAGGTTCAAGTCCCCACTCAGCCATGAACCTTCCTGGGTGACCTTGCACCAGTCACTAACTCTCAGCCTCACCCTACCTCACAGGGTTGTCGTGAGGACAAAAGAAAGGAAGGAACTATGTACACCATCCTGAGCTCTTTGGAGGAAGGGCAGTACAAAAATGTGGTCACAGATCTTTGAATTGCACTTTCAGGTCCGTTGAGTTCCTTCATTTTCTAAATTCCATTGCTCTCCTCTGCATTTTTTAAAATTAGAACAACCAACTCATTTTACGCTGAAAGATATACTCTTGACTAATCCTGAACCGCCAACACAGCGATAGCACAATAATCTTTACAATTATGAGCCATTTCCCAGCAATTAGCATAATAGTTTATTCATTACAATAGATCGGACCATTTTTTAATTTTAAAATAAAGAAATCTCAGGCGTCCTGCAGTTTGTCTGTAAAGAGCATATTGAACCCCTGCAGTGGACACAGAGCAAATATAGACAATGATTTTGATGGAAGGAAAAGTAAATAGATTGCTACCTGGGGGTTTTGCTGGTGGAAACCATAAATTGTATCTGACTGGCACTCTCATATTAACTATTTTAATGGGGGCATTTTATGGCAGTGATATTTCCATATATTGCACCCAGGAATGATTTGAAATGCTCGACACGCAGCTAACACATTTGTGTGTGTGTGTGTGTGTGCAAAGCATAATGTCAGCTTTTAATTTGCAGTCCCGGATAGCTCATTTGCTCAAAATGTAAAGTCTGCGTTCCTCTTTAGACATGCAGAAATTATTTCCATGTGCTCTCATTTACCACGGTTTAATTTGTTTAGAAAATTAAAGTAATAAAACATCAGTTCGCTGTTTTTCTACGAGAGCGAAGGTTTTCTCAGTCGGTAGCTGCAAACGCTAAAGGAAAAGACTTGGGAAAAAGACACGCAAATGACTCTTCATGAGTGGTTCCATTTTGGTTATGTCTTTCACTAAAGAGGCTCTATTTATAGTTTTAAGATCAGGTAAAAATATTGCTCTCCTAAGATCCTTTGGAGAAAAAAAAACACTTAGCATAGCAGTGTTAAAGGGACCACCACAACTTTTCTGTTCAACATTGGACACACTTGAGTAGCAACAATGGTTTTTGTTTTTGTGTGTACAATATGCATTGTATTATCCAGCATTTCATCACAGTGCATTTGTTATGGCATCCTGAGCTGACCAACGCCCAGAGGAGCAGCAGCACCAGAATGGCTGACTCTCCATCCTATGGGTGCTGGGTAGCTGCTGAAGTCTCCTCAGGGGAAGAGGACATTCGTTCCCTTCCCCCGGATAAGGACACAGACCCCGCAATGGGGCTACTCAAATCTGCACCAGCTATTTTGCCAGTGCGGAGTTGACAGTCTGCATGTGTGGCTGGAAGGCCTGACATGGGGTTCAGGATATGGCAGAGAAAAACTCCTCTGATCCTGACCAGTTCCTCCCCTTACTCCAACTCACCTCTCTGCTGCCCGGAGCTCTTTTGCACACACAATGTCTTGAGTTCTGTGATAAGTCTGGAGTTCCAACATATGAAGACCACACTGATTAATAAATAAATATACATGCTTGTTGCCATAAAGTTACCATTTTCCATCTAACTTCTGGTGAAGGTTGCTGAAACCCAATTGTGAACCTCTAGGGCAGTGATTTTCAACCAGTGTGCCACGGACATTGGTGTGCCGCAGATGGTCTGCAGGTGTGCCTCGGGAGTTTGGGGGTAGGGTCATTTATTAGTAGGACCATTGGGGGATGTGAGCCCCCTACTAGTAGCATGGTGTGCCTTGTCAATTGTAAAAAAAAAAAACTGATGCTTTGCTTTGACCATTTTAGTGCCTTGTTGGTGTGCCATGAAAAAAAGCTCTAGGGTTTCTCTGCAAACTCTCATGCTCTATCTTTCCTTATTTCCTTTAACTAGCATACACTGCAGGTTCAGTCTTAGGTATATCCAGTTATAGACACTGGAAAAGACCTAAACTCAGAGATAGCTGAGCTATTGCAAATTTGAGTAAATAATGCTGGAGAATCAGATTGGTGGTAAGTAGCTTTGTATTTGTATGTTCAAAGGCCATCTAAAGGAATTCCTGAATGGAATTTTTCTTCCATCCAAGCCACTGTGTCATTTACTCTAAAGAGAATGTAATTTTTCATTTCATTCTATGGCAGATGTCTTCCTTCCAACGGTATGTTTGCAAACATTATATTCCATTACATCACAGCAGTTCAGCAAATGGCTTGTGGGGAGTGAGTTTTAGACAATAGGTGTATGCCCATTTTCTTTGTGGGTGCATGGGTGTTTAATTTATATTTGCAAAATGTATTATTTAAAAAATGCATATCCCACCCTCCTCACATAGACTCAGCAGTTGAGGGCAGAGTTGTAAGGAAAATTCAGCCTGCTTTCAGCTGATGGTGTAAACTATGTAAGGACAACACTAACTGCATTTCTAAGGGGACAGAATTCAACATAGCTGGGGCCACCACTGAGAAGGCCCTTCCAACAGCTCTGGCACCCATAGGAAACCCTCTCTGGACAGGTAAATCCACAAGGGGGGAAGGGCCCACAAGATACCCTTGCCCTAAGCCATTTAAGGCTTTGAAAGTAGTAATCACCACCTTAGTGTCAGGAAATGTATTTATCCACAAGCCAAGCAAGAATCTCACTCTTACTCAGTCTCAGACAGAAAATCAGAATACAATGTAAAATACTAAAAGATTTCTGTAAAGGATGTTATATTTTAATGAAATAGAAAAACACTTTAACTCATGGGGGTTCATTCTTTGATAGAGTTAACAAAACATAATTTTGGGCACCAACAACTTAATGATATCATTTGTTTTGGGACTGGAATGAGATCTTTATGTTCTTTTTTAATAAAACTATACGATTGTGCTGAAGTTAAGTTTGAGTAAATCACACTTTAATGACCAACGAAGAGTTTAACTCCATTATGTGCCTTTGCGTTCCTTAATTGTTTCGGCTGGATGGATTAGTAAGCTGAATTGAACGAGCTGCAGAAGGACTCAAAAAGAAAATTAGAGTCTCATTTGATTTCAAAAGGGAATTAGTGCACAAATGGGTCACACAGAATGAAACTTTCTTAATGAAACTTTCTTTTTTCTTTCCCCTTTTGAACCTTTAAGCCTTTTCATCAGTCAGATATGACAGAGTTGCCATTTTTTTCCCAGGAGTGAAAGCACTGGGAAAATGAAAAAGGCTAGCATCTTTTTAACAGGCTGATCTTATGACATGCATCGCTAGAAAATTAATGGGTAAGATCGGCTGCACAGACTGTTGCAACTGCACCAGTAAAACCAAATGCGGGGGAAAAAACAAGAATTCAAATAATAATTTTGATGATGTGTTTATTGACTTTCTGTCCAACAGGAAACTCAAGGTGATTCACAGAGATGAGGAGAAAAACATTGAAACCGCAGAATAGGCTTAAGGGCCCCATTGAAAAAAGAAGATGGGTCAGCGCAAATCCCTTGCACTGACCCAACAGTGTCACAAAAGTGCCATAAAGCACTTTCAAGCCACTGGATGAGCAGGGAGGCTCATGCCCTGCCAGGTCAGCTCAAGGGGTAAGCCTGCCCCAGCCGAGTCAGGCCAGCACAGTGGTCGGGGGCACAGAGGGAGAGCAGGACAGAGACATTCTGGGACAGCGAGAGGGTGAGCAGGCTTGTGGGTTAGTGGCAGTTCAGCAGGGGGTGTAGCCAGGATCTGGCACTTGTGCTGGATCCTAATCCTGTTCCTGGGTGGCCCGGAGCAGCTCCAGGCTACTCAGATTTGTGCCACCTCCTGAGCTGGTGCAGATCCAAGTAGCCCCATTGTAGCCCCAAGTAACCCAGAGTAAAGGGAAGGAATTCCCCTTTCCCCTGGCTGAGCCGCAACTAGCCCTGACCCCACTCTGGATACGGGGCAGGCCAGCCGACCTCCCCATTCCAGCATTGGATAGGATTGGAATGCCCAGCACAATTAATAGTGCATATTATAAGACAGCTAGGAACTATGCACCACTTAGCAACCGTAAGTTACACAAACTCCAAAATGACAGCAACTATTACCCTGCACATGCCCAATCTCGTCTGATCTCGGAAGCTAAGCAAGGTCAGGCCTGGTTAGTACTTGGATGGGAGACCGCCGGGGAATACCGGGTGCTGTAGGCTTATACCATAGTCTTTCGAGACTGAAGGTTGCCAACCATCAAAATGTCTAACTGAAATGCCTCAATGTGTCTTCTGAGATATCTTAAAACTGGGCTTTGTTGGGTTTTTCTTTGGGTGGATATTCCAGAGCTGTGATTCCATGGATGAGAAGACAGTGTGGCTTCCACTGCATCCTGCCAGTGAGTTTCAGCTCCTGGAGGTCTCCTTGAGATAAGAGGACATTCATCCCCAAGCCCCAGGGAAACCCCAGCAGCTGCAGTGCAGCAACTTGGGCCTGCTTCAGTGAAATCAACGGCTCGAGTCCACATTGCCCTTTGTCAGAGGATCAGCCCCTGAAAGGGGGGATAGGTTCTGTCATGTGCCGGTGCCACCAATCTCACCCCCTGCCAGGCCCAATCTGCCCACCTCTTGCTCAATTGCTGCCCACCTCAACCCTTCCCCTTCCCCTGCACTGCCTGGCAGGAATTGACCTGCTCCAGCTCCCTGTTGAGGCACCAGTGGGATGGCACACGTCTTCCTGCCTGGAATAAGGCTACCTGAAACTTTATAGCAAGTTTGCAATAGTCTGTGCCGGCGGAGTGCATGCTTCACTAGCGCAGTGTTTCTCAAACTGTGAGTCGGGACCCACTAGGTGGGTCATGAGCTAATCTCAGGTGGGTCCCCATTTATTTCAATATTTTATTTTTAATATATTAGACTTGATGCTACCATAGTGTGTGACAGCATTTGGGGAAATGTTATCGACTTGTACTTTTAATAAGCTATTATGTATATTCTTTTAACAATGAGACTTACTCCTAGGTAAGTGTGGGTAGGATTGCAGCCTAGGTTTGTTAAATGTTCCTGCTTGATGATGTCACTTCCAGTTCTGACATCACTTTCAGTGGGTCCTGACATATTCTCCACATGCCCAATCTCGTCTGATCTCGGAAGCTAAGCAGGGTCAGGCCTGGTTAGTACTTGGATGGGAGACCGCCTGGGAATACTGGGTGCTGTAGGCTTATACCATAGTCTTTCGAGACTGAAGGTTGCCAACCAAAAAATGGGTCCTGGTGCTAAATGTTGAGAACCACTGCAGTAAGGGGGTAGAATTGTGCCATTACAGAGGGGTAATGGCAATTTGTCCAATTCAGAACAAACCATCTCACATATTTTATCTGCTCAGCCTTTGACCCTTTTCTTTCCCTACGGACTCCTAATAATACAAGCCTTGATAGCCCACTCATCTTCCCCCTCCTCCTCATGAACAAAGTTTAAAAAGTTGAAACCGGAGAGGTTCTGTTTCCTTCCTCAGTTTGCAAGATAAGTCTATTAACTGTTAGGGCCTATGGGCCCAATCCTATCCAACTTTCCAGCACTGGCGCAGCTGCAGTGCAGCCCCGAGGAAAGGGGGCAAATATCCCCGTCCCTTGAGGAGGCTTCTGTGACTGCCTCCCTACCGCAGGATGCAGCGCACGTCCCATTTGTACAGCTGCACCGGCACTGGAAAATTGGATAGGATTTGGCCCTATATCTCTTGACTTGGGCCATGAGTCCTAAATGAAGCAAAAGCAGGCTTAAGATGCTTGCCTGACTCTCTTTCCTATATATTTGAAGAATAGGTTTGCCTTTGCTTGGAAGTGAAACAGGAGACAAACATGCAAGCATTTTTGGGGGTGAGTGGGTGGGGGGATGGGGGTACAACCCTCTCATGGGACTGCTTTGCCTCTGAGGATATGGGAAGCCTTGCTGTTTGTTCAGCCACCTGCATCTGAAAAGCCACCCCTTGGCATGGAAAATTGAAATACCAGCGACTAGCCTTCTGCCACTCTCATTAAGCTTTCCATAAGGAAGGGAATTTTGACGTGGGAGGAACTTTTAAAACTATAAAGCCCAAAGTATGCTTTCTGTGGCAGTCATTGTCGCATAAGAGCACTATACCAGCAAGCACCTGCATGCTTAAATCAGCTCTTATATTGACAAGGATTTGGTGTATTTACCACTGTTCACTTTAGAGTTGTTATTTCAGGGTTTGTTTTTTTTTTCCTTCCCCAGCTATTTTTTGCTGTTCCTTTTATTTACTAAGTGGCTCAACGTATAATTAGAGGTAATGAAATGACTCAGAAGTTAGGGGGAGAAGCAGGATTATTTTTAAACTAAACCTGCTGATTTATGGAAATACAGTAAGGGGGTGCACGGAGGGTGGAGAACACCTCCCACAGGAATCCTTATAATGGAACGACAGCTGAAAGTGCCTTAAATGCTACAGTTAGCTCGGATGGGATGAGCAACAGTCAACATGGAGGTCTGGAACGGCTTTAGTAGTCATCCCAGCCACACGGATAAGAGGGAACTGGTCAGAGGCTACTGCCCCGGGACTGCCAACTTTAAAATAAAGCATTTCAAAAATAAGAAAAACACTTCCTGACTTCAGACAGCAATGCTGAAGAATTTAACCTAAGGGGGGCTGGGGGGGGGTCAATATTCCCAGGTGCCGTGTCTGGGGAATGTTAGGGGGGTGCCTTTCTGGAGCTCAGGGAGGCTTTGCACAGCATCCCTGAACCTTGGAAAGATTCATAAGGCTTTTCCGAGGCTTTAGAAAGGCACTTTCAGTTTTTGCCTATGTGAGAATTATAGTCTAATCTTATTCATACTGCCCACACCCCTGTGGATACAATCGCACCAAAATGGCAACCACGACATCCTATGGCAGGGGGAGGGTAGTTTCAGAGGTCCGTTCCTGAATGTAAGCCTCTGTATCTACTCTTGAACCCCTTCCTGCCCAATGGAGTGCTTTTTGCAACTGGCTGTGGCTACTCTTCAGCAGTCAGCACCAGAGGAAGAAGAGGATTGCAGACACGTGGTAAGTATATGATTGGGCTATTAGTCTATCTCTGCCATTTGTTTAGAGCAAAGGTGGCCACCCTTTCAACTTCAGAGCTCTTGGACCTTTGTATAGAAAAGGGAATTCCTGTTTGTCATTTGACAGGCTGCACCTACTGAAATTCCCTCTTCAACACAATTTTTAAAGGTCCAGGAGCTGGAGCCACTGGTCTACATCTTCTGCTCAGTTTTTGACAACAGTTATGCATATTGAATGTGCCTCAGTGAATCTGCGGTTAGGTTTCCTTTAGTAGCTAGTTACGTTGAATCTGCTGTTCTGATGTATCTAGTAGTTTTACAACTACTAGATAGGTCTTTTTGGTTGCTTATACATTCTCCAGCCAATATCTTACCACAACCTGCACAAAATGTAGAAAACCACCACATTTTCTTTGAGTGCCCATTTGGGAGATAAAGCGGGATATAAATTTGTAAATAATAAACAAATTTTGTGGCAGGGAATCCATAAATTAAGTATACATTATGTTAATTCAAAACTTCATAAATCTATAGTCAGTCAGTTCTGGAAAATAGGAAGAGAGAAACCTCTCTGTTTACCTTCTCCACTCCTTGCATAGTTTTATAAACATTAAACTTTTAAAAATTTAAACACTGTCCCCTCTTACTTGCCTTCCCCCCCAACTAACAGTGTAATCTTCTGCATGTTTATTTGGAAGCAAGTTCCATTGTGTTCAATGGGTCTTAGACCCAGGAAACTGGGTAGAACAAGCCCTGAACATTCAGATATTGATGACAGAGAAGGTACTCCAGTCCCCTGATCAATTTGGTTCCTCTTTCCCAGCTCTACAATGTCCTTTTTGAGACTGGGCAACTATAAATGTACATAGCATTTTGTGAAAGAAGGGAAGTTTGGAAAGTTTTGGCAACTCAGTAGAGGGAGAGAATCCTGCTGAAAGTTCAGCAACTTGGATGTCTTGTTACTCTGAAGGAAGAGTCATCCATCTTTTTTGGAAAGATGTCCCTGTTTTGTATTTATTAGTCATCCCTGCAAACAGTTGTCATTTATATAATTATTGTCAACAGATTGTCTTTTTGAGCGACATGGACAGAAATGGTAGAATAATATGTGCCAGTTGTGTGCCTGCTGATTATATTCCGACAATATTTAATTGCGGGTCTGTGGGCTGCCACAGGAAAGCGTATACATAATTCATTCTTTTTTTTTTTATTAGTGAATAAATTAAATATTTAATATTTGGGTGATTTTATTTCAGTAAGATTTTGTTACGGCTGAGACCAGTCCTCAGTGGCATTACTCATAAACAAACATTTAATGCAGCGGTTCCCAAACTTACTGTGGTCACGGCGGCCTCCTTTTGGAGCGACCTCTTTTTCCTACTGGTCCTGGGCACTATCATGTTGGATTGAACGATCCATGATGGTGGCACTTAGGTTGGCAACCTTCAGTCTCGAAAGACTATGGTATAAGCCTACAGCGCCCGGTATTCCCAGGTGGTCTCCCATCCAAGTACTAACCAGGCCTGACCCTGCTTAGCTTCTGAGATCATGGTATAAGCCTACAGCACCCGGTATTCCCAGGCGGTCTCCCATCCAAGTACTAACCAGGCCTGAGCCTGCTTAGCTTCCGAGATCATGGTATAAGCCTACAGCACCCGGTATTCCCAGGCGGTCTCCCATCCAAATACTAACCAGGCCTGAGCCTGCTTAGCTTCCGAGATCATGGTATAAGCCTACAGCACCCGGTATTCCCAGGCGGTCTCCCATCCAAATACTAACCAGGCCTGAGCCTGCTTAGCTTCCGAGATCATGGTATAAGCCTACAGCACCCGGTATTCCCAGGCGGTCTCCCATCCAAGTACTAACCAGGCCTGACCCTGCTTAGCTTCCGAGATCAGAAAAGATCAGGCACGTGCAGGGTAACAGTTGGTGGCACTTAAGAGACCTGGAAAGAAGAGACTTACAGGGACATACCACAGTATGCCTATGAATTTGCTGTGGCTCCCTGAGGCCCCCAGCACACAGTTTGGGAACTGCTGATTTAATGATATAAGGCCAAGGTATTATTAATAATTTTCTCAAAATACTCTTCCATACTGTTTTCCCCTCAACAGCAATGTTTCTTTATACTTTATATCAACAACTTCACATAATATTCTTGTTAGATCAGAACTTTCCCAGCCTGGTGTTCTTTAAAAATAAATGCAGCTATTCGGTAAGGAACACTGTCTCTTAAGCATAATTAGGAATCTGAATGAATAGAAATCATGACATTAATTTCTTCAAACAAAGACAGGAGTGAAAAGCAATCTGTATTGAAAATTGAAGCAGTCTGCTTGAATGACCACAGGTTGTGCTGCCTTGGCAAACATTTGCTTTCATTTTTCCTACTGACAAATGCAGCACTTGGGCCTACATTTTATCTGGGAAGCGCTAAACCTTTTTTTTTAAGCACAACATTAAAGTTTTCAAGGCCAACAGGTGAAACTGGTAGGCTTCTCCATTGAAATTGGAGGATGAGCTGCCCTCACAGCTGTGATCTTCAATGGAAGACTGGGACTACCCAATGTCATCCTGGTATATTTGTGGCCTAAATTCAAGAAACCAGTTATGAGATGGGCACCTGGTTAGTTCAGTGCTCCACTTGGAATTCCATGGTGAACAGCTTAAAACAGTGCTTCCCAAAGTGTGGGTCCCCTGGTGGGACACAAGCTCAAGCACAGTGAACTGTGATCTGGGCTCTCCTGCCCTCCTTTGTGTTCATTTGGATCCAAATAGGAGCCATTCCAGAAGCCCCATAACTTACCAGAGCTTGTGGAGGACTCGCCTGAACTGATGATCCCACTCTTGAACCCCTGGACCAGTGTCCCCACTTCCAGACCCCTAGACCGGTGACTCTGGAGGCCCCACTGGGCCTAAGAATGGCTCTTAGAAGCCCCTGTAAGCCTCTTCTGGTTTTCAGAAGCCACTTCCAGTTTGCTTCCAAAAACTGAAAGTAGCTTATGGAGGTTTTGAGAGACATTCTGAGGCCCACAGAGGCCTATAGGGTGGGTTGCCAGGCTGGGAGAGGCCTCCAACACCACCAGGAATGCCACAACCTACCACAGAGGACAAGGTGAGTCATGGGGCTGCAGGTTTTCGAAACTATTGGATTAAAATATAGGATTAGGATTCTAACCAGTGTGGCTTTAAAATGGTATTGAACTGAACCTTGGTTAGGCTCCAAGGATCGGTAGTCACTTTTGCCCTATGACCATTCCCATGATGCCGATGGGTAACAATAATACTAAATGCTACTTTACAGTATTTGGGGTTAATATGGCAAGGTTGCTGCTTCCTGACTGCTGCACAAGCAATACTTGGCAGTGATGACTTGCTTGACTGGCCAGCTCTGATTCAGCTTGTATTTAGGAATGAGTCTTTGTCCATTCAACTCCTGGCAACATACCATCATCATCACAATTGACTCATCGAGCGTGACAGATTGTGGCCTCTCAAAAATAATGAGTGTGCTGCAGGATTTTCTAAAATTTCTATAATACTTCTTTTAAAAAGGGTTCCTTGGATCTGAAGACAGTGGACAGCAACTCCAGTACGTGTGTAGAAGGAGGTTTCTGACTTTTGGGGGGAAGCTCTTTCTAAGCTTTCTCCCCAGGGCAATCACACTACATCGCAAGCCAGATATGCTTTATTGCATCCACACGAATATACATCCTTAAATTGCACTGTTGCGAATTAGGTCAGCCCAGCCATAAACCAAATGATGTGGCTACGATCAGGGTGGGTGGCAAGATAGGTGGGTCGCCCTTCATCCTGAGTCTGTTGTCACTACCGTTGTCCACCCTGCTGTGGATGCAAACCTCACTGATCCATTTCTTGCTTGGTTGTGCTTGATGCATTCTCTGGTGTGCTAGGAGGGGGGAAGCCCCGTACCATACGCCATCACATTCCCAAACCAGACAGTATAGTTTTTGTTTTGTTTTGTTCCATTTCTGCAGTCCCTTTAAATAAAACCAGAAATCCTGCCCCACTTGGTTTGGGAAGACAACAAAGCATGGTAAGGGACCTTTTGTTTCTCCATAGGGTGGAGGCAGCAGCAGCGTATCCAATGAGCCCAGTTGCAAAACCCCCCCCCCCCTTGGTTGCAAGGACAATATCATTATTGAGAGCCAGGATAGTGTGCGGTGGTTCTGGAGATGGACTTAGACCTGGGAGATCCAGGTTCAAATTCCTGCTCAGTCATGAAGCTTCCTGGGTGACCTTGGGCCAATCACTGTCTCTCTTCCCACCTTCCTCACAGGGTTGTTGTGAGGACAAAGGAAGAGAGGAACCATGTACAGTGCCCTGAGCTCTTTGGAGGAAGGATGGCATAGAAATGTGAAAAAAAATATCAGATCTGCAGAATTTTTTGACTACCATTTTTACTGTTTTTGGAGTCCTCGGGGCCATTCACTCAGCTTTCTGCCATAGTAGAGAATGGATAGGAAAAGACTGTGTGTGGTTTAAGAAGCCAATGCTAGAGAAAATATTCCTCCTGCATATGTCTAAATCACGAGATAATGACTTTGAGAATCTTTCTTGCTTACTCGAGAACTATATGTGGTATAGTGTGTGTGTGTGTGTGTGTGTGTGTGTGTGTGTGTGGGTGTGTGTGGGTGTGTGTGTATGAGAGAGAGAGACTGTAAACTATATGTGGTATATTTCCAAAGGAGTCCGTGCCCCCAGCGTGGGTGTAATCTAGTGCAAAATAAGTGAATAGGGCTTCCTTTAAAATAAATAAATAAATATTTATTTATTTTAAAGGAAGCCCTATTCACTTATTCTAGGCTTTTCAAAGACAGAACACCAGTTGTCTAGCTTATAACCTTATGGGCTCATGTTGGAACTTGAATAACACCAGGTCTAGACAGCTCCAAAAAGGTATCTGAAGGTTCACAAATGTTTGTGGTTTTTCCATTGCCTAAGTCACAGTGCAAGCTAAGCCACAAACATTTGTCTTCAGAAGCACGTTCCACTTGGGACAGCACAATCACAAAGACCCCAATGAGGTAAATATATAAGCTCCTATACCAATAGCCACAACATATCAGTAATCAAGCATGCAAATGGTATCAAGGAAATAGGATTGCAAAATGAAGGCTTTGATCTTTCTTTCAAATATGTCTTTGATAGTAAATGCACCACAGCTTTAATGCCTAGCGCAGTGCGCTACTGTGGAACCTACATGTGTTGGTCTTGGAGCCTTTTTCAATTGAAAAAGGGACGAAGCCAGCAAAATCAGCACCTGCTATGATTGTCAGGCAATTTGAAACGCCTAGATGGGCCGACCCTAGTATAAATATTAGGAGCATTATTTTCTAGTAAGTTGCTTTAGGATTGCAGCCTTATAGTCAGAGGGATTCAACTGTACAGTTTAGCTGATGGGCATTAACTTTGTCCTACAGCAGAGAATGCCGTCTTAAACTGCCAAGGCAGCATGAATGGCTCCCAATGGGTCAATCCAATCATATATATAGTAATTCCCTTTCTTGCTGCTTTCTGCCTCGGTTTCGTTTGGAATACAAATGGCAGGCAATCTTGCTTTCCACTAGGCCAGCTCCAGAAATCTTTTAGCAGTAATGGAGGCTGAGAATAAACATTTCAAGATTGAAAAACCACTCATCTGTAAACAGAAATGATACGGCTGACATTTGCGGGGGGAAAAAAATGAGGAGAGCTTATCTTTTCACAGTAGCTGTAGGTTGAAAACTGGCCAAAGCTCTTCCCAGCACACCAAATGGAGTTTCTGATATCCTGTCTGGATGCGCTGATTTAAGCAAAGCGCATTGCGTTACTTCTGCTTTTTAATGAGCATCCATGACACTTCCTTGATTTCTGGTGAAAGTTGATTAATTTGTTAGAGTAAGAATGGGCAGGGACACTGAGGGCCCGATCCTAATGGTCCAGCGTCTGCCCTCCACAAGTGTCGCAAACATGCCATAAGGCACGCCTGCAAGACTCACCACCAGGTCAGCACTGGCAGCAGCTTAGAAGCAATAGGAACACATGCGTCCTCTCCCCAGCTGGTCAGGCAATATCACTGAACCAGCTGCTGAGAGCACATGGAGAACCCCAAAACATCATGATGCTGTGTGGTGTCATGACGTCCGGGCATTGCTGCCCTAGGTGCCAAAAGCCCTGGGTATGCTTCTGAGGGTAAAAAGTTAGCAGTCTGCCTGGCAGGCAACTCCCCAACCTTCCATGCTCCAAAGGACAGGGGTGGGTCTATCCTTCCCAGGACTGAGCTCCACCTACTTTTCAGAAATTTGTCCAGCCCCCTTTTAAAGATGCCTTATAAGCCATGGTGTGATGGGTTATAAAGATGGGTTATAAGCCATGCTGTGTATGTGCAACCTCCTGATTTTACAAGTTGGCTACCTCAAAATGCCAGATGCAAGGGAAGGCACTAGGATGCTGGTCTCTTGTTGTTTTGTGTGCTCCCTGGGGCATCTGGTGGGCCAGTGTGAGATACAGGAAGCTGGACTAGACGGGCCTTTGGCCTGATCCAGCGGGGCTCTTCTTATGTTCTTATGTTCTTAGACTTCCAGACAGAGAGAGGGTTGCGACAACCTTCACTACCTCGCAGGTCATTGAAAGCCTACTTGGAAGGGCTGGCTGAAGACAACTCCCTTACCCACACTTGACTTCCTTGGCCGTGCCACCCTACCAATCTCATCATTGGCCAAGAGTGATGCTTCTGAAGTCTCAGGGCCTGCTGAGGCCCTTTCCCAGGTTGGCTTGCCTGCTCACCCCTTGATGGTGGAAAGAAGGGCAGTACTGAGTTCATGGCAAGGCTGAAATTCATCTGCATGCTGCTCTCAGAGGCAATAGAGTCAGCCATCCCAGGCTGCTCAGAGCAGCCCACTGTGCAAGTGTTACAGCTCCAGGTCTCAGCATAGATCTAGCCAGCACCCAAAGCACAGGAGATCACCTGGCTGTGTCCCATGCCCACCTGGCAGCCTCCAGGTCCACTGTTGTACCTGTTGCTCAGCTGAATGATGAGACATCGCCTCCTGAGCGAGTCATGCAGTCACACCAATGGCTGGACATAACATTCAAACAGGTTGATGTTCATAAGGCGTCCATGAGACCAGCTGAGGCTGTCGCCATGGGCAGCAGACTGATGGAGGGGGACCTGTCTCTGTCTTTACTCGCTCCCTCTTTCTCCTTCCTGGATTGGAAATGGAACAGGGAGACACAGAGGAAGAGGAGATGTGGAGAGTGCTGAGCTAGAACATAGGAGAGTGGGGAGAGCAGAGGCTGGCACATTACTGGGTAAGGCGGAAAGCATTTGGCCTGCTGCCCCAGGTGTCAGGATGACGTGAGCCAGCCCTGCTTAGGGTCAAACTAGATTTGCCAATAAATGCAAATGTTTGGTCTTCCTTTAAAACTTAGTCCTGTCATAGTTACAACACCCTCCCCCAGCAAGCTATTTATAGTAAATAAAAAGCTTCTGTTGAAAGCAAATTGAACCTTTTGGTTTACTGTGGTACACAGCGCATAGAGAAAGCATGTGATTCTGATCATTACAGCAGCAGGGGCAATGTGCTGAGACTTTTGTATCCCCTGCCATGGTTCCAAGCCGTTTAACACATCCCACCCACGATGTTCAACCCAAGAAATGGAGGTCCAAGCACATTTATTTATTGGCCTATCTGTTTTCACCCTTACAAGCATCTCTGCATGTGTACTCAGATGTGTGTTTAATTGGGCTTACTCCCAGGAAAGTGTGTAATAGGATTGCAGCCTTATGGTTCACTCTGATTGGGGCTTTACGTTGATCTGTCAGCAGAAGGCTGGGCCCACCATCACAAGAGCCGCTCACCGCTGACAGTGTGGGAGGCAGAAAGCCCCATGCAGGCAAGGGCAGGTTGCCAAATCACCAGCAGAGCAGGCACGTCAGTGGCGGGTCAGTTCAGGGGGGGATTGTGGGTGGTTTGGAGCAGGGAGCAGACCAGCCAGACAGCAGGACATGGGGGATCTCAGCAGCAGCAGTGCACTCTGAGATCCTATCCTCCCATTCCTGCCCTGGACCCACCCCAGAAGTCACCTCAGATTGACACCAGCAAAAACGCTGGCATGGGTCTGAGAAAACCTATTGGAGTCCAGGTTGCCTGTGAGGAGGAAAATTTTAAAAAAGAATTTTACTTACCTCTCCCAGGTTGTCTGGTTGCCCCTCCCATAGCATGAGATGTGTGTTCCATCAATGGCTCTGCATGGGCTGGGCTGGTGGGGGATAGCATTAATGTATTAATCAGCAGTTCATGGTGCATTTTGTAGAACAGTGGTATTGAGCGCATTGCACAAACCACACTGGAGCCTCGTTTTGGGATTGCAGGACTGTCTGTTCACGTGAGGGTGAGCTGTTCCATCCAAATAGGAAAGAGGCCACCTAATATAATTTCTTGGTTTGGGAAATGTCTAACGCACTCTTCAGGCGACACCCTTCTCCGAGCTGCTCTCACAGTTTAAAAGCTCTCAGATACATAAACATAGAAAATAAAGCAAGAGAGAGAGGGAGAGCGTGCTGGCGTCTAGCCTAGACGCCTTTAAAAGGGGATTGGATGAGTTTCTGGAGGAAAAATCCATTATGGGGTACAAGCCATGATGTGTATGCGCAACCTCCTGATTTTAGGAATGGGTTAAGTCAGAATGCCAGATGTAGGGGAGAGCACCAGGACGAGGTCTCTTGTTATCTGGTGTGCTCCCTGGGGCATTTGGTGGGCCGCTGTGAGATACAGGAAGCTGGACTAGATGGGCCTATGGCCTGATCCAGTGGGGCTGTTCTTATGTTCTTATGTTCTTATGAGAGAGAGAGAGAGAGAGAGAGAGAGAGAGAGAGAGATCATAGCCAGATTAAGCACAACATCAAAAAGGTCTGGAAGAACATAAGAGCTTGGAGACTTTGTGAATGGCTTTATACCGAAGCAATAACAGTAATACCATAGTAATAACAGATGACACTGCACAGTCCTTTGAGTTTCATAGCTGGAGAGCCAAGTCTGTTGTTGTGCAAAAACGTGTCATGTGCCGGTGGTTTTGGTTTTTTGCAAAAATAGTGGCTGTGGGGTGGTAGTGGTGCATGAAATGAAGGAGAACTGCAGGAGCATGAGGGCTTTAGGACTTAGCCCCCTCCATGATTCTGTTCCAAATTGCACCTTCATGCACTATTTAAAAGAGGAAAAAAAGCTTCCTCTGCAAGCCACTGGAGGCTTTTTTTTCTTTCTAAAATAGCATGCAAGGTGATATTGGGTACAGCTCTTTTTTAAAACGAAAAACTCCTCCGCTGTGATCCTGTTTCTTTTCCAAGGACTACAGAATGGGTTTGTGGAATAGGCTTAGCTTCTTTTAACTTGAGCAGAGGAACCAGACAGAGGGGTGTCAGCTGTTCTCACTCTTTATTACTGGAGCCACTAGAGGCGAAAGGAAATGTTCAGTTCCAGAACATATCACCGTCCACAGATGCAGATGACACTCTGTTATTCTTTTTGGAGCCAGAAATATCAATACAAGCAGCACTTAAGGCACGAAAAAATGTGAAAAATCTCTGCTTTAAATTGTGATCTGTCAGTAGTGTATATTGTACAGTGGTTCCCAAACTGTGTGCCACGGTGCCTGAGAATGCCATGGAAAACTCACAGGAGTGCCACAGGTTGCCCCCAGTGGTCTCTTCTTCTCAGCTCTCTTGGGCTCCACCATGTTGGATTGTGTGCAGTCCAAGGTGGTGGCGCCCAGGAGAGGTGGGGAAGAGGTGGGAGAGGAGAAGAGGTTGCTGGGAAAAAAGAGCACTGTGATCACAGTAAGTTTGGAGACTGCTGCAATATATATTGATTAACAACCATGCAAGAACAAGGAATTTTTTATTTATTTACCCAATTTTTATTCTGCTTTTCTTTCCAAAGGGTACCTAAAGTCGCTTACAAAAAAAAATCACAAAATCATATTGAAAACAGTCATTACAATATACCAGTCGTTCTCACACTTGTAGCACCGGGACACACTTTTTAGAATGAGAATCTGTCAGGACCCACCGGAAGTGATGTCATGACCAGAAGTGGGTCATCAAGCAGGGAAAAATTTTAACAATCCCAGGCTGCAATCCTACCCACACTTACCCAGGTGTAAGTTCCATTGACTATCATTGATAAAAGAATATACATAGTAGCCTGTTCAAAGCACAGGTCTGTAACAGTTCCCCAAATGCAGTCACATACCATGGTAGCATCAAGTCTAAGATATTAAAAATAAAATGCTGAAATGAATGGGGACCTACCTAAAATTGGTTTGCAACCCACCTGATGGGTCCCGACCCATATTTTGAGAAACACTGCAATATATCATTAAAATACTTGAACATTGATAACCACCTTAAAAATAATAATTAAAAAGATTAAACTCAACAGTCTCATTGTGTGGGTTACAAAAAGTTGGAGATATTTGGGAATAAACAGTCTACTCTTACTTTCAGATCTTTATGTGTTTATCATTAATCACTGATTAGAAAAATGTTCAGAGATTTATAAAAATTGATAAGATATGGGTTGTTTTAGGGATTAGATTGCTAGTCCTAGTCATTCCAAAATTTCTCTGCTTCAAACATTCTCAGAATACCTTTTATAACCACAAATGTGGTATCTTCTGAATTCAGAATATTGGCTGAGATTCATGATGCTGTTGTTTCCTCTCACCATTTGAAAACCTACTTATTCTCAATGGATTTAGGTAGCTACTAGCAGTGGGCTAAAAGTTGTTCTCAACATTACTCAGAGCACCAGTGGCGTCACTAGGGTTCACGTCACCCGGTGCGGGAGGCCAGTGCGTCACCCCCCTGCAGTGGGCGGGGCAACACTCTAGGTGGTGGGCGTGGTGATCCACCATCGCCCTGCTCTCACTGGTTTTTTGGCTGTACCTTTTCATAGAATAAAGATATTTCAACATAGTTTGTTTCATTGCATTCTGCATAAAATTACACATTGATTGATATATAACATGATGGTATTATTCCTCCAAACTCTGATTTTAGTGATTTTGGTCACTATTGGTGTCACCTTCCCCCAGGGTGTCAACTTACTAACACCTTATTGGAGCAGTTCTCAAACTTTTAGCACTGGGACCCACTTCTTAGAATGACAATCTGTCCAGGACCCATCATAAAGCAAATTAAAATAAATAATTTATTAAAGTAAATTAATTTACTAGAGTAAGTAAAGTAAATAAATTAAATAAATAAAAGTAAAGTAAATAAATTAAAGTAAAATCAATAAATAAGGGAAAGCCAACCTTATTCCACCAAGTGAATTTTCTTTGTAGCCTGCCTGCAATAACATCCACCCCCTCAAAAAAAAAAAAAAAAAGAATCAGTAAGATTTTCACCCATACCCATTACCCAGTTCAATTTAAGTTCTTATATTTCAAGCACATCACTATCAGGACCCACCTGGCTTTGCATCTGAGAGCCCAATCCTATGCCTGTCTACTCAAAAGTAAGTCCCATTATAGTCAGTGGGGCTTACTCCCAGGAAAGTGTGGATAGGACTGCAGTTTAAAACAGAAAAAAATTTCACCTTACCCTGTCAAACCTGTTTCATTCTTTTTATTGGGGGGGGGGGGGGCTGGCTGCCTTCTGGAGCATTTGTTGAGCTCCAGTTGCATCAAATCAGGACCATTCTGGTGGCCTCACATTTCCCTTTGCCTGACCTGCCCAGGAGCCATGGCAAGTTTGCTTACTCGCAAGTAAACGTGACATGTGGCTTAGTTTTGCTTTCCTTAGGGCTCAGTACATTCAACAGCTTGGAGGGAGGGACCTCCTTCTCGGGTGTTTTTTGGGGGCTACATTCATTGGATCAGGAGCATTATGATGTTGTTGGATTCCTCTCAGCCTGCCCTTTCAGAAGAACTAAGGCCTGTTCGCCTACTCACGAGTAAACGCACGATACAGCTCGGTTTCACTTTCCATTGGGCTCCATGCATTTTTTGTTTTCTGGTTTTTTGCCAATAACTTTTGATAGAAAGGAGATATTTCACTCCCGTTTTTTGCATTGCATTCTACTCGAAATTCCACATCCAACAGTATATAACATGATGGTATTACTCCTAACCACCACGATTTTAGCACGTCACCCTCCCAGTGCACATCACACCCCTCTTGCGTGTCACCTGGTGTGGCCCGCACCCTCGCACCCCCTAGTGACGCCATTGCAGAGCACCCAACCCAATCTTTTCCATTTGCTCTAACTTCCACAGTGTATACTTAATTTGGAGCCAAGTGCAAGGACACATTTATCTCTGATTGCATTTAGAAATGAAATTCTAAATGCTTTGATGGTTCTCCTCATTGTAGCCCGAACAAATTATTTCTACTTCTGATACCATACCATCTTGTTAAAAATGAAATAGAAACTGCTGCATAAGCATTGAGAACCCTGCTAGCTTCTGCCAAAACACCAGGAAACCCATGGACAACCCAGTCCTATCCTTCTATCCTCTACTGATGTAGCCATGCCACCAGAGAGAGCACTGCATCCTGTGGAGCAGGTGGCAGTCTCAGTGGTCTCCTTTAGGGCAGAGAACATTTGTTCTCTTACCTACGGATAATCCTTCAGTGCTGGAATAGGTCTACTTGAACCTGCACCAGTGATTCAGTTTGTGAAAGTCTGAGTGGACCCTGGAAGGCGGATTGAGGCCTGGAAGAGGATAGAATGTAGGTGGCACTATTGGCACTGATATTGCCCCCTTCCAGGCCATGATTCACCCTCTATTCTGCCCCAGTCTCTTTCTCATTCCTCCTCTGCCCCACCCTATTCCATCCTCTCCCTCCGTCCCCCGCACTGACATACCAGCACCAGGGGACATCTAGGGACTGCTTCCAGACCACCACCACCATTTGCCAGGATCTTATGCTGTCAGAATGCTAGTTCCCCAAACATTAGTCTTGCATAGGATTGTGACCCTAATGTATCATCCACTGTAATATTTGCTATAAAATCAAGCAATTCTGCACATGTAACTTCTACTCATAAGCAATATTGAAGTAACTATGGGAGAAGACATGTGAACACAATTATATACAGAAACCCACAGGAGGGCAGAGAAATGTTGAAGGTCTCAATCCCCTCCTACTAGTAAACATTATGAGAGTGGATGATGTGTGCACATGACCAAGAATGACCAAGTGCTATATGCAACATAATAAAGGAAAATTTTATGGCACAGTATCTTTAGTAGATTACTGAGTCCAATGTATGTATGTTAGATCTGGAAATTTAGACTTATGTAGTAAAATGTCTACAGGGGAGTGCTGTGGACACACATACAATGCCTCTTCAGTCAAAATAAGAAGGCTAGCTAGGGGAGCTAACCCCACTGCAGTTTGAACTCCAAATGCCTGGCCCCTTCCACACTATTGATAATTTTTAAAAGCTTCCACTGAAAGCACAATCAGGATTGGAACTATGGCAGGGACTCAAAACTAACATCCTCCTCCTCCATCCTTCTGTCTGGTTGTCCCTTTTTCAGCTAATTAAGGGGGGGAGAGATTAAAGCAAGGGCCACATTACCATGTTCTGCAAAACATATAGTTTGTCCGCAAGACACCAAAAAGTGAATTATTTTGTCTTTGGAGATGTTTCAAATTGGGTAAGTGTGAATCATAGATACTCTGATACTTTCATATTGGGTGTGAATCATAGATACTTGTCAAAGTGTACTGTTTCATGCATATTTATTCCCTGTGGCTCTTGTCAAACTTCAAGGTAGGTGGAATTTGGCTTTCTAAACTTCCTTATAAATTTAATGGATGGAATGCTGCCTTTCCTGCAATAAACCAATATGTGCAATTTCTCTGTATTCGTAAAACGATGATGTTATTTCGCTCCTGAGACTTCTATCTCAGTGGCTAATGAAGTCGTTGCTGTAAATATGTGCCGCGGAAGTCTACAAGTTTGTAATTTTTGCTTGTAAAGTTTCACACTGCGTGCAAATGCTTGGCTTCTTTTTCCAAGTGGGCAACCCCAAATTTTATGCGGGCAAAGTTGCCCACATAACGGTGAAGCAAGAAGACACTGCGATGGGTGAACACGTAATTTTCAAGAACAATGAAAACTGAAACATAGTTAATATCTTGAGAAAGGACAGAAAGCAAGAAATGTATTCACCCAGTGGTTCCCAAACTGTGGGTCAGTGGACCACAACTCAATTTTGGGTCGTTCGCAAAACTAACAGGCTAGATTAAGCTACATACATCAAGGGTTAAGCAACCCGCTACTTGGGGGGGGGGAGAGCACTGCCACCTAATCACCGCTACAGCCATTTATAATAACCATTATAGCTATTTTCCGTACCTATTGGTTTTGTACTGTACCACCTTATTACTAATGTCATACATTTTCATCTCTAACGACCAATAATAAACTGCTTCAAATAGAAACTGATTTGTCTCCCTCAGCACCACCCTACTTGATGTTCATCAACACCCCCCCAACCCAGTGCCCTTTGATGAGCTTGATGCCGTTTCCACTTTTAACTTTTGCAGAAAGCCTGTTAGAGACGTGCGCACTAGCGGTCATTGCCCCACCCCGCCTTGTGCAGACAGGTTGAGGGGGCAGGCTCCCATTGGCCCACGTCTTTTTGTAGGGAGGGGACTGAGCTCGCGTGGGCAATTCTCGCCCACTCAAGCTCGGTTTGGGAGCCACAGTGACCCTGACCACCCTCCCTTGAGACTAGCTGGTCACTATTGCAGGGCTGGGTAGGAATTTTTTGCTGCTACCTTGATTGGCCATAGATGTCAGTTTTTTTCGCCTAACCCAGACTGCCGTCTTTGGAGGTGTGGTTCCTGGTAGGTTGTCATTCATACGGTCATTTGGTGTGATGTGTGCAGGGCGGGGTAGGTAGGGCATCTCAGTGTCCATCCAGGGCAGCAAGGTCAAGGGGGGCGATCCAGAAATACCCACATGATGCCTAACCAGCTTGAAGGCTGGTTATTATATAATAATAATAATAATAATAATAATAATAATAATAATAATAATAATAATAATAATGGTTTATATACCACCTTTCTGGTCATTGGGTTACTGCTCTGACTTTATTCAAGGCGGTTCACATAGGCAGGCTATCTCTAAACCCCTGTTGGGATTTTAAAAATAACAGAAAGGTTCTGTCTTTCAAGAACCGCACAACATTTCAGATGGATCTTTCACAGTCTGGTCTCACTTCTGGCCCCCAGTTGCCTCCCATGCTGGCTGGCAAGCAGCTCCTTCATCTCTCACTTGAAGGGCAGCCAAGACACTTCTTCGCTCACACCAAAGAGCAGGTGGAATAATTCAGTCCAGCTTGTCGGCTACTTCAAGGTCTTGCCATTCACGGAGCTGCCGGTGGCCTCGAACTGGTGACCTTCAGATGTTATCGTTGATGGCTCTACCCTAATGGAGGCTCTACCCTAAAAGCTGATATAAGGCACCATTCTAGGCTGCTTTCAAATGTAAACATTTGTGCCTATTCTGTTCATCTGAGAACTATGTATGTGGACCTGGAAGCATTATCACAACAGTTTTGCACTGGCACCTGATGGGAATACCTCAACATTTTTCTGCTCACTAATTCAGAAATTCTCCTTCCAGGCCTGGTTTGACAGGATTTCATTGGTAGGAAGGTAAAGTGAAGAGCAATCTTCATTTGCGCACATATATTTTCATATGCTTTGTTGTCACCGTTGGTTAAACTATATTGGGATTTCATGACAGATATATAGGACATTGTGAAGGCCTCTTGTCTCGTTTTCTATCTCTGCAGCTGGTTTGGCAGTATAGCTTAGGTGAGAAGCTAAATGCAGAACCCATGCCAATGTAGCATGCAACTCACCCATGGCATCAGTATCCCGTCTGGTTTTTTTCTCCACACATTTTCACTCAGCCTCTGGGGAAAAAAAAAAAAAAAAAAGATAAGAGAGCTATAGACTATAGATTCTGTTTGACAGAAATGGACGCACAGATGGCCTGAGGAGTGATAATAAGGCACAGAGCTTGTTATCTTCCTGTCAGTGAATTAAACTCATCATAGGTTAATCATGACCAAAGTCTGTTCACAACTGGCTGCTGTTCAAGTGAAAAATGAGTTGTTGGTTTCAGCTGAAGTTTCTGTGGACAAGTCAATCAATTGGACGGACACACACACACACACACGCACAGAGAGAGAGAGAGAGAGAGAGAGAGAGAGAGCGCAAAGAAGCCAGAACACAGAATAAGGTTGCAAAATGAAATATTATGTTTTTCTACAAGAAAGTTGAACCAAAGTATAATAATCAGTCCAAAGGCTATCTAGTCCAGCTTCCTGAATCTCACAGTGGCCCACCAGATGCCTCAAGACAACAAGAGACCTGCATCCTGGTGTCCTCCTTCGCATGTGACATTCTGAAGTGGCCTATTTCTGAAACCAGGAGGTTGCACATACTCCACATACTCATCACGGCTTGTAACCTGTGATGGACTGTTCCTCTAGAAATCTGTGCAATCCCCTTTCAAGGGCATCTAGGCCAGATACCATGACCACTTCATGTGGCAAGGAGTTCCACAGACTAATTCCACAGTTCCACAGAATGTAAGCTAATACATTTGCATTCACTTATATAAGAACATTTTTTAAAGCCTGGTTGGATCGGTCTAAAAGACAATCTAATCCAGCATCCTGTTTCTCACACTAACCAATCAGGTGTGTCTGGAAAACCCACATGCAGGCAATGAAGACAACAGCTCTCACCTGCTGTAGCTTCCCAGCAGCCAGTTGTATACCATCGTTGAATGGGGAAATAGCTTATCACCATAATGACTATGTTGATAGTGAGATTGGTCTCCCTGCCCCCCCATGAGCCTGTTTTGAATGCTACATACCTGCAAAGATATCAAAGGTGCGGCAGTCATGTTGGGAGGATGGATTCAGGAGAGGCATTACACAATCTGGCCTTTTATAATGCCCGAGAAGTCATGAATTCATGAATTCAAAGTAATTCCCAGGAGTGTTGGAAGATGTGGGTCTTATGCTATGAAGTGAGACTCAGGAGGTTCCATTTCCATTCAGAAATGTTTATAATTCTGAGATTTTGCTATCTCGGACTACATAAATAAATGAATCTTGATCTTTGTTAGACCTTTAACAAACAAGCTCTGGGCTCAGTCCTATCCAACTTCCCAGCATTGATGCAGCCATGGCAATGGGTATGCGATGCGTCCTGCAGAGGGGAAGGAGGGAAGTCACGGAGGCCACCTCAAGGTAAGGGACCATTTGTTCCTTTGGGGCTGCATTGTGACTGCATTGTGGTTGCACTGGCACTGGAAAATTGGATTAGATTTAGCCCAAGTCTGATGAGCTCTAGAGAGCGGAAGGGGGGGGGGCGTGTTACTAAGAGTATTTATTAGTTCATTTTGTCTTGTCTTCTTGGATCAACAATATCACTTTTCAAACACTGAATGAAAAGTAGGTTATCAAATACCGTGCACTATGATTAGAGGATGCCTGATCGCTTGTGTTCTTGAAAAGAACAGATTTTAATCTCTGTCTATAAACAGAGTGTGACATCTTTTAAAGGAACAATTATATGTTTCTTTAGGGGGGATGATTCATCAAATTAGACAAAGGAACTGCAGGTTCAAGTTTTTTATATTTGCGCTGCCAACACCAAGAGTGGATTCAAAGGACCAAGGAAGGAATATGGTGGCCCTTTACAAGTTGATCATGTGGCACCTCTAGCCATGTAAGGAGCTGGAGATCTGGGCTAGCACAGGACTCTCATCAGTATTTTCGCTGCTCCATTCCCCCTCCCCCTCCCCATTTTCAAGGAGCTGCAAGTGGTAGTGCAACTGGGATCTGCGTATCAGGAGGCTATCGCTGATCACTTCCACACAATAAACTTTGAAGCAACTACTATATTATTCCTGATCAACCAAATCTACCTTATTTCAAGAACACTAGATGCAGTGATAGATTGTTCATTTAAGTTGTGGGAATTCATATATTCTCCAGGAACTGGCGCTGACATCGAAGGTGAGCTGGGATTCCTACACCAATACCTGGTTGCGCAGCGGTTCCATTAGTGCAATGTTATCCACCTCAATAAAAGGAAGGGGAGAAAAAATTCAGGCAGGTTCTCCCCAAGTTAAGGACTGTGTATGGAGGCCCTAGCCTGGAAATTTGTCTACATTGTGGAGGAGAGGGTCTTGTGCCAATTCCCTACAACCATATTTCAATGCTGGCTCACAGACATTATGAAGCAGGAGGGTAAATTATGACAAAACCTACAGTCAGTTCTCTTTATATGTGAACTTGCTATCTGCGAATTCACGTATCTGCAAGGGACAGAATTGCTGCCTGCCTCTTGTTATCCAAGCCTCTGTTCTCATTATCCGCTTTTCAGAGACCTGCCGGTGGCTGCAGCGGCCTTCAGAATGGCACCCATGACCATCGCGGAACCCTTTAAAATGGCCAGCAGAAGCCGGCTTCCGCTGGCCATTTTAAAGGGTTCTGCATTGGTCATGGGTGCCATTCTGAAGGCCCCTGAAGCCACCAGAAGGTCTCTACAGCAGTGGTTCTCACACATTTAGTGCCGGGACCCACTTTTTTAGAATGAGAACCTGTCAGGACCCACCGGAAGTGATGTCATGACCAGAAGTGACATCATCAAGCAGGAAAATTTTAGCAATCCTAGGCTGCAATCCTACCCACACTTACCCAGGAGTCAGTACCATTTACTACCATTGTTAAAAAAATATACATAGTAGCTTGTTAAAAAGTATAGTTCTGTCACACTTCCCCAAATGTAGTCACATATCATGGCAGCATCAAGTCTAATATATTAAAAATAAAATATTGAAATGGATGGGGACCCACCTGAAATTGGCTCACGACCCACCTAGTGGGTCCTGACCCACAGTTTGAGAAACACTGCTCTGCAGCATTCAGATGCCTTCACATCCTGCTGCACTGTGCTGGCTTCCTGAGGATCTCCACTGGATTTTTCAGGTGGCATGTAAGGTACCCCTTCCCTCCTTCCCTCCCTTTCACCTAACCCCATTGATCCTATGGGTTCATTATCTGCAAATTTGCTCTCCTCTAGGAACCTACCCCTAGCGGATAATGAGAATTGACTGTAGAGGAACTTAGGAAATAGGTGAACTGAGAATAGGGTGGTTAAAAAAGACTTTGCCTTTTCAGCAAGAGAAAGAACTTCATGGAACAGGAAGTTGCTTGATCAATTAATGCAGGGAAGTTGTTTCAGGCTTAATGTTTTAACATTTTTCTGTTCAAAACCATTTCTGATTTCTCCAGCATTTTCAGGAGGTTAAAACAAAAGGTGACTGAGCAGGAGCCAAGTGAACTGATGTAATGAATGTCAAAATAATAATAATAGGGATGGCTTTATATGAACATCCTTTGGCAAAACAGAGCTTTCAGGAAGTGGAAGTTTTGTAGTATAAAGTGTACTGCTCCATTAAGTTTCATTTGGCACAACAGAACTGGTGCCATTAGCCCCTCATTATCCAACAACTTCTTGAGCAAGAAAATTTAAAGGGAAAAAAAGCTTTTCCATTTTTAGAGTAATAATACTGTACTGCAGCAGTTCTCAAACTCATCGGGAAGTGGTTTCCAATTGCTTTTTTTAGACCTACAGAGGCTTGGAGTGCCCTGCGGAGGGCTACGTGGGGCTCATCACACCCTACGGAGGCAGGGGCTAGCTGAAGGTAACCCCCCCCCCCATCAGCCCTGGCAGCAACACAAACCTGGGGATTGTGCTGCTGCCTTCTCCCTTCACCTAACTCTTAAGAGGACAGAGACAGGCTGGGGCACAGTGGCTTAAAATCACTGGTGTATAGGCTCAAACCTGTTGCTCTACCATGCAAGATCAGCGCTACTCCCTACAAATATGAAAACTATAGTGATGCTTTTGTTGTTTTGTTTGATTGCCAGTTATGAAAAACAAATACTAACGAAAGGCCTGATCGTATCAGAAGATCATATCAGTTCCTCTGTCCCCGAAAATCCCTTCTTCTTGCTTTTAAATAGATTTGAGACACCCAGTCCACAAGCTACTTAAACCAGGTCTTTGTATTTAAGTCAATTTGGTTTTATTGATTTTTGGATTGGGTTGCAAATCTCAAATTAATTGGAGTTAGACTTTAAAAAAACACAACTTTTAGAGACTTCTGTGTGCTTAATTTAGCAACCTGCCAAAATCTCAAACTATCTGCTCATAATTGCGTATTTTATTTTGGGAGTCCTGTTAAGCAAAATTACTTGTCTTCTGGAAAAGTCCACTCCAAAGATATCCAAGAGTTAGCGAGTTCTGTATTTTGTGTGGGAGGTAATGTACCGGCGAAGATCATCGTGGAGCCAATACTCAGTAATTTTCTTGCACTAATTCTGACAGATTTGCCACAGTCATGAAGAAATAAAAGCCTAGCAAATCTAAGAATAATAACCAACTGAGCCCTAGATAGGATTAATAAGCATGTTATACATTATTTCTGAAGTTTCCTGCTCTATGTCTTCAGCACAAGAGAGGAGAAAAAATAAACCATGCACCACACATTGTAATGCTCCTGAAAAGTACCGCATTTTAGGGCCCAATCCTATACTTACTGCATTATGTTGTCCCTGGAGCTCTGCTGGAGCTGACTGCTGTAAAGCAGTCAGCACCAATGGTAAGAGGCGCTCTGACACCTACTTAGCGCAGTGTTGGAACCTCCATCAGGAAGGCCTGTGTCTTCCTGCTTGCGCCATTACACCACTACCACCACCACCACACTGGAGCCCATTTTACAACAGGCACTGACTGCTTTACGGCAGGAAGTGCTAGCAGTAGTGGCATGGCGACGGCAGCCAGTTATAGGATTGGGCTGACAATCGTGCAAGTCTTGTACGTTTCAGTAGAGTTTGCACAGAACATCCCAGTGAATGGGCTGTAATTCACCCCCGGGGGCGTTCACAGTTCACAGAAAAAAGCGAAGAGCAGGAGTAATTAGTTCTGAATGTGCTGATGTTAGTTATACCAAATAAAAGATTATTTAGTACCAGTGACAGAATGTGGGCAGAATAATAGTAGGAGCTGTTGTAGAAAGGTACCATCTTAAGGGCCACTGTCCACCAGATCAGTATCTTCTATTAATCATCACTCTCTTTCCTGCGCAATTGGATTCATGGGCCTCTCACACTTGTATGTATAAAAGTGTGCTCCCCTGTATGCATAAAAGTTGCAAAATTGGTGCACTCTGTGATGACAGCATCACTATATACAGCGGTCTTATGTAGTATCCTGTGAAGCTCAGATTACGATAGGGAGGCGTTCTTGATATTCTGAGAAGCATCTATTGCCACCGACGTGTTTAAAGTAACACCCCATTGAACAGCAGCCCTGTGGGATACAGCTCTTCGCGCCTGGTTCTATTCCATGCGCATTGTGCATCTGGCTCCTTTTGATCACTGCTTCCCCTGTGCTGTTTCATGTTATCGTTTCTTTCAGGGTGAACCAGCAGAAGCATTTGGAAGAAAAATGAGAAACAGTCAAACACTTGGCTTCTGAAGTCAAGTGTGGTTGATTGGGCTGGCATGATGCGCTGCATGTGATACCAAAAATCTGCTTTAAAAAACGTATTAGTGCTCTTAACAAGAATTGAACAAATTCTCTCAAGTAGCCCCCTGAAAATGAACAGTGCTATTTATGGATGAATGCACTACTTGCCATATATGCACTGGCGTTGCTAGGGGGTGTGGAGGGTGCTGGCCGCACTGGGTGACGCGCTGGGGGGTGACGCGCTCTGGGGGAGGACGCGCTAACTTCACGGCTTCAGGAGCTACCCAGTCATGCCATACACTGTTGGATGCGGAATGTCCAGCAGAGTGAAATTCAAGAAACAGAATTGAAATAGCTCCTTTCCTTCAAAGTTTATGGCCAAAAAACTGGAAGGAATTAATGCATGGATCCCTATGGAAAGTGAAAGTGAGCCAAACTGCGCATTTACCCACGAGTAGGCAAACTTGCTTAGTTCATCGGAAAGAGCAGGCGGAGAGGAATCCAACAACATCAGAATGGTCCCAATCCAATGAATGCAGCCCCTCAAAACACAAAAAGAAGAAGGAAGTCCCTGCCTCTCCCAGCTGCCTCTATTGAACCGGAAACAAAGTCACGTGGCTGTGTTTACTTGCAAGTAGGCGTACTTGCCATAGTCCATGGGAAAGGGCAGGCTGAGAGGACTCCAAGGATGTCAGAATGGTCCTGATCCAATTAATGCAGCCCCCCAAAAACACAAAAGGGAGAAGGAGGTCCCTCTCTCCCAGCCCTATGGAAAGCGAAGCAGCCTCACAGTCACGTTTCCTCACAAGTAGGCAGACGTGCCTTGGCTGCTGGTCAGGCCAGGCAAAGGGGAATGTGAGGACACCAGAAGGGTCCCGATCCGATGAAGCTGGAGCACAAATGCTCCAGAAGGCAGGCCCCCCCCCCCCCCACTAAGAAGGAAAAAAAGAGGCTTCAACTGGTAAGGGGAATGTTTTCTATTTTGCACTTGTAAAGCCAGGTGGGTCTATCTTGATGTGTCTGAAATAGAAGAACTTTAAACTGGGCACTGGGAGGGCTGAAAATCTCACTGATTCTTTTTTTTTGGGGGGAGGGGTTATTGTAGGCAGGCTACATAGTAAGCTCCATTGACCACTATGGGATTTACTTCTGAGTAGACATGCATAGAATTGGGCTCACAGGCTGCAATTCTACCCACACTTTCCTGAGAGTAAGCCCCATTGACCACTATGGGACTTACTTCAGAGTAGATTTACTTGGTGGAACAGGACTGGCTCCCCCTTATTTATTTCTTTTATTTTAATTTAATTATTTATAATTATTTATTTTAATTTGCTTGATGATGTCACTTCTGGCCATGACATCACTTCCAATGGGTCCTGGACAGATTGTCATTCTAAAAAGTGGGTCCCAGTGGGAAAAGTTTGAGAACTGCTGCAATAAGGTGTTAGTAAGTTGACACGGGGTATGTGTGTGTGTGTGTGTGTGTGACTCCACAAGTTTTCAAAATCACTAAAATCAGAGTTTGGAGGACTAATACCATCATGTTATATATCAATAATGCGTAATTTCATGCAGAATGCAATGAAACAAACCACATTGAAATATCTGTGTTCTAACAAAAGGTACAGCCAAAAAAACCAGTGGGGGCGGGGCGATGGTACATCACCACGCCCACCACCTGGAGTGTTGCCCCGCCCACTGCATGGGGTGACATGCAGGCCTCCCGCATCGGGTGGCGCGAATCCTAGTGATGCCACTGCATATATGTGTGTAGGATATAGGTTCCAGTCTCTCACAAGTTAAAGGAGCTGAAACAAAAGGCATTTAAAGCATGTCATCTATGAGAGATGCTGCAGGTTGTCTTTGGAATTGCTTCATCTGGTTTGCCAGCCATTGTTTTGTCTTTCACTATCTTGACTTGCTTTGCAAAAACAGTGAAAAGAGGTGACATTTGGAGTCTTCTCCCCCCCCCCCATGCAGGGGGTAGGACATGAAGAATCTATGTTTAAAAAGGAGTGAGAGCAGATATAATGCGATTCCCTTAAAAAAAAATGTTGTCATTGTGGAGGTGTTGTCAGTGTGGACGTATCTCCTCCTTGTTGCTCTTGCTGACGGGAATGACTCCAAAGGCAAGCGGGAGGGGCCCGCTTACACAGCACACTGAAGCAGCTGCAAAACCTAGCACTGTGCCCCCTCTCTGCAAACACTACTGATGGTAAAACATATAGCTTCATAGTAAGAGGCTAACAGCACAATCCTGTCCAGTCCTGCTCGCTCAGAAGTATGTGTGTAGTATACTGCCATTCGTCTACTCCCATACAATCCGGCTCATCCTCTTAGGTCATCAGAGAAGGCCTTTTTACAAGTGCTGCCACCCAGGGAGGCACGTGGGGTGGCAGCAAGAAACAGGGCCTTCTCAGTAGTGGCACCAACACTATGGAATTCCCTCTCCCTTGACTTATGAACTGCTCCCTCTCTTGAAAGTTTCTAGCGAGGCCTGAAGACTCTTCTGTTTAGACAAGACTTCTGAGTCCTGGCCTTTTTAACAACATTTTTTAAAACACCTTTTACACCTTTTAGCACCTGGTTACAGGCCATGGGTCCTTTTTATAAATTGCTGCTGGTTGCTCTTTTAAACCTTTTATCTGATTGCTGTTTTTAAGATGGCTGTTTGTTAATATGTTTTTACCTTGTTTTAAATTATGTTTTTAATGTGTGTTTTTAATTGTTGTTGTAAGCCACCTTGCGTCCCTTCAAGGAGAAAGGTGGGGTATAAATAAAGTAAATAAATAAGCAAGTCCCAGTGAGTTCAATGGAGCTTACACCTAGGAAAGTGTGTTGGCTGCAATCCTGTATGCACTTACATGGGAAGAAGTCCTACTGAGCTGTGAAGGACTTCTAAGTAGGCATGTATTGGATTATGCTGTAAACTGCATAATCACACAGTTGACCACGTGTTACAGAATCAAAATGCGACTCCAGAATAATTCTGGAACATTTAAAGGGAACCCTAGTGAATGACCCAGAGTCTCCAATCACTTGCTTCAATGAGTATCATTTTTAATGGCCAGAAATGATCACCGTTCCCTGATTTTGTCTTATTATTAAGGGTTATTAAGGATCCTTTTTCCAGAACATTCGTTATAGAAGAATATCAACTGCTGGTGCAGCGACTATGCTAAAAATCTATGTAGATATATGGTAGATTTAGGAGTAGGAACAGTACAGATACAGTAGAATATTGTGGCAGATGTTTCACAAAGTAAGTTCAGTGCACCTGAAATCAATGGGAAAAATCACTGTGTATCTATGTCCTTGTAAAAACTGTCTTGTGGATTGATCATAGGCGTATAGACAGAGTGACATGGAACTCAAAGGTTCTGTGTAGCTTATAACATACCGAGACTTGTGACAAAGAGGGAAGAATTTCTCTGTGCCACGCCGTGCAAGTAACAAGCACAGAGAGAACTGATCTTAGCATATTGTTAGGCCTACTGAATACGACAATTAGTTTGCGTATGAGGGTGAATAGTTTCTTGAATCAATTAAGACTCTGGGCAGCAGAGTCCCAGAAGACCAATCAATCCGCCTCTCCATTTATGCAGTAGATTAGATCTGATTCTTGCTATTTCATTTAAGTGTCCTTTGTCCTTAAGGTTAATGAACAGTTAAGTGCATGCTGCTTGGACTTCCCTTTTAATGTTCTCTCATTTAATTAGTTCTGCAGATTTGGTCAATAGTCAGTCCCTAAAAGACTTAACTCCAAAAAAGCAGTACTATACTATGTGATGTCCTGGAGAACATTCACCTATTGCAAATACCTACATGTTACAATGTCTTTTCTCATAATGATCTCTTTCACCCACAACTCTTGTTTTGTCACTTGAAACCACCTGAAGGATGTGGTAAACAATAGCATTCCCAGGAGGGGAAACTGCTAAGTTTTACAGGCTCCTCAACATGCCATGTAAGCAGCCTCTCCCCCTTGCCTTTGGAGCCATTCTGGGCAGTGAGGCGTCTTCTCCTTGTTGCTCTTACCACCTGGAATGGCTCCAAAGACAAGGGGGAGGGACCGCTTATACAGCACATTGAAGCACCGGCACAGTCGTGCTGTTCCCCCCTGCCCCCGGGAACAATACTGATGATAAAACATATAGCTTGTTCTCTTCGTTGTGAGTAAGAGGCTAACAGCACAATCCTGTCCAGTTTTTCTCAGAAGTCCCAGTGAGTTCAGTGGAGCTTACTCCTAGGAAAGTGTGTTGGCTGAAATCCTGTACACACTTACACGTGGGAGGAAGTCCTATCAAACTCCACAGGATTTCTGAGTAAGCATGTATTGGATTGTGCTGTAAACCGCAATTCAGAACGTCCCTGGTTACATAAGAACATAAGAACATAAGAACAGCCCCACTGGATCAGGCCATAGGCCCATCTAGTCCAGCTTCCTGTATCTCACAGCGGCCCACCAAATGCCCCAGGGAGCACACCAGATAACAAGAGACCTCGTCCTGGTGCTCTCCCCTACATCTGGCATTCTGACTTAACCCATTCCTAAAATCAGGAGGTTGCGCATACACATCATGGCTTGTACCCCATAATGGATTTTTCCTCCAGAAACTCGTCCAATCCCATTTTAAAGGCGTCTAGGCTAGACGCCAGCACCACATCCTGTGGTAAGGAGTTCCACAGACTGACCACGCGCTGAGTAAAGAAATATTTTCTTTTGTCTGTCCTAACCCGCCCAACACTCAATTTTAGTGGATGTCCCCTGGTTCTGGTATTATGTGAGAGTGTAAAGAGCATCTCCCTATCCACTCTGTCCATCCCCTGCATAATTTTGTATGTCTCAATCATGTCCCCCCTCAAGCGTCTCTTTTCTAGGCTGAAGAGGCCCAAACGCCGTAGCCTTTCCTCATAAGGAAGGTGCCCCAGCCCCGTAATCAACTTAGTCGCTCTCTTTTGCACCTTTTCCATTTCCACTATGTCTTTTTTGAGATGCGGCGACCAGAACTGGACACAATACTCCAGGTCTGGCCTTACCATCGATTTGTACAACGGCATTATAATATTAGCCGTTTTGTTCTCAATACCCTTCCTAATGATCCCAAGCATAGAATTGGCCTTCTTCACTGCCGCCGCACATTGGGTCGACACTTTCATCGACCTGTCCACCACCACCCCAAGATCTCTCTCCTGATCTGTCACAGACAGCTCAGAACCCATCAGCCTATATCTAAAGTTTTGATTTTTTGCCCCAATGTGCATGACTTTACACTTACTGACATTGAAGCGCATCTGCCATTTTGCTGCCCATTCTGCCAGTCTGGAGAGATCCTTCTGGAGCTCCTCACAATCACTTCTGGTCTTTACCACTCGGAAAAGTTTGGTGTCGTCTGCAAACTTAGCCACTTCACTGCTCAACCCTGTCTCCAGGTCATTTATGAAGAGGTTGAAAAGCACCGGTCCCAGGACAGATCCTTGGGGCACACCGCTTTTCACCTTTCTCCATTGTGAAAATTGCCCATTGACACCCACTCTCTGCTTCCTGGCCTCCAACCAGTTCTCAATCCACGAGAGGACCTGTCCTCTAATTCCCTGACTGTGGAGTTTTTTCAGTAGCCTTTGGTGAGGGACCGTGTCAAATGCCTTCTGAAAGTCCAGATATATAATGTCCACGGGTTCTCCCACATCCACATGCCTGTTGACCTTTTCAAAGAATTCTATAAGGTTTGTGAGGCAAGACTTACCCTTACAGAAGCCATGCTGACTCTCCCTCAGCAAGGCCTGTTCGTCTATGTGTTTTGAGATCCTATCTTTGATGAGGCATTCCACCATCTTACCCGGTATGGATGTTAGGCTAACCGGCCTATAGTTTCCCGGGTCCCCCCTCTTTCCCTTTTTAAAAATAGGTGTGACATTTGCTATCCTCCAATCTTCTGGCACCATGGCCGTTTTGAGGGACAAGTTGCATACCTTAGTCAGGAGATCTGCAACTTCATTCTTCAATTCCTTAATAACCCTTGGGTGTATGCCATCAGGGCCCGGTGACTTATTGATCTTTAATTTATCAATGAGGTCTGAAACATCTTCTCTTTTAACCTCTATCTGACTTAACTCCTCGGTTAGGAGGGGCCGTTCGGGCAGCGGTATCTGCCCGAGGTCTTCTGCCGTGAAGACAGATGCAAAGAACTCATTTAATTTCTCTGTCATCTCTAAGTCTCCTTTTATCTCCCCTTTCCCTCCCTCACCATCCAGAGGGCCAACCGCTTCTCTGGCAGGTTTCCTGCTTCTAACATATTTGAAGAAGCTTTTATTATTCCCCTTAATGTTGCTGGCCATGCGTTCCTCATAGTCTCGCTTGGCCTCCCCTATCACCTTCTTACATTTCTTACCTCAAATCTTACCTCTTCCCTGACCATTCTTGATGAACTTAGGGATTTAAGCCACTCCCTTTCAGAAACAGCTGCAATAGAAGGATTGTATGTACTTTATAGGGTTGTTCTAAATGATTAGCTAATCTACTAATGTGGACTAAATAATAATATTTAGTGTTTCAATAGCACTTCACACATATTATCTTGATTGAAGTAATCAAGATAATACATTTGAAGTACTACAGAAATGCTAAATATTTTTTTTTACTCCACATTAATGGATTAGCTAACCCATTTCACAACTAAAATTATTACCTTGGGATACTTTCCGGATGTTTACTTTCTTTTGCGAATATCAAAATTGAACACACATTTTCCCTTATGAATATTTCAAAACAACAGAGCAAGGAAGCTTTTTACCAAACGAGACATTAAATAAATATGAATCAACAATTTTTTGCATACATATTTTAGCAAGACTGTGTCCCAAAGTGCTCATGTTATAAAACAACAAAAAAATTAAAAATTAAAAAATTAAATGCCATTTTAAAAGTTCACTGTGTTCCTATGCATCATGAGAAACAGGAAATAATTGATCAGATCTGTGAAAGAAGTATAGGTCAGGCAAGAAAAAGAAATGGTACAAAAATTTCCAGAGATGTGAATTTAAAAAAGAATTCAGACTCCCATTCATTTTCAGGGCTATTTTGGGACTATTCATGACCCAGTCCTGAGCTTCCCAGTGCCCAGGGCTGAGTGGTGTGCCACTAGTTGTCCACAGATGTGCCCAGGAGTTTGGGGAGAGGGTTATTTATTACTAGGGCCATTGGGAGATGCAAGCCATTGGGAGATTGAGTGTTGGGAGAGTTAGGACAGACAAAAGAAAATGTTTCTTTACTCCGCATGTAGTTAGACTGTGGAACTCCTTGCCACATGATGTGATGATGGCATCTGGCCTAGATGCCTTTAAAAGGGGATTGGACAATTTCTGTGGGAAAAGTCCATCACAAGTTACACGCCATGATGTGTATGTGCAACCTCCTGATTTTAGAATTGGGCTACCTCAGAATGCCAGATGCAAGGGAGGGCACCAGGATTCAGGTCTCTCAACTTGTGTGTGCCCTGAGGCGTTTGGTGGGCCACTGTGAGACACAGGAAGCTGGACTAGATGGGCCTACAGCCTGATCCAGTGGGACTCTTCTTATGTTCTTAAGTTATTAGCTCCTGGCTCATGAATTGGTGTGAATTCTTTCTAAGCAGTGTTTCTCAAACTGTGGGTCGGGACCCACTAGGTGGGTCATGAGCCAATTTCAGGTGGGTCCCTATTCATTTCAATATTTTATTTTAATATATTAGACTTGATGCTCCCATGGTATATGACTGCATTTGGGGAAATGTTACAGACCTGTACTTTCAACAAGCTACTAGTATATTCTTTTAACAATGATAGTCAATGGTACTGACTCCTGGGTAAGTGTGCGTAGGATTGCAGTTTAGGATTGTAAAAACTTTTCCTGCTTGATGATATCACTTCCGGTCAAGAGATCACTTCCGGTGGGTCCTGACAGATTCTCATTCTAAAAAAGTGGGTCCCAGTGCTAAACATCTGAGACAATACTGTTCTAAAGAAATGGAAACCAAATGGAAATTGACACCATTCATTCAGTCTTCAGTTCATTCTGAAAAAGAAACAAGCAGCTCAGGGATTTCATGCCCCTGAAATTATTCTTACTTCCAAAATAAATGGAGGAGCTCTTCATGCACTCTCAGAATGAAAAGTGTTCCTCGTCTCCTTCAGCAAAAGATTTTGGCAGGAAGCTGGCCGTATTCTTTCAAAAACACACATGAATAGCAGTAGGTATAATCAGTTGTTTTTATAACACCATTGGACTTTCAAAGTGCACGCCATGCTCCTGAGAGACAAACCACTTAAGGATCATTTAGTGGCTCAACCTCTGTGGCTATAATGGTGATTAGGCAGAAGTATTCCTCCCAGGTAGCAGGTTGTTTAACCCTTGACGCACATCACCTAATCTACCCTGTCAGTTTTGTGAACCACCAAAAATTGGGTCGTGACTCACCGGTGGGCCACAGACCTACAGTCTGAGAACCACTTTAATCTAAGCCAACCACAATTCATTCCAGGAAGAACAGTCATTCACCCAGCAACTGCCCAATCCCTAATGCTCACCATTGGTCCAGAGCACATGCTGCATCCAATGTTGCCTGGGGGAGGTGATAGGACAGCTTGCAGAAGGTGGTTGGCTGGCAACCTTGAGTCTCGAAAGACTATGGTAGAAGCCTACAGCACCCAGTATTCCCAGACGGTCTCCCATCCAAGTACTAACCAGACCTGACCCTGCTTAGCTTCCAAGATCAGACGAGATTGGGCATGTGCAAGAAAAAAATATTTTTTACCTATCCCAGGTTGGCCTAATCACCTGTAGGTCTTCTTGGACCTACACCAGCTGGTGTCAGTCTGAGGAGAGAAAAGGGGCAGGGTGGTCTGAGAAACGGGATAGGATCCTGACACATACTGCCGGTGCTGAGATCCTCCCCCTCTCCATCTTCTTTCCTCCCTGACCACAGCGTGCCTCTGCTGCCAACTTATCAGCACTGGCAGAGGTTTCAGGAGCTGATGCTGCTGCTCTCATCACACCACTGCCCATTTGTGGCTATGGCTAAGAAGCATGCCGAAGGGGCCTGGCTTTCATACCTCCATAAAGGCTGCTGGAACGCTCGTTTTGGAATTGCAGGGCCTTGATAGGAGTGTGTCCTCAGTTTCAAGGATGAGCTAAAATTTGAATCCGGTGTTGAACCCCAGTGATGCACAGTATAACACTGGTTGGCTGTTAATCTCTTATTAAAATCCTTCTGACGTATTGTCCCAAGAGGACACACAGGAATGCTGAGCTTTTAAAAGTTCAGTCCTATGCATTCTACTTAGAAGTAAGTCCCATTGTGTTCAATGGGGCTTATTACCAGGAAAGCATGGAGAGGATTGTAGCTGAGAGATCAGTCCTATGCCTTCCTACTCAGAAGTAAGCCCCATTCTAGTCAATGGGGCTTACTCCCAGGAAAGTGTGGGGAAGATTGCAGCCTCCAATCCCAAGCCTCTGCAAGTCTACTCCGAAGTAAGTCCCATTCTAGTCAATGGGCCTT
This sequence comes from Tiliqua scincoides, assembly GCF_035046505.1. Classification (NCBI taxonomy): domain Eukaryota; kingdom Metazoa; phylum Chordata; class Lepidosauria; order Squamata; family Scincidae; genus Tiliqua; species Tiliqua scincoides. Next base: position 66,139,066 of record NC_089827.1, read on the forward strand.
ACTCCCAGGAAAGTGTGGCTAGGGCTGTAGCCTCAATATCATGCTTTGGATTGCTGGGAAGACTTGCTTGCTGGACTGTTTTGTTTGTGTAGGCTGGAGCACGGAGAGTCTGCAGCAGTGAGAGAGTGAGAGAAAGAGAGAGAGAGAGAGAGAGAGAGAGAGAGAGAGAGAGAGAGAGAGAGAGAGAGAGGCACTCCTCTTTGCTGCACCCATTCTAGCTACGGAGGTTTTTCCCTCTCCCCACAAGGTTCTCATGGATTCTTGCAGAGTCTTCTGCGCTTGCCTCTTTGATGGCTCAGGGGCTCCAAGGAGTCTTAATCTTCCAGAGCCTCTTCCATGGCTCTGACACCAGCGCGGGGCAAAGGAGGCAAAGGTGTGTGTGACTTTGAATTCCCCCCCCCCCATTTGCATTGAGACAAATCCGCAGATAAAAAATCCGTGTATATAAAGGTTGCACCTGTATCCTGTTTTATGCAAGTAAACATCTATAATGTTGAAAACTTTTTTCATATTGAACTAGTTCACTCAGAATTGTGCAAATACAATTTGCACCAGCAGTTTAATGCCAACCGACTTAATTTGTGTAAAGAAATTATTTCAGTAAACATCCAGACCTGGGCATGAAAAGAGAACCTGTGGGCTTAGCCAGGAACTGTGCAAACGGAGAGCCTGATTCAGGGCTTATCAGAAATGAAAATCATGTACTAATCCCATTAAAATAAATTGTCTCCAGCTTTTCTGAATACATACAAATTGTCACAGCTCATAGTATGGGGGATTAGACATATGACATTTTGCAAATGTTGGAAAACAGTTCCCTCATCCACAGATGGAGAATTCTTTAAAGACCAAAAGTTTCGGTTTTATGAAACAAATGGAAAGTTTTTAGACTGACTTCTTTTTGGCCACAGTTTGAAGTCCTATTAACATATATTTAAGTACTGCAAATCAGTAATAGACTATACCCCCCAAATGCACAAGTTTCTCTTTATTTATTTGCATGTTTAGAATAAAGTGTCAATTCAAGAGTTAATTCAGAAACCTACTATATAATGCTACAGCTGGGGCTGCGGTGCCTGTACTCCAGTGGACCTGATGGTCAGTTTTTAAGTGGAGCTGAGTGAGATGTCTTCTTCTTCATCATCTGCCCCATAATAGTAATATTTGAACCAACCAGCCATTAGGCTGCACATCTGAGCCCTATGGAAGTCTCAGCTCAGTCAGTGGGGCTTCCACTTGCCTTTGTAAAGCTCCCAGTTCTAGTCTGGACCTCAATCCAGACCAGCCACAGTTTGCACAACATAAACAACCACTCAACCTCACCTCCTTTCATGATTAGAGTCATCACCTATTTAGAACCCGCTCTGGGGACATGTTAAAAGAGAGGTGAGACTACATAGTAATTGGTGGACTCCATCAGGGATGGGTAGCTCAAGTCTTAAGGCTCGGACTTGAGTTGCCAAACATGCATTTTCCTGGACTCGAGTCACATGTGTTTTGAAACCAGAAGTGACTCAGAACTGGGGAGTTTTTCTCAGGTACAAGTTGAAACTCAGAACCAATCAGGGCTTTCTGCACTGCTGGACTAACTCGAAGCAGAGCTTTTGTTTTCAGATGGGATGGGGACATCACGGGAATGTTAAATGAGAACTCCAACCCATACACATCCCGCCAGCAGCTTTGTTTTTTTTCTGTGGAGCCACACTTGACTCGTTTATTAAAAAGACTCGGGCTTGGGTCCCAAAAAGGCTCTCGCCGAGTCCTGACGGCTGCCCATTAATTCTCAAAGGGGACAAGGACTCAGAACCCGACTCGAGTCTCACCACAGTGGATCGGCACATCCCTGGTCTCCACCCTTGCAACAGGCTGTAGCGTTAAGCAACTTTTGTTTGGCAGAAGGCTGAGAAATATTGAAAATATTGGCATCTACAGAATGATAGGGCCACACTCTTTCAGTGCAACATATCAAAATCAGTTGGCAGGAAGAGGAAACAATGTATAGCCTCTCATTGTCTTCAACAATTGACAGTTTCACTCCAGGTAGGAATCTGGATTAAAGAGCTGTCTTGATTAGTTTCTATGACAACAGCATTCCTTTGGAGGGATACTTCTGTTTACATTCTATCTTCAGGGCAATAACAGGTTTCACAAGAGGTTCGACAAGCACAACATTTTTCACAGACATTAGTCAGGTGTGGGGTGCAGGCTGCACCTTCAGGAGGGGGGATGCCATACCGCCCAAGCCTCCATTCAGCCATCTTCAGCCTGCTCCAAGCCCACCTGATTGACATGAGGCTTGCAGGCTGGGAACCAACCTCAGGAGGTGGTGCAAGTCCAAGGAGACCCATTGGGGCAAAGGTGCCTTGCCCAGAGGTAAGGGGAAAAGTTTCCCCTTGCCTCTGGCTGAACCACCTGGAGCCCCTATCCTGCGATGGATACAGTGCAAGCCTCTTGGCTTGTCGGTTCCAGCGCAGAGTAGGATTACACCCTGAAATGCAAACTGCACCACATCTTGTAGTTTGTCATCTGAGATGGAACCAAACACCTGCTTGGGGTTTCACAGACCCACGCGGTGTCACAGGCTACACTCCTATGCACACATTCCTTGGAGTAAGCCCTATTTAACACAATGGGACTTAGGGTCCAATCCTATTCCTTCCCAGCGGTATGGCGGTGCTAAAATGGCCACCACTACATCCTGTGGGGCCAGGAAAAGTGCCAAAAGTCTCCTCAGTTCCCTTACACCATACTGGCCATGATGGCTCTACCTGGATCTGCACCAAGTAGATCTTGATCTTGATCCAAGTAGATCTTGGATCTCGAGCTGGCGCAGAACAAAGGAGACCTGTGTCCAGCAGTTTGACTCCGTAGGGGGGCATAGGAGTCAGGGGCAGCCTTGCTGCATCCCCACTTGCCTCCCAAGCTCGATCTACCCTCTGGCCTGCACCTACCCCTACCAATTTTCGCCCCTTTCCTGCCCTTCCCCACCCTGAAAGGTCTCCCCTCTGAGCAGCAGCGAAACTTACTATCTGGTGTTCCAGTGATGCATTCTTCTGAGGCTGAGGCCCAGTGTTGACTGGAGCTGGCTCCTCAGTTAGCATAGCAGGATCTTTGCCAAAATGCCTTATGGCACTTTTACAGTGCCCAGCACTGCCAGTGGAGCTGGAGTGCCTGCACTGGGCAGCACAGAATCGGGCCACGCTTTCTGAATAAACATGCCCAGGATTGGGCTCACAGTCATGGACATAAAATGATTCATTTCTTCCTTGACCTCAGCCTGACAGAATAGCTTGAAACAGGAGGGGGAGCTCTCACTGCATCATGCAAGGAAACAGGAAGGACAAATGTATTGTCAATACTGGCTTTTCTTGTGGCCAGGCAAGAGCTATTTTTTTTTTCCTTTCTGCAACAATAAATATGACTATTATAGTTAAATGCACCTATTTCTTTTAAAATCGCATCTCCTCCCTAAGAAAATGCCAACATGCATTGCAGAAGGGAGAAAAAGAGCGATTACGACATACAAGCTGGAGTGTTTGACACCTATTTCGCCCAACAGGCAAACAAATCAGGGGTAGGAAGGGAGATAAATAGACCTGTTTCCTTTGGAGGGGGGAGGAATCATCTGTTTTAGGAAAGCTGGTTTTAAAGCCACGGTTCTTATTAAGTGGGGCACATCGCCAAGAAATAAATTTCCCAGAGTCACATGAATAGAGAGAATACCCCGAAAGTTGAGTGTTGGGAGAGTTAGGACAGACAGAAGAAAATATTTCTTTACCCAGCGTACAATTAGTCTGTGGAACTCCTTGCCACAGGAAGTAGTGATGGCATCTTGCCTGGATGCCTTTAAGAGGGGATTGAACAAATTTCTGGAGGAAAAGTTCATTACGGGTTACAAGTCATAGTAGGTATGTGCAAGCTCTTGGTTTTAGAGGCAGGCTGCCTCTGATTGCCAGATGCAGGGGAGGGCACCAGGACGCAGGTAGGCCACTGTGAGATACAGGAAGTTGGACTAGATGGGCCTTTGGGGTCCATCCAATGGGGCTCTTCTTATGTTCTTATGTTCTCCCATCATTCAAGGTGGGTTCTAGAACATTGACAACGTTACTACTGGCATTGAGAATGAAATACTCTATGCAATGTTAAATAAAAATAGGCAGTGTTGTGTAAAACCGATCTACCACACCAACTCTGCAACACATCAAGTGTTGTGAAGCAGCCTTTTATGCAGCGGATAAGGTTTCAACGCAGAAAATGACATGAACACATACGACAGTAGATGTTATCACTTTTATGTTATTGATCTGATCAGCATTGTTTTATAAATAAACATATTTTCTGAAGCAAAGTTGCAGTTGTTGCATTTTTTTTTTTTTAAGATTGTGAGCCCTTTGGGATATGCTCCCACCCTGCAGACTTTCTGCAACCAAGTAAAAAAGCAATGACTGTAAGCCACTTTGGACATCTCTGTACCCAGAAAAAAAGGTAGGATGAAAGGCAGGAGATCATCATAATACTGCATAACTGCTCTTCCCGAAGCTTGGGTCATGACTGGTGGGTCGCAAGCCCAGCGCACTGGGTCGCTATCTTGGCCCTCCTGCCCACACTTGTGCTGGTTGGGCTCCATAGAAGCCATTTCAGAAGCCCCATTACATACAAAGACCTCTCACAGCCCAGTGGCCCAGTCTATAGACCTCTGCGCACCTCAGAATGGCCTTCAGAAGTGGAAAGCCAGTTTTCAGAAGCTATTTCCTGTTTGCTTCCCCCAAATAAATAGTGGCTTATGGACGTTTCTGTGGGCCATTATGAGGCCTGTGGAGTGAGGCCATTATGAGGCCTGTGGAGTGGGTCTGGTCAGGAGAACCCTCCAGCATCACCAGGAGTGTTGCAACCCTCCACAGAGGACAAGGTGGGTCACGGTGCTGCGAAGTTTGAGAATCCCTGCTGCATAACATTTGGTAGTACTGCTGAGTGCCATTGAAATCCTTGCAAGAGCCTCGTAAGGTATGTAAGTAGCATCCCAGTATAGCTAAGAACTGAGGGGCACTGAGGCTGAGAGAGAATAGCTTGCTTAAGCCACCTGATGTGTTCGTGGTGAAAACGTGGTGAAAACGGAACCAGGGACCACCTGATTACTCTCTCTTAACTACTAGCTATATTGGATCTCTCATGAGCAGCTGCAATTTTTGTTTTGAAATTTAGCCATCGCTTTGAAGTTCAGCAAAGTGGTGTTGGGGGAGGGAACGTGTAACTCCGTCTTCCCACACCATCTCCCCAATGTAAATTGCCCTATCCCAGCTTCTGTTAGCTGTAAAAAAAATATATATATATTGGTACCTCTATGTCTTCACCTGGGCAGCTAATAGCAGCTGGGAGGGCAATTTAGGTCAGGAAAAAGGGGCTAAATTTCCTTCCTTTGGCTCAACTTCCTTGATCTTCAAAATATTAAGCTTTTAAATTTGAAAGGTGGGGGAAGCAGTGTTTTAAATTAAACATTAAAAGCAGCTGTATATGACTGCCAAGTAGTAGAGAAAGTATTAAATAATGGGGTGTCCCATGCCACATCTACAGCCCTAAACTCTCGGACAGGGATCCAGTGGCACCAACATGGCCTTTACTGTTTCCTATGGAGGAGTTTTGGCTGCTGGAGATCTTCTCAGGATATGAGGACATTTGTCCCTTTCCCCTGGGTAAGCCCCAGCAGCTGCCGTGGGTCAACTCGGACCTGCACCAGCAATGTCGCTGGCACAAGTCCGAGTTGATTTGTGCAGACAGATCAGGTCAGGTCTGGGAAGGGGCTTAGGATATGGCATGCACCAGCACTGCTGGGCCAAATCCGACCACCCCATGACTCATCTCTTCCTGTTCCACCCCCTTCACACACACACCCCACCCCTGTACTGGACAATGCGGTGCTTAAAGACGCTTTTACAGTAGTGCACATCCTTATGGTAGCACATGTCTTTTAGTCAGGATCTGGCTGCCTGTCTGACAGCTGGGAGAGTATAATGCAGTTGTAGGAAAGGAAAAAAGGTCTGATGACCACACCAGTTATATAACAGAGAGCCAAATCACAATGGGAAATAGCTCTCTCCTATGATTTTCTTCCTCCTCCCCAGCTGAAAAAGCAAGGTAGTTTTTTAGGGTTTTTTTTTTTTTTTTTGGTATATATCATATGCCAGCCACTGAGATGACTGTTCAATAGCCTGAAGCAAACAGCTGAAGCAAGCCAAAGAGATGTTTTGGGTACAAGGTAGAGATGGTGAAATATCCATGAAACCAATAAAAAAAAAAATGACCGGGCAGCAGAAGGTCATCAGATGCTTTGGGAAAAGACAAATCAAAGAAGGTGACAGCTAGTGCTTTTTTCTCAAAGGCACACCACGGAGGAAGAGGGGTTTGTGCAAAATTTGCATATGAATATGTGCAAATATGGGTTCTAGGAGTGGGGAGAGAAACCGAACCACCCCCTTTTCCTCACTGCCCATGCACAGATTAGTGTTTTAATACAGTCTCTTGGCAGAGCATTTCATTTTTTTTTTTTTAAGGATTATTTCGCTGCCTTTGACCTTGTTGCTGGTGGCATAGATATGTCGCGAGCACCTGTTGTTTATGTCAGTTCCTTCTCAGCAGCCTGAAGCAGGCAGCACAGCAAATACTGCAGAACAAATGCCACCTGCTGTACATTAAGAGATTCCCTTTGTGTTTTACATGGTGGAGAAATAGTGTCCCCCTGGGTATACTGCCAGCCCTGAACTCTTTCTCCTGGCTAGAACAGAGTGCTAATCCCTGCTGACCATCTCGTGGTTCAGAGACCGGACTCATTCATACAACTACCACAAGTTACTACAGCCTGGGGAAATATATATATATATATATATATATATATATATATATATATATATATATATATATATATATATATATATATATTTTACTGAGTCGGAAAAGTCTGTGGTTCCCAGAATTTTTCAACTGGCAGGTCCCTTGACCTAACCGGGCCATTGGCTGCAGTTACCCACTATGGCCAGTGCCGTCACTAGAGTTTACGGCACCCAGTGCGGGAGGTCAGTGCATCACCCCCATGATGGACCTCCTCCTATGCAGTGGGTGGGACAATGACCTGGGTGGTGGGTGTAGTGATGTACCACTGCCCTGCCCCACTGGTTTTTTGGCTATACCTTTCGATAGAACACAGATAATTCAACATGGTTTTTTGTTGCGTTCTACTGTAAATTATGCATCAAATGGTATATAACACTATGGTATTTTTCCTACAAATCACAATTTTAGCTATTTTGGTCACTAGCGTCACCCCTAGGGTGTCACCTTACTAACACCTTATTGGTTCCATGCTGTTTTATAGTAACATCTCATTGGCTCTTCGAGCAATCAGTCTCATTGGTCCAAAGCGAATTAAGAAAATGTACCTTTTTGTTACATAATACAGTTGCATTTTTGTTTTCTGATTTTATGGCCATAACTTTTGATAGAATGGAGATATTTCACTCTGATTTTTTTCACTGCATTCTGGTGTAAATTACACATCGAATGGTATATGACATGATGGTATTGTTCCTACAAACTGCAATTTTAGCGATTTTAGTCACTAGTGTGCATCACCCCCATGTATGTCACCCTATGTGACCTGCACCCACCTAGTGATGCCACTGATTAAGGCTACAATCCTATACAGTCAGTTCTCTTTATCTTATCTGTGAGGGGGAAAATTGCCACCTATGTCTCGTTTTCTGCTATTCTGTTCTTGTTATCTGCTACCGTAATACTAGTGCCACATCAAATGGGCATTAGTAGTGGCCCATTGAGAATCAATGGACACATTTGTGTCCACTCCCAGATTTGCCCCACCACCTTAGCTACCATCTCAGGGTCTCTCCATGCACTGGAACGAACTGCAGTGACAAGCGCGGGACTGATGGCGCCTCACCTGGAAGTAGATGGCAGTGACCCATCTACCCAAGAGAAAAGTATTCTGTGCTTCAGTATGAGAGTTGTTTGTTTGACCCTGCTAGCAGAAATACAGGATGAGTTTGACTATCACAGCAGCACCAGAGGAAGATGCCTCCAGGGGAAACAAAGAGTGATGGATCTGAATTAAATAAAACACCGCTTTTGGAGAGAAGGCGTCAGGAGCATAGGAACGCTCCAGAGGCTGACTCTCTAAAAGAGAATAGAACTGTTGAAAGGATAAACAGATGGCTGATCATCTGCTAATGACAAGCACTGATTGCAAGGAAAACAACAAAGTCTTGTAGTACCCAAAGATGAGCATATTTATTGTGGCACAAGCTCAGATCGCCTAGGGCCCACTTTGTCAGATAGGAAGCTACCTTTGACTGAGGTCCAGACTAGATATGCAGAAACCCACATGGATATGGTGCACTCTGCAGGGAATCACTGCACAATTGGAAGCAAAACCCACTTGCGTTTCTGATCCGTGAGCATCTTCTCACAGATCCAGCAAAGTCACTTTCTCACTTTCTATTCCATGCGTAGTGAATGTTCCGCGTGGGTTTTGAATGTACGGTTGCAAAACTCGTGTGGTGGTCCAATCCCTGTGAGTTTGAGTGTGCAGAGGTGAGATGGTGCTCTAGACTGTCTCGTGGTGGAGCTCTCCTTTGTCCGAGCCTTCCTCCCCTTGTTTTTGACATTAAAGGGCCACCATCTTCACATGTTGGAGAGACAGTAGCTTGATATTTTGCTCTGAGGATTGGTTTGGGGGGAGAAGAAGAGAAGTCCCCCTTTGGAATAAACAGTGGAGTCCCTCTTATCACTGCTTTGATCCTCTTCCCACTGGAGGGAAAATGGTGGAGGATGCTACCATTTATATTCATGCTACCTATGCAAGCCTACTCAGAAATAAGTTCTATTGTGCTCAACAGCAGAAAAAAATCCTCCTTCCCTTTCTGTAGTTTTGCCCTAAGTGGGTAGGTGTGTTTATGTCCAAAGTACAGAGAAAAGAAATTGTGTGTGGGTGTGTGTATGTTATAAGATGAGGTCAAACAATTCAGCAGTTGTCTTGGGTGTTCTAGTACAGCATTTCTCACCCTGTGGGTCAGGACCCACTAGGTGGGTCATGAACCAATTTCAGGTGAATTGTGTAGTACCTAGCTCAGCCACCACTGAAAATACAGAGCTGAAAATACAGGATAGAGAGCTGCTGGGCAGGCTCTCAGTGGAAGAGAGGCAGGGTGTTTTTGCTTTGCCCGGAATAGGTGGGAAGACGGGAGGCTGGAAAGGGGGGAGGTCTGTGTGGTTGAAGAAAGATTCAGGTCTTCATTCTGCTTTGACTCCTGAAATGGAATGTTTGAATTCCGAGGTATGCAAAATAACCGCATGAGCAAGCTGTGTAAAGGAGACTTCGGCTGATCTCCGCTTTGGTTTGAAGCCTAAATTGATGGTGTCACTTCCACCTATGACATCGCTTCCAGGTTAATAACATCACTTCCGGTGGGTCCCAACAGATTGTCATTCTAAAGAGTGGGTCCCAGTGCTCAAAATTTTGAGAACCACTGCTCTAGTACATTATGCAGAGCGAAGATGAATTCAGAAGCCAATCAAATGACTATGATCCAGTCTGTGTTGGTGTAACCTTCTCCTCCTGAGCAACAGGTGGTGATGAATAGACACAGCAAGATGTAAATAAATATCTGACATGTAAATAAACACTTGGAGGAGCAATTATTTTCTGCGCTGAGCCAGAAGTTCCCTGGATCTGTTGAGAACAATTCCACTGTGGCAAATATGCTATTGAATTTTGGTTTGGGACTTCCTGTCAGATGTCCTGACACATTTCTTTATTGGTGCATGGCATCGTCAGTAGCTACATGAACTGGGGACCAAAATGCTCCTGTGTTAGTTTAGAAGCATGACCATTTTAATTGAATTTTCTATAACTTCTATCATGCTTTTCTACCTGAACATCTGGTAGCTTACTTATTTTCTGGTTTCCAACATGGTAAAGCAGCACATTAACAAGCTGCTGTTGGTGGTTGGCTCCCAAGTTCTCCTCAACACTAAAGAAGCCATGAGAGATGCTTAGAGGGGAATAAACATTAATTGGCACTTTCTCGGAACCTTCCAGGTTTTTACCCATTTAGCTTTTGGCATACAGGTTGACCTGTGTAAATGGCAAAAAGTTATTGTTACTTCACAATGCCAGGTGCAAGGAGGGCACCAGGATGCAGGTCTCTTGTTGTCTTGTGTACTACCTGAGGCATCTGGTGGGCCACTGGGAGATACAGGAAGCTGGACTAGATGAGCCGCCTTTGACCTGATCCATTAGGGCTCTTCTTATGTTCAGATTTTGTTCATATATCATAGTACCAGCAACAAAAAGGCCCTTGATGTTATGGCCTATGTTGTATGTCCTCTGTTAGTGTTGCCTTGTCTGAGAAACAAGTTGGAGCTGGGATTTTTTTTCCCCAGAACAAGAAGCAGTTTCTCAAGGGGTGTGTGTGTGTGTGTGTGTGTGGAGTTAATTTGAATTGGTTGGATCTGAGAGTCAAAGCCTCCTTCTCCTATGTTGGGGACCCAATCTGCAGAATGGTCCATTTCATCTGATCTTTACTGGACTTTCAAAAAGCATTCTAGCACTAATCATGCACTTCAAGTAACGTCTCATAAGACCCTTAGAAAAGTCTTGGAGAAAAATCTCTTTTCCAAAATTTCTAAGTTGGTTGCATTTAAAATCTCATTGGCTTTGTCCAAATTCCTGACATTACTCTTAGTTCAAATAAAGCTAAGGTGGCACCACCAAAGGAAATTTTTAGCCTTCAGGGAGTTCTGGGCAAACCCAGCAATATTCCTGAGCCTTGTAACCCTTCAGGGGAGATGGGAGTTGTGCCTTCTGAGGCCCCAGATGTGATTATACTTGGGTACCAAATTTGTAGGGTTGACCTGACAAGGACCCTCCATGGAAGGCCTTATAAGGTCATTTCCAGTTTTGCAAGGGAAACCGGAAGTGACATTTTAGGGTCCAATCTAACGGCCTGTTCTAAGGGCCCACTTAGAACTTAGAACTTCTAAAGTGGCCAAGCATCAGCGCTGAGTCCAATAAATGTGCCGTGAAGCACAATTACGGCACCCTCAGTATAGGGAGCCCCAGTACTGGGCCTGCACCAGTCAGGTGCTAGACCCAGCACTGGCAGAAGGAGGATGCACTACTGCTGGGGTAAGTGTGACCTTTGGGCAGCAGTGCAGCATCTGGGAGAAAAGGGAGGACAGAACAAGGGCAAGGGAGGGCTGAATGATGGGAGAAACCGGGGCCGAAGGCGGATGGGATCGGTGGAGCTTTCCTGCACTGTATCCTAAACTTCATGTCGGGCCAGGAGGCTGGCACAGACTTGAGAAACCCCATTGCGGGGCTTGGGGTTTTCCCTGAGGGAAGGAGATGAAAGTCCCCTTCTCTGAGGAGACCTCCAGCTGCTTCCTGGAGCCCACTAGATACAGTGGTAGCTGCTTTGGCACTGCTGAAGGTGCCAGGAAGCTCAGGATTGGGCTGTTAGGCCCAGGAGGGCTTCCCGGGGCCTCAGAAGGTCTTGTGTCTAAATCATCACTTCCAGTTCCCCCCTCAGAAAACCAGAAGTGATCTTCTAAGGCCTTCCGAAGGCCTTAGAAGGCATTCTGAAGCCGCGTGTGGAAGCCGCACAGAACTCCTTCCGAAGGCTTTGGGAACACAACTTCCATGACCTCCAGAGGGTTCATGTTGGACCAACCCTGTGGGTTCGGGATCTGTTGATAATCAAGTCTGCAGGGCCCAAATCCATGGGTAATATGGGCCCACTGTATATCTTTTTCTAATACACAACCACCTGAAGGCAAGTTCACCAAATATACCTGAAATCTACATTCCTCAAGTACTGAATCTATTACATTTCCAATACTGATGGAAATTACATTTATACAGATCACACCAAAGCACTACAAATCTCCACTGTTCTCTCCATACTGTGAAAAAGATTGTGTAACAAGTTGTCCCTGCCTCTTATGGAAGTGGCAACCTAAACAAGATAATATGCTCACTGCATAATGTAATGTAATGTGCTCACTGCATCTGCTTGGTTGATGTTCCATGTCAATGCAGAAAAGTCTGCAGCTGCCACCATGCTCTTTGGGAGCTTGTCTCAAGAGCTTCCATGCTGGTGCCGCACTTCTCTGGGTCCTAGAAGCGCTGAAGTGGGAATTAGTGGGCAGAAGGTCTGGTATAGAGGGTAGAGCCTCTGTTAGCCCGTAGATAACATCAGAAGGTCGCCAGTTCGAGGACACCGGCAGCTCCCTGAACGGCTGAGAATGGCGAGACCTTGAAGCAGCTGACAAGCCCAGTTGAGTGATTCCACCTGCTCTTGGTGTGAGCAAGAAGCATCTTGGCTGCCCTCCATGTGAGAGATGGAGCTGCTTGCCAGCCCGCGTGGGAGAACTGGAGGCCAGAAGTGAGACCAAACCAGGAAGATCCATCTGAAATGTTGTTGGTTCTTGAAAGAGAGAACCTCTATGATTGTAAAAATCCCCTTGAGGGATTTAGAAACGCCTGCCTATGTAAACCGCCTTGAATAAAGTCAGAGGAGTAATCCGATGACCAGAAAGGCGGTATATAAATACTGAGTTATTATTATTATTATTATTATTATTATTATTATTATTATTATTATTATTATTATTATTATTATTATTATTATCCATGTGATCTAAGCCATGTGGTTTCTAGTTGCAAGCATTACTAAAATACATATGAATTGTCTGCTTTAAGCACATTACATGGTATGACTTTTATGTACCATATTTTTGCAGGCAAAAATGCTTGTCCTGCTCTTCGCCTTGAGTGTTTCTTTCTCAGGAAGCTTCCATGTTACATTCTGGCACTATTCAGATACTGGGGCTTTGTGTTGCAAATTTTTGTTCAACCAAGTTATTTGAAAAGCCCCAGGATTGTGATCTGGGCATTGTACTAAACGAAAACAGAAGCAGCGAGCATCCTCAATGGTATATATTCGTGTGTAAGCAGCAACTGCCGAGATTCAAAATCAATAGTGCTGCACATAAAAAATAGTGAAAAAAATCAATACAGTAATGTCATTAAATTATCTTTATGTCCTACAGGTAATTTACTTAAAGCAAAGACACATAATCCAAGGGAATGAAAGAACAAATGGCTGCTTTTCAACCATTCCTCTTGGCAATAGCTGGATTTACCCTCATGATTATTTGAAGAAATTAATTTGAACCGGTTCTGAGAGACAGGCAGCAGTCATTGGCAGCTGTGCCTTAATTAGTAAACCAGGATTGATGGGCAGGGCAAATAAAGGCACAGATGTGGGGAGACATCCAAAAATTATTTCCCTAACGAACAGCATGGCCAAGAAAATTAATTTAGGGTATCATATTTTATGGCACAGATCAAGCCATGGAGATCAACATAGCCCTCCTATTATTTTTGGAAGAACCATAAAGAAACCATCAGGTAAGGATTGAATACCCCATCATAGCTCTTTATTTCCAGGTATGCTGAAAATACCTTTATTTCCAGGTGTGTTCCTGCAGTGTGCTTAAGAACATAAGAACAGCCCCACTGGATCAGGCCATAGGCCCATCTAGTCCAGCTTCCTGTATCTCACAGCGGCCCACCAAATGCCCCAAGGAGCACACCAGATAACAAGAGACCTGCATCCTGGTGCCCTCCCTTGCATCTGGCATTCTGACATAGCCCATTTCTAAAATCAGGAGATTGTGCATATACATCATGGCTTGTACCCCGTAATGGAATTTTCCTCCAGAAACTTGTCCAATCCCCTTTTAAAGGCGTCCAGGCCAGTCGCCATCACCACATCCTGTGGCAAGGAGTTCCACAGACCAACCACACACTGAGTAAAGAAATATTTTCTTTTGTCTGTTCTAACTCTCCCAACCTGAGGCTCAATGTGGTCTGTATCATGGAGGTTGCTCTGTGGGAAGCTAATGACTCCTGCCATTGGGTCAAATACTGTATTGACCATTTTTTACTTTCTTCCAACAATAAATCTGTGGTGGCCCAATCCTTCCTATAATTATAGCTCAATATGAGGAGTCTGGATTTTTTTTCAGAAACAATGAGAACTAGTGCCCTCTTGAGTTGGACTCTGATCACTTGGTACCTTTCTACCTATGGCACCTCTCCCCAAATATATATGAAATCTGCTTTCAAACAGCAATGGAGAAATCAATATGCCAGTCAATCACAAAAATTATGTATGCTACAAATGAGATGCAAGGTAGCATGGCATGTGCCTCTTGACATTGTGCTAAAGTGATAGGAGCCTAAAAGTTCAAAACTAGGCCAGCTCACAGTTGCTGAGTTCACAAAGTACAGTTCAGGGATGGGCGAGTCAAGCACATCTGGACTTGAGTTGCGTCATGAGTCTCGGTCCGCGCAATTTGAGTCTAAAACGAGTCCTAATGGGGATCTTTCCAAGTTTGCTAGAGCATTTTGGTGACTCAAAAAGACTCGTCACAAGTTTTGACCTTTAAAAAGTCAGCAGAGTGCTGAGTCAGTGTCCTCAAACTGGAGTCAGTGCATGAGTCAATGAAAAACACATGCTTTTGCTATTTGGGCTCACCTGATTCAAGTTCCCATCCCTGGTGCAATTTAAAAAGTGTAATAGACAATGACTGTTGTTGCACTGCTGAAACAGAGACGCCTGCGCTGGCTCGGTCATGTCGTGAGAATGGATGATGGCCGGATCCCTAAGGATCTCATCTATGGAGAACTCATGCAGGGAAAGCGCCCTACAGGTAGACCACAGCTGCGATACAAGGACATCTGCAAGAGGGATCTGAAGGCCTTAGGAGTGGACCACAACAGATGGGAAACCCTGGCCTCTGAGTGGCCCGCTTGGAGGCAGACTGTGCAGCATGGCCTCTTCCAGTTTGAAGTGACATTTGGCCAACAGACTGAGGTAAAGAGGCAAAGAAGGAAGGCCCATAGCCAGGGAGACAGACCAGGGACAGACTGCACTTGCTCCCAGTGTGGAAGGGATTGTCACTCCCGAATCGGCCTTTTCAGCCACACTAGACGCTGTGCCAGAACCACCATTCAGTCTTTTGAGACTGAAGGTTGCCAACTAAGCTGTTATTGAGAGGGAAACTCATTTTGGCTGTCACTCACTCCTAGGAAGAATGAGAAAAAAGTCATGGGTCTTCTGACCTACGCAGGTGTTCCAATAAGAACATGCTCAAGCAGCATGTAGTGAGGAATGAACCAGGCACCAAAAAGTACCTCAGTGTACCTAGAAGTACAACATGGATGCGTTCTTTTACGTTGAGTAACTAGGTGAAAATGGAAAGCAAAGGGTGGGAGCAAATGGGCAGTTCTCACAATGGAGGGAGCATTCCAGAACATTCTCCAAGAGTGTACATTGAGACTGGAACTATTTCACATGTCCATAAATTATCTAGATTCAGAAACAAGCATGAAGACTGCCAAGACTGCCAATACATGGAAGACAGAGAATGATTTTGGGTGGTGTCAACCCAAATTTGGGGGTTTGCGTAGTTCTGAACGAACAGAAAATGCAGGAAATCAGACTTGCGTGTGCAATTGCTTAGGAAATGAACACAACAGCTAATGGCTAACGAGGAAGAGCTATGATTTCAGTTCATGCCTCCTTCATTTCTTATTGTTTCGTCTCCCTAGCCAGCAGCAGGGAGGAGGAGGTTGAATGAGTTCAGGGGGGAAACAGACAATGTAAATGCTCCAATCTTTAACTCAGACAGTGCAAGTACCCACCTATATAAGACTTCTCTTTCCACAGAGAGCTCTTCAATCACAGAAGGCCATGGGGTGCAATTTACACAAGGAGATGACACAATTGCTTTACCCAGTTTTCATGTTTTCTTGTTGCTTTATTGAGCAAGGGAACATGTGCAAATTTATGCTTTGCTTTCATCCAAAAAAAATTGGTTCAAAATCCGCTTATTCCATTCCATTTAGGGCTTTAATTTCAGTCAACTGGGTTTCTTTGAGTTTTTTCAGGGCTGCACTTAGCCAGAGCATTTTATTTTAATTCCGTTTTCCCCTACCTGACCTCACCCTGTCTTCTTTGTACTCTCTCATTATTCTGTGAGATACATTTGATTGCAAGAGCTTGTTTGCAGCCAGTTTTTCTTGGTCTTCACAAAAGCATTGATTGCCCATCTCTAAGGTATTACTGGAACAGGGGGCTTGTTTTGCCTTTAGTCACAAGTAGTTCATTTGGAATCTAGTTGATTTGCAAATGATCCTTTGTGCTACTTATATTTGTTAGCATCACTCACTCACTCACACACACACAATTTTAAGACAAGTAAGAGAAGAATCTGATTATGGATCTCTCCATCTGTGGCCAATACAATGAGTAGCAAACAGGAAGTTTTTGGGTTTGGATGTGGCATATGAAATTATACATCTAAGATGCAGCTGCACTTGGAATGCTCTACACCAGGGTTTCTGAAACCTGGTGGATTGCAACTTGATCATTAGTGGGTCACAAAGCTGCAAATGACAAACTGAGAGCAGACAAGCAAAATGTATTGAGCCCTGTGGAAAGTGAAACTGAGTCACACCGCATGCTTAGTCGCTACTGGATGAACTTAGCGACTTAGTGTCTTAGTCCATTGCAAAGGAATGCCAAAAGGAATCCAGTACCACCAGAATGTTTCTGGTTCCCTGTGACCAGCTACGTGGCTTGTTTGTTTTTCCAAGACAATCACTCGTTGATTAAAAATACTCAGATAGTTGAATACATGAAATTTTGGTAATGATATATTTTCACTTAGTGTTTCCCAAATATTTTTCAAACAAAGAATATAATCAGAGTGGGGAGCTAGCAGCATGCAAAAGGATCCTTGAGAGCAGGTCAGGTGCCAAAGAAATACCACAGCTGTGTTCGGGTCAGCCAGCTGAAGCACACTGAGGTGAAGACACAACACACCAGCCAATGGCTGGGCAAGCCCTGTCCCCCCCCCCCCAAAAGCAATGCACTCATTAGTGTGCCAGAATTTCTGCCCTTGCCTGGCTTGATGATTGGCAACCTTCAGTCTCGGAAGACTATGGTATAAGCCTACAGCACCCGGTATTCCCCGGCGGTCTCCCATCCAAGTACTAACCAGGCCTGACCCTGCTTAGCTTCTGAGATCAGGCATGTGTAGGGTAACATGGCTTGATGGTAGGCATAGGCAAAGAAGTCCTCTATGAGAAATGGTGGTGGCAGGGCGCAATGGAGTCACTACAGTTCTCACCAACATGGTGCAGGAGGCCAGCAAGTCACCACCATGATGGACCTACTCCCATGCAATGGGTGGGACAATGCCCTGGGCGGTGGGCTTGGTGATGCTCTATTGCCCTGCCCCTGTTGGTTTTTTGCTATACCTTTTAATAAAATAGAGATATTTCAACATGGCTTGCTTCTTTGCATTCCGAATGAAAATACACATCAAACGATATATAACATGATGGTATTATTAAAAAATACCAAGATGATATAAATTTGGGTCAGTAGTGGTGTCACCCCCTGTGCACAAAACCCAGTGCATTCTGCACCCCCTGCACCCCCACACCCCCTAGTGACACCACTGGCAGGGTGACATGTCACTATATGGTTGATTTACAAGTACAAAGAGAAAGCAGACCAAGAAGCAAGCTTGCTTTATGGCCCTTTAATGAAGAGCTGCCATCTGTTCAAAGGCCATTTATCCCTGTCCTGGTTCTCAGAATAGAATTTGTATACATTGCCTTAGCCGATGTAGTCATCTGTCAATATTAGTACAGTAATTTACTCCAAAGCTTGTCTCTACAAATTGTATCCAACGGTGTGGATCGATCAATAAAAACCGCATAAAGCAGTGTGCTTGTTTTCTGGCTGTATTATTCAACATACGATGGAGAACAAAACACTGGTCTAGTGTGCTTTCTTGTATCGGGAAACTCACCTGTTCCTCTGCAACTAACTGGTGGGCCATAACCCAATCCATCCATAACCCAATCCAACAGAACAGAGCCATCGCTTCTTCACCAAACCCAGAAGTGACATCACGTAACATCACTGCCCCAGGTGTCCTGCCCCTTTGCGATGCCACTGGGGAAACACAGCTATAACTCTCTTTATGTATTTGCACACAGCTTTAACTCTCTTTATGTAATTGTTTGAGCTTCATCATTTTGTACACTAAATGCTCTGCTACTATCACCAGTCACCATGGAGCAAAGACAGCTCTTTCAAACCCTCTGAAAATAAATCTGTAAGTAAATTCTGTTCTCCATCAGAACCAACCAAGAGTTCCTTCTTTTAATTTATATACCAATTAGTTAAAATGAGTTTCAGCAAGTATAATAAAAATCTCAGTGGGGAGCTCAGTCAGAAGAGAAATTAGGAATGATAATTTAATTTGTAGTGCCACCAAAAAGATAAAAGAGTCTGCTGAAGATGTGCCCTCCCCCATCAAATGGGCTTATTTGTAATGGGATGCTTTATCATGGTCTTTCTCAATGAAACATCCTGGATCAGTATAAGGATATTTGAATTCAACAGTCCCAAACCTAACCTTCATAGAAGACTCTGACTTTTGATCATAGTGGCTTTATTATTGATGCATCTATACTGGTGTTTCTTAAACTGTGGGTTGGGACATAAGAACATAAGAACAGCCCCACTGGATCAGGCCATAGGCACATCTAGTCCAGCTTCCTGTATCTCACAGTGGCCCACCAAATGCCCCAGTGAGCACACCAGATAACAAGAGACCTGCATCCTGGTGTCCTCCCTTGCATCTGGCATTCTGACATAACCCATTTCTAAAATCAGGAGGTTACGCATACACATCATGGCTTGTACCCCGTAATGGATTTTTCCTCCAGAAACTTATCCAATCCCCTTTTAAAGGCATCCAGGCTAGACGCCATCACCACATCCTGTGGCAAGGAGTTCCACAGACTGACCACACGCTGAGTAAAGAAATATTTTCTCTTGTCTGTTCTAACTCTCCCAACACTCAATTTTAGTGGATGTCCCCTGGTTATGTGAGAGTGTAAAGAGCATCTCCCTATCCACTCTGTCCATCCCCTGCATAATTTTGTATGTCTCAATCATGTCGCCCCTCAGGCGTCTCTTTTCTAGGCTGAAGAGGCCCAAACGCCGTAGCCTTTCCTCATAAGGAAGGTGCCCCAGCCCCGTAATCATCTTAGTCGCTCTCTTTTGCACCTTTTCCATTTCCACTATGTCTTTTTTGAGATGCGGCGACCAGAACTAGACACAATACTCCAGGTGTGGCCTTACCATTGATTTGTACAACGGCATTATAATAGCCGTTTTGTTCTCAATACCCTTCCTAATGATCCCAAGCATAGAATTGGCCTTTTTCACTGCCGCCGCACATTGGGTCGACACTTTCATCGACCTGTCCACCATCAGCCCAAGATCTCTCTCCTGATCTGTCACAGACAGCTTAGAACCCATCAGCCTATATGTGAAGTTTTGATTTTTTGCCCCAATGTGCATGACTTTACACTTACTGACATTGAAGTGCATCTGCCATTTTGCTGCCCATTCTGCCAGTCTGGAGAGATCCTTCTGGAGCTCCTCACAATCACTTCTGGTCTTCACCACTCGGAAAAGTTTGGTGTCGTCCGCAAACTTTGCAACCTCACTGCTCACCCTTGTGAGCCAATTTCAGGTGAGTCCTCATTCATTTCAATATTTTGTTTTCAATATATTAGATTTGTTGCTACCACGGTATATGACTGCATTTGGGGAAATGTGGCAGATCTGTATTTTTAACAGGCTACTATGTATATGCTTTTAACAATGATAGTAACTGGGACTTACTCCTGGGTGAGTGTAAGCAGGATTGCAGCCTAGGATTGTTAAAAATTTTCCTGCTTGATGATGTCACTTCTGGTCATGACATCACTTCTGGTGGGTCCTGACAGATTCTCATTCTAAAAAGTGAATCCTGGTGCTAAAAGTGTGAGAACCACTAATCTATATTGTACCCTCTGCATACATTACACTTTGCAGGGAATGAGGCAGAACCCAGACCTGAGGAGGTTGTAAATTGAAATTGTAATCTGGACATTTAATCTGGACTGGATTCAGTCCTGGTTAATTCATTTCATAATCTGATGCTGCAATCCTATATGAACGTTCCTTGGAATAAGGCCCACTGAACTAAATGGTTTTCCTATTGTTTCAATCCCAAAGGCTGATCAGTCCTTTTTGAATGTCATTTAATGTCCTGGTTGGTAATGGGTCTTGACCTTTAGTGACACTGTCTAAGGCTGCAATCCTATATGCACGTTCCTGGGAGTAAGTCCCATTGAATTCAACAAGACTTACTTCCAAGTAGATATGCATAGAATTGTGCTGTAAAAAGAGGTATCATATATGCTTTGAGTTTGCTGACTTCCATTCAACATTCCCTTGCTTTTGTTTTAAGCGTATTTAAGTGATCATGTAAGCCTCAATCCTAAGCATACTTACCTCCAAGGAAGAACACAGTGCAATTTGCTTCTGAGTAAACATGCACAGGATTGTAACTATATTCAGAATTTACTTTATTGCACAGCAATAATTTAGAACCACTCAGATTGTACCTTAATACACCACTCTTCTTTTGAGTGACAGTTTCTTTAACCATGGCCTGAAGATCTACCATCTTATCAGCTAAAACAAAGGCACTCCCCAGTTTACAGCACTGGTGCCAAGACCACTTTAATTAGCTTTCTGTTTTTACTCATGCCTAGTTGAATGTCTTGCTAGAGGAATGACCTCTAAACAAGTTAAGGACTAGGAAATAATACCTTATGTTCACTTCTGTGTCATTATTAGATATTTATAAAAGAACCACATTTGCATTATTTACTTTCAATAAGTAAGGCCACCTATTCATGGGTGTTGCAAGTGTCCAATCTTGTCTGATCTCGGAAGCTAAGCAGGGTCAGGTCTGGTTAGTACTTAGATGGGAGACCACTTGGGAATACCAGGTGCTGTAGGCTTATACCATAGTCTTTCGAAACTGAAGGTTGCCAACCATTTAAACAGAAAGCAGTCAAAAGAGCTTCAGAGGCAATGTTCAGATGTTTTGGACATGGTGCTATTCCAAATATCATTTACAGAGTACGCTAATGAAGAGCAGAGACTTAGGAAGGGGACTGATTGGCTGCCACTTATTCATGGTAGTTGGAGCTGGACAATAGCATAGCTGGAGGGGTGCCTGGGGACAAGAGGATGTTATGACACCCCTGTACCATCATGTCACCCCACTGAGCCTGTGTAGTCATCTTTTTCCCCACCCATCACAGCTCTGGCCCTGGAAATGGCTCCATTTTGAGCCATATGGAGGCTCAGGCAGATGAGTGGTTGGGCAGGGCAATTTTGCAACTCTTGCAATGTGCAACAGGTAGGTGCTGTCACCACCATGCCACAGAGTCAGTGGAAAACCACCACTCCAGCCCAGGGAGGGGCAATTGACCCCCTGCAGCCTTGACTTCTAGACCACTGGAACTAGAAGGGCCTCACACTACAATCCTATGCTCACTTGGCAAGGTGTAAGTCCCACTGAACTTCTGAGTAGACATACAGCTCCACTGGTATCCACAGTGATGGTCCCAAGTGAATGGAAATAGCACTCAGTGAGGTGCAGAGATGGGGTTCTCCCATACCTTCTGTTTCCATATTGTGGGGGGCCCTGAAACAGATCCCCTGTGCATACAGACGCCCTCCTGTACGTACTTATCCACATTTAAATAAGATTGAGTTCTATGGTACATACACTATGGTTCACTCGTTACTCAGCCTACCAAAATAATCATTCTACTACTAGATTAATCATCATCGGTCAAGATTATATGAGCCCCAAATTAATAATGCTACAAAAACTATGAGTAGCAGCTATTATTTGAGGCTCCAGGATTTGTATTTATGTTCCGACAGAGCCAGAGCAGGCTGTCTTTTGAAATCCATGTGTTCTTTCTGACCCTATTTGCCTGGTAAGCAGCAATGACCATAGATGAACAGCTGGAGGAGATGATTCATACCTCTTGCATTTCACACACACCCTTGTTGGATAATCTGTCAAAATAGATTGTTGCTGTGTTTTTTTTTTTCCTACTCAAGACCTGTTTGCCTTTCACTTTAGGCAGGACATCGAGCCATAACGGCTTGGTTTATTTTACTTTTCAAAAAGACGGAACTCAAGACGGAGATCTTTAAGTGCATTGACTGCATTTTGTAATGTTTGTTGCCATGTGAGTTCCTTAAACAGGATTCCTTAAACAGATAAATAGCTGATATGAGCGCCAAGACTTTTGATGTGTGGCCATCTGGCAGTCGTATAACAAGGGTTTGTGTCACCCAGTGCAGGAGGCCAGCAAATCACCCCTATGATGAACCTCCTCCCATGCAGCAGGTGAGGCAACATCGCAGGCAGTGGGCGTGGTGATGCATCATTGCCCAGCTCTGGATGTTGTTTTTTTTCCCTATAACTTTTTGATAGAATTGAGATATTTCAATGTGGTTTGTTTCATTACATTCTGCATGAAATTACACATCAATTGATATATAACATGATGATATTATTTGAAAATACAAAGATTTTAAAAATTTTGGTGAGTAAAGATGTCACCCCCCCAAGCATGTCACCCAGTGTGGTCCGCACCCCCCCAGCAATGCCACTGCCATCTGGTTAGGCAGAGGTTTGTTCTGGAAATAAAAGAACAGCCCATACGCCATCCCTTCCTTCCATATACACGTCCAAGTACACGCCCAAGTACAGCTTTTATGTGAGTGATTTAGACTCCAGTCCTAAATACATTTACTGGAATGTGTTTTCAATTGGTTTCAATAGAACTTGTTTTCAAGAATGTGTGTTTAGGATCAAGGTGTTTACTGGCTGCCAACAGATTTCTTTGGTTGGCAGTGGCCCAGCTTTGCTTAGTTCATCTATCTGAAAACTCGTTGTCCAAAGTCTTTGAGTCACTGTGACTTCAAAGGAGGAAAAAGTAAGGTGTTTGTTTTTTTTTAAAAGTGGATATTCTGACTAGTCACACTTGGAATAGTATCACAATGGCTTCACATCAAGAAAGCAAAAGAGTTGCCCATTTAAACAACAGCCCAATAACATAAATGCATGATACAGTATTACAGTTATACAGTAACTGAAAGCCTAATCCCGAGCTTGACACGCTGGCTTACTGCTGGTGTGCACTGTCGCAAACGTGCCATAAGGCACGTTCACAAGGCTTACCGCTGGGTGAGCACCCGTGCTAGCCCAGTGCTGGCCGGCACTAAACTAGAGCTGGGTGGGCGCCTGGCCTCTGCTGCTTGGCGGTCTTTACTTATGCAGTAAATCAGTTTTAAGCCATTTCTGCCCAACGTTGCATATAAGCAACAGGAGCCAAATGGGCTGGGCAAAATTGGGTAAACAACTGCTGAACATAAAAGAGATCTGTACCCTGAACCTAAAACACATCTGAAAGGAATCTGAGGTTTTTCTAATAAGTGGAGAGAAAGGATTGGTGACTATTAGTTCTAGAGAGCTCTTTATGTGTGCTTTCTGGGTGATAAATTATGAACTTGTTCACTTGTATACACTTTTAACATGTGTGTGCACTTTTTGTCTCATAGTCCCAAAGTGGTGACGTAGACATGTATAAAAATGCAGTAAATTAAATAGGAAGTGTAGATACCATTCAAAGCTATTGCAACAGATACAAGCCAACATTTTAAAAAAGCATTAAAAATGAATAACCACAAATATTGAGCCTCCAACTCAGTACGGCCTGCAAAAATGGAAGGGATTTAAATGACTGTGTGAAGGCCAGGGGAAATGGGAAAGAGAAGGGATTTGGGAACTCCAAAGTTTGGAGGTTATGTCTGAGAAGGTACCATTCTATACACTCAGTTGAACTTTAACCAGTATCAGCCCCTGTGTAGAGGCTTTCCACTTTTAATTTTATGGGAAGATAGACTCTCATGGGGACAGGAGGTTCTTAAAATATCTACAGCCCAAACCATTTTATGATTTCAGTCCCTTAAACCAATGTTATGAATTGACATTATGTCAGATAATGGCTAAACACAATATTCAAAGACCTTTATCTTTCCAATCTGTCAAATGGTGCAGTGGGCCATTCTGTATGATGGTTGTCAAACCAGTCCCTCTTTATGCATTGGCATTCATTCTAAATGTTCGGTGGGAACACTCGTTCTTGGGTGTGGGGTTGGTTACTACGAACTGCCCCACTATACCTGCTACTAATGCATGTAGAAGAGCAATTCAGATGAACAACAGCCCAATCCGGAGCTTCCGTGGCAGGCGGCTGCGGCGGCACTGAAAACAGCTACCTCCACATCCTGTGTACCTCAGGCAGCCACGGGTGGCACCTCGGGAGAAAGGGACTTTCATAAGTGGTAGTTTTTGCAGTCTGATAGATCTAGCTGTGGTGAAGCTGGGGGAATTAATTAGTTTAAGGTGGGCATAAGTTCTTTAGGCAAAGCGCAGAACAGGAGCTTGGCAGGACAGAATGCAATGAAATAAACAGTGTTGAGCTATCTCTATTCTGCCAAAAGCTATAGCCAATAAAACCAGTAGGGGTGGGGGGGGGTGCATCACCACACCCACCACCTGGGGCATTGCCCTGTCCATTGCATGGGAGGAGGTCATCATGGGAGTGACGTACTGGCCTCCTGCACTGGGTGATGCAAATCTTAGTGATGCCACTGGATCACATAAACTAGGTACAACCTTTTGTTTTGAAAATAAGACTGATTGGCCTCTGTTCCCATTAGAAGAGAACATTCTGAGTCCCTGGAAACAACATGTGAAGTTTTAAGACTCAAACACAAGTTGAGCACTGATATTATGTGACATTTGATGAACAGCTGATATCACGCAGTGTTGAACTAAGGTGTGTCTTTGGTTTTCAAAACAACAGCTATTCAGACAGGTAAAGCAACGCCTGTGACAACCAAGGAGCAGAGATTTGCTTCTTGCTGCCTGGGTTTACAGGTATGGCTGGGACAGGTTACAAAAAGCCAAGAGAAACCAGCCATAATCTACACGCAATAACATCATGCAGTACTAATATCAGGATCTTCTCTAGACCTTAAATTACTTTTTCTGATCAGAAGGAACATCACTTCCTTTCCAAAGCTACAAAGGGTGATGAGTGGAATTTGTGCAAATGTGACCTTGGGCTAGTGCTTCAGTGTCTTTATAACACATTGCAAATGACCTTCACGGAGCGTTATGTGCTCAATATGAATTATTTCTGTTTATTCACTTTTCTTTCAAGGTGTGCAGGAGAAGCCCATCTAAACACACGCATTTGGTCCTAGGTGTCTGCCTGAAAAACAATGGGCCAAACCACTAATGTGGCTATTTAAAGGGCTGTGGCAAAAGATCCACAGGAAGGCCACTCATTTCATTGAACTATGTAATCGTTCCCACCCACCCCCCAATAGATCTATATTGTCCAGTGCTCCAAATGTGAATGGAGACATATTTGCTGCTGAAATGTAAATGGTGTTCTCATGCCTCCTAAAAGCAGATGCAGCTTTCCGGTTCCTAATCATGCTGGGTCAGTATTTGTTGTCTTGTGACCACAGTCACCTCCTAAGGATGCCTGAGTTGGGGAAAGAAAACTTCCAATGTCCCCCCCCCCCCAAAAAAAAAACAAAAAACAAAACACCTGTCAAACCCTGAAGGCTTGAAGGCTCATGTTCTGTGTTCCACTGGCTATCTCAGTGGGTTGTTCAGTCCTGAGTTCTTCCAGCAAGGCAGGAAGAACTTGCTGTCCTTTTGGATTCTTCGCCCACTGGCGTTGCATCACATCACACCCATTCTAGCCTCCATTGGAGAACCACTGTGCCACTCAGCACAGAGGATCCACAACACCCATAAGCTCCCTTTTCTTTTCCAGTCTTCTCTCTGACAATCTCCTCAAGAGCGACTGAAGCCGCCGAGCCAATGCGGCTGGCCAGCTAATGTTCTAGGCCAGTATTTCTCAAACTGTGGGTTGGGACCCACTAGGTGGGTCGCAAGCCAATTTCAGGTGGGTCCCCATTCATTTCAATATTTTATTTTTAATATATTAGGCTTGATGTTCCAATGGTATGTGACTGCGTTTGGGGAAAAGTTACAGACCAGTACTTTTAACAAGCTACTATGTATATTCTTTTAACAATGACAGTCAATGGGACTTACTCCTGGGTAAGGGTGGGTAGGATTTCAGCCTAGGCTTGTTAAAATTTCCCTGCCTGATGATGTCACTTCTGGTCATGACATCACTTCTGGTGGGTCCTGACAGATTCTCATTCTAAAAAGTGGTGCTAAATGTGTGAGAACCACTGTTCTAGGCAGCTTCTTTCTCACAGTGTCCCTTCCTTCCTCCTAAGAAAAGGCAGCCTGGCTCCCTTGCCTGCCTCACTTCACAGCCAGGGCAATTTGACCAAATTGGGCGCCATGCCTGGAGGACCCCCACAGTGGGGCAGTGAGCACAGCACCCGCACCTGGTACCTCACTCTATAGCTGATGCTCTGGCATGATGTCTTCCATGCCGAGGTGGCATGAGGAGAGACCGGCAAGTGGAGCTTTGCTGCTGGACAGTCCTCCCTCCTGCCTGCCCCTGGCTCCAATTGGCTTGACAATGTACCCCGCCCCCCCCAGGAAACAGGTGGCAGTGACACTTCTGCCAGGGGCCTCATAACTGCTGCTCATCCAGGTAAGCCGTGGGGGCAGCAGTTTGAGTGCCCTGCAAAAATGTTTTGCACTGGGCCCCAAGCTCCTAAGGTCGGTGGCGTAACTGGAGGGGGGCAGAGCAGCCAGTGTGGCAGGGAGGCTCAGTGCAGCGGGCAAGCGGCCCCTCCAGAGGCATTCCCAGCGGGGGGAGCCATATGGCTCTGTTTTGCTCCCCCTGCTGGGAATGGCTCTGAAGGGAGGGGCCACTTGACCGCCGCGCTGAGCCTCCCTGCCACACTGGCTGCTCCGCCCCCCAACCAGCTACGCCACCACCTAAGGTCAGCCCTGTTCACAGCTACAGCCTCCTAGGGCTCGCTTCATAGTCCTCTTTCTGTTTTTTAAGACCCACATTTGCCCAGGGAGAATTGCTTGCTTGGACCTTTGCTGCCACAACCCGCACAACTCAACACTCTCGAGGCTTGCAAAAGAAGGATAAATAAACTTGATCTATGGTGCATCCTCGCCAAAGACCAAGCAACTTCCCGCTATTCGTCTTGTATAAAGCCTGTGTAATGTTTGCTAGCTTCTTGAGTGCTGTGCAGTTGTGTACGAGTGAAGCCGTTTTCTGGTCTTGGAAGCAGGCCAACTCATGTAACCACTGACATAAAAAGAATGTTCATTCTGATGAAAGAGAAAAATAAAATAAAAAAATGGTCAAAGAAGGCATTGACCAGAGAATATGACAGCTCTCTTGAGGAGTAAATATCCCGGCCGTTTTGTGTGTGCTACTTTGAAGAGCTCTGACTCAGTCCCTTTTTATAGCGGCGAGTCAGGGACAGTGCATCAGATGTTAAGGGCATCGATTTTCAAGCTGATTTCCTTTTTTCACCTCTGTATCTGGAAGGAGCATTTGCTTCTCCAGTAGATGGAATTGTTCTCCTGTCACTTTGCCAGCTGATGTCAAAGCACTTCCACTGTGTACGCAAAAGAGTGATGGGAACAGGACTGCTTGCAAACAATCATTTAAGTGGCAAGTAGAGAAACAGCAGGGGTGGGAGAATGATCAAGTGCACTTCCTCCACTCCCCCCCCGCCCCCTCCCGAAAAGATGATGCGACACTGAGAGATATTATCTGGCTCTTTGCCATTTTAATCTACTTGCTCGATCAGGAAACAATATTTGGAATGCAAGCAGAAAACACCATGATAAGAATTTCTTATTAAGGGGACAGCCACAAAGGAGGGAGGGAAATCCCCTTTCAGCTCGGTACAAAGAGGCCAAGCTCTGATCTTCTGATCTCAACCCATCCCTATTATTTACTTTTGGCTGAACCCAAAGCAATTTCATTTGGAAGGATAGACTTGACCTAATGTAAAAGCATAATCTCTGGGAGAGGAAAAATCAAGGTGCAATTTATATGGCATCCTGCTGAAGCCTCAGTCCAGCAGACTGAAAAATCTTTGGGAGCACCCTTAAAAAAAAGCAGGAAGCGATAAAGCCCTCATCCCACTACCCATATTCCTTAAGAAAAGAACACAGACAAGATAGTGATGCCCAGACTTACATAACCCACCAGTTGGGAAGGATTTCACGCAAGATGCCTATCAACAGGAATGTAATGGGATAGGAAGCCATCCTACTTTCGGTGGCCCTAAAATCATACTACCTTGTATCCATGGATGTAATTGGTGACCCAGTTCTAGTCACTGGCTGGGCTGGTATAGGGCATCACAAACAAGCTGTAAAGCACACTTGCAGCACCCTATGAGTGCTGGCGGGAAGGGCTGCACTGTCCCACCAGTGCTGAATCCAGGAGCTGCTCGACAGAGCAGGTAAGCTTCTGTCGAGCGGCACGGGGTGGAAGGAGGGTAGGCAGGAGCAGGGAGGGATGTAACCAGGCAGAAGAGGGCAGAACAGGGGGTGGCTCAGACCCGGGGGGGGCAGGATTGGCAAAAGCCCCAGGTACCACACCTGCAGGCCCTGTTGGGGTGGCAGTGTTGTGCCTGCCGCTGCTATTTCACCCTTGAGCCATTCTGGGGACAGGGGAGGCCTGCGCTGTGGCTCCTCCGCACTCTGAAAGCCTGTCAAGGCTAGTACTTCTGGTTTCCATTGGGAAACTGAATGTACTGTTAAAGGTGCTCTGGAGGCCCCAGAAGGCTTTTAGAGCGCCGTGGAAAGTCACGCAAGGCTCTGCAGCAAGTAAGTATCGGGGGGGCAGAATGTTGCAGGGGGGGTTGTGACGTGTTGCAGACCTGGCTCTGGGGCAGCACGGGGCCAGGTCCACAACTGGTCTTCAACCAGGTGCAGATTGAGGCTTCCAGAGTATCTCCATTTTCAATTTTTAAAGAAATAATGTGTACGGTCTTCATGCTTGCTAAGGAAATGGGAAGCTTATCAAAGTCTCAAGGACTTAAGGATGTTGGGCAGGGTTTCCAGTAATCAAGCCACAAGATATTTCTGACTTTCCTATCTAATTTCTCCTAACATTTAGCCCCTATTACGTTTCCTCTGTCACCACCGGCTAACCCACACCGGCCGTGAGTTCATCAGTAGATAGAATGAAACTGTCTGCAACTGAGCTTACCAGGAAGCTGCACATTACTGCAACTCACAGTAGAATAAGTTTTGTTTTTTTTTTAATCTAGTTAAAAACTGTCACGTTCTATTTTAAGTCACAGGGGAAAAAATAGAACTTTTTTTTGTCTCTCCCACAGCGCAAAGTACCCCTGCATGATACAGAATAATCCTTTCCCGGCAGCTGCATACAGTTGAGAATTAAAAGAAATGTTACATCTACCCTTGTCAATTGGCCTTGTCCTTTATGGATGTTATTCACACACCTGCAGCCCTGCAACCCTTGGCCCAGCTACAGCAAGCAGCAAGAGCCACAGATGCTACAGCCTGTCCGATTGCTCAGATGAGAAGATGTCCTGCTCCAAGGATACAAACATCTGGCGCTACTTGGCCCTGGTTGTTTGGTAGACAGTGTCACCACTAGGGTTTGTGTCACCCGGTGCGGGAGGCCAGCACATAACCCCATGATGGACCTCCTCCCATGCAGTGAGTGGGGCAACACCACAGACAGCGTGCATGTGATGTGCCATTGCCCCACTCCGGCTGGTGTTTTGATTATAACTTTTAATAGAATTGAGATATTTCAACATAGCTTGTTGCATTGCATTCTGCATGAAGTTACACATTGAATGATTTATAACATGATGAGATTATTCAAAAATACCAAGATTTTAAAAATTTTTGGCCAGTAGTGGTGTGTGTCTCCCCCATGCGCATCACCTGATGTGGCTTGCACCCACCACAACCCTTTAGCGATGCCCCTATTGGTAGGACACTTTAAAAGGGCTGCTTCCTCCATGTGTACTGTGGAACCTTCCAAGAGCCCGGTGAAGCAACAGTCACAGCTGGCAAGAGGACATTTCACATCACCATCTCACCCATGAATGGTGTCAGGAGTTGGCCTCACTGGGCCGCTTCCAAAGGCCCAGGGCCATCTGAAGGGATCGCTGTCCATTTCCGAAAACACCTCTGTGTCAATGACTTTTGTGCGGTGGCAAAGACCTACTCCATGTGAGTAGCTTTAACCTACAACTGATGGGGCAAAACATGCAACCTCTCTGACCAAACTTGCCTTGGAATAGAGGATTGGGGTTTCACATTGACTGATGCAGAAAATCCCCTGAGCCACCCTCAAACCCCCTACACCAGGATCAGTTTGATGAACTTATTCAATGAGCAGTTGTTGACCTGATCCAAGGGATAGGCATTAGCCACACTGATATTATTAGTGCTTCATATTAGTGTAGAATACATTATACATTAATGTATTACTGTAGTGTTTGCCTTAGTGTAGAATACAAAACATTCGAGGTTGAGCCTTCCAGAGAATGTGAGGAGCTCCTTGAATTACGTCCTGTTTTACTAGTTTATTCAGACAATCTGTCAGCCTCTACATTTCCCAGTTAGCACAATCATATGCCTTAGGACCCTTTTGTAAATGTTGACCTACTTTTTGATATTTGCATCATGTTGTTTAAAATAATGGTTTTATTTCTCCATTTGCTACTATTGCTAAATGCTTCATTCGTGTCAGCCTTTGTTTGTTTAAATTGCATTGCTGTTGACCCTAAATTCATCTGTTTCATTCATCCCATTTATTTCAATGGAAGCACCAGTTGCACTTCTCTTGCTTGTAACTCTACTGTGTTCCAGTCAATTGTCTGGCAGTTTTGTGTCCAGCAATGTCACTACAGGGGTGTGAATGGTGTCGGCCGCATTGGATGTCACCCTTAAAGGGGTGACACCATACCACCCAAGCTGCCATTCAGCGATCTTTGGTCTGCTCCAGGCCCAGCCATCTCATGGTCTTGACAACTATCGTGTTTTCACTGTTTGCTGTTGAGAACACAAAGTTACTGGACCCAAAGCAGGCTGAAGACTGCCAAAATGATGTGGTCCAGAGGCAGGCTTTTTGTATTTAAAGCAATGTGATACAATGGGAGGTTGGAGTTCACATCAATATGTCACCCCAAACTTCAGTACGTGATTATGTTGTCACTTCCGGAATGCCAGGCTCTGCAGGTAAGTGCCACATTGGGCGGCACCTCTGATTGTACCTCTCTGTCACACACACACACACACACACACACACACACACACCCCTACCTCCCTTTCTCCCTCCTGCTGCTGTTGAGGGAAACTCTTTGAAGAACAGTCCATTTAACCTCTGTCATAACCAATTGAACATTTTCTCTTGAAATGTGTTTGCTCACAGAACACAAAAGATAAAATATTTTCTAAGCATCCCTTGGGACACACAAGAATTACACAAGAATTAAGAGTGCCTCATACACACTCTCACACCCTCATGCTTCACATCAAGGCACTTCATGCTGTGGTTCTCTCTTCAAAACATGCATCCTGTAGTCCCAATGACTAACGCAGACGAGACTCTTCATTTCATCCCTCTTTATACACTGAAAGAGTTTTTTGTGACTATGTCAGGATAGTTAGAAGGTGTGAAGGGCCTCAAGGGTTCTTGAGTATGCATCCTTAGAAAGAAGAGCTGTCAAGCACAGTGGTGTTTCTCAGTCCTCTCGATCATCAATCAGTGAATCATACTTCATAATCCGAGGCTGTTACACATCTCAACAGAATATCCAGACCTTCATTTGCCAGCAGTGTGCTCTGTCAGGACATGTTTGGTCAAAGGACAACAGAATATTTAGGAAAGGGCTCAGATGGGAAAACAAAACTGGCCCTGGAATAGAGGATTCATGATCATTTCAGACTTAACAGTGCATACAGAGCACCATTGCTATCTGAGAATATGCTGCCAATTTTTGATGCTCTTGAACACCCCAGGGGCTGCTGGGACTGGGACATGGGTATGAACATGACTAGTTTGCTAGATCAGACCAAAGGTCAGCCTAGCCTGTTTCTGACATGTGGGACCTGCAACAAAATGTTGCATCTCTTCAACCGTAATGCCCAGTTGGCTCAAAAAGGTGTCCTCTCCCTGCTCCCCCATCATGTTTGGCACTTTATATTTTTAATAACGGACACTTCAGCATTCTTGAATTCAGGGAGGCACTGACTATGTTTAGTTCACATCAGGCATTTTTTTTCTCTCCTTTTCTTTTGCTTTTGATATACACAAGTATCTGCTTCCATGCTGAGTGAATCCCCAAATACGTAAAGACCACTGTCTTGTTTGTGACAGTCCCTGTTCTGTGTGCAAACTGCTATGAGGTCTGAGAACTGCAACAAAGTGTTGCTGTTTGTAATCAGTATGTAATTCAGTATATGAGGCCTGCAGGGCAAATTAGGACTTACCTGTGAGTAATCATTCTCTCTCCCCCCCCCTCTCTCTCAGCAGCCACAAAGAGCTGTCCAAAATCTCTCTAGTACTGATCTTCCTTCAAAATGATGCTGCAATCACTTTCCTTCCAACCCTGCGGGGAACGTCCTCTGCACAATGCTGCCTCTCTCGGAATCCAAATGCTCAGATTCCCCTGGAAGCAAAGTGTTTTAGGAACCTTGTTTTGCTCCATTTGGGGGTTTTGGTTCTCAAATCTTCTTCAATTTGCTGCAGTTCAGTAAATACCCAGAAACATCCATCTTCTATGCGGGTAGTCCAGTTTTGGTTACAGTAGGGGTGGTAACCTATAGCCTGCAGGTCGAAGCCAGTCAGTGTCACCACTACGGTTTGCATCACCTGGTGCAGGAGGGCCAGCACATCACCCTCATGATGGACCTCCTCCCATGCAGTGAACGTGGCAATGCCCCAGATGGTGCGCATGGCAACATATCATCACCTCTGCGTTTTTGGCTATAACTTTTGTTAGAAGAGAGACGTTTCAACTCAGGTTGTTTCATTGCATTCTGCATGAAATTACACATCAAATAATATATAACATGATGGTATTATTCTCCGATTTTAACAATTTTCGGCCAGTACTGTGTCACCCCCCGTGTGCGTGTCACCCGGTGCAGCCTGCACCCCCCTAATGACACCACTGAATCCAGCCCACCACCCAAAATCATCCAGTCCATAGTCCCCCAAAAATATATCCACCCGGCCCATGGTGGTCGTAAAAAGAATTCAAATTTGTAATTCCCCTTTTGTAAGGGTTTCAGTGTAAGCAGACCAAACTTTGACTGTCATTCTCTATCTGGCATGCGTCCCTCCATTCCGTGCCCACCTCTTTGTTCCTTAGCTCTATGGCTAGAGGTGTTTGAAAATGGTGTTACTTATCTTATGCAGAACTAAGCCCATTGTGTTCAGTAAGACTTTGGATGCAAACCTATCTTACTGGAAATAAACACTTCTATCTATGGCCTAATCAGGAGCTTTCCCCATATGCTCATGCACTCTTACTACCGACAGACCCAGTGTCTGGCCCCTATGCAGAAGAAGGTTGCTGAACCCCTGAGCTTCAGTCATCCTAGCATGGGGACTTTAGAAATGCATTGCTGGATGGTGATGATGATGATATGTACCATCAGATGAGTCCAGGAACTCACAAGAAGGGCATGAAGGCAACATGAAGATGCTGTGTCCCAGCATATGCCACTCACAGGTAGCCTGCCTTTGTATATGGAGGCTTCTTTCCCTACCAAAGCTAATAACTGTTGATGGGCCTTCACTCCCTCAATTTGTCCAATGCTCTTAAAAGGGATTGAGATCATCAGCATGTCTTGTGATAGTGAGTTCCGTGTGTTGATTGTGCATGGTGTGAAGAAGGTTGTGTGCAGATGACCTTCCTTGATGAGTCCCCTCCCATTAATTCCCTTCCCTGCCTCCTGCCCTCGTTACCCAAACCTGGAAAACCAACGTGCGACAGGTGCGATGCCATGGTGAACAGGTTGTCCTCTTTCACAGGTTGTTCTCTTTCGAGTTAAGGCAAGAACTCAACAAGGAGACGAACATATCTATTTAACGAGACCTTATTTCCTGTTAAAGGTAAATAGAATCTGAGTTGATAAAACAAAATCCCCCTATGTCAGAAGGACACCTATTAAGCAGTCATATTGGAATCTGTGTCATATAGTTATATACATCTGAAAAGCAATGCAGTTTTATGACACACTCATATTTTTTTTTCCTCTTGAAAGAAAAAAGCGCACAGTGTACATATCTGCAAAAATGATAGCAGCACAAACTCTGAGCCTCGTGTACCCCGCTTGACTGCCCTCTGAACTGGCGACACCTTTGCTTTGAAAAATAAATGCTTGCCTGTTACTTCGGTGCTGCTCTGCCAAAACACTTGTCAAAACCAAGTGTATACGTGGACCCTGAGGCCTAGCCAAAGAGCCTGGATGCTGGATGTTATATTTGCTGGTGATATTTCCCATCATGTGCACTTTCCACATGATGATGGCAAGGACTATGCTGTGGCAAGGAGTTAATTCCTTACTTAGAGTTAGGGCCGGTCCATTCATGAGGTCAACTGAAGTGGTTGCCGCAGGCAGCACATAGGGGGGCATCTCTGTCTGCCTGCTTGTCTCCTCTGCTTCTTCTTCTCCTTCCACTTGCTGGAATGGGGAAAGAAGCGGGGGGCTTTCTTCAACAAGCCAAGATTCCTTTATCTTTAGGCTTATGAATCTAGAATGAGGTGCCTCGTTGATATGGTGAGCTAGGGACAGGGAAGACTGTCAACACAATGGTTGCCCGGGTAAAGTCTTCACCTGGTCAGTTGTGGGCTGTATGGGTGGGGTTTCTTTGGGCCTAGGAATACACACAGTCCTGGGAACACTCCAGTCAAGATCCTTGTATGGCTCACCACACAGTAGCACAGCGCACAGACCCACAGCTTCCTGATTTGTGTAAATGTCCAAATCATCTGAACCATAGCATCTGACGTCCAAAAGGGTTGACCTTCAACCAGGATATTCCTCCCTTTGGACCCAATCCTATCACTCCTTGGTGCCCAGAGGTACAACAGTGCCGAAATGGCCACCACTGTATGCTGCAGGGCCAAGGAAGGTGCTGAAGATCTCCTCCAGGTAGATCACATATCCAGTGTCAAGCACAATGGGCCCTAAATGGTCTACTCAGTTCTGTGCCAGCTCTTCAGCTGGCACCAAACTGAGGAGGTCCATGTTGGGCAGCTCTGCTTGGGAGGGGGCACAGGATCCGGTGGGCAGATTCTGCTGCCATTCCCACCCCCCTTCTTGGGCCCGCTCTACCCTCCAGACTGATTTGCCCTTCCCACCCAATTTTGCCCCCTCCCTGCCTTTTGTCTGCCTCCCTCTGCCCCTAAAGTCCTCCCCACTGAGCAGTGGGGAAACTTACCACCCAGAATATGGCCAAGGAAAGGCAAGTTTGCTTAGAATTTTCTAGAAAATGGGTCTGATGTGGGGAGTAAGGGACTGCTTTGCTTGAACTGCTGTGGCTCAGTGAGAGCAGCTTCATGTCTGACATTTGAGAGGCTGAAAGGAAACACTCGGGATTTCCAGGGTGGCCTTTTCCCTGTAGGAAATCCCTCTGAAATGTAGAATGTGCTGAGTGTGCACCTGGCCCCCTAAATATGGACCACTCTTGACTTCCGCAGCATGAAATCCCCAGAGCAGGTGCCATTTTAAGCCATTCCCTGTGAACATCTGCCCCTGCCTCAAGGTCACTGAGTGTTAACACGGGCAGGAGTTCAGAGAACGGAGCTCACAGCCCTGCGATGCAAGGTATTGCTCAACACCGTGAACTGATTTCAACATCAGAAACCCTTCTAGGCAGCTGCCTGTGTGCAGACAGAGCAACTTCATTTTGCTTTGCCAGGGAGTTGGTTCAGTGATTTTCTAGAACACACACTTGCCTTTTCATGCTAGTGTTAATTGATGCCATCTTCCTTGTCTATTAATAACAAGCCAGCTACCTAAATGGGCAACCTGCTGCATGCAGATATCTTACAAACCAAACGGATGGTCAAATGTTCAGCAAATTGGAAGTAATTAAGAGTGGGGTGGGGGGGAAATTGCTTCATGCAGCACTAATGATCCAACGAGTGCAATTTCAAAACGAAGATTTGCTGAAGGATCTTTGCCAAAAGATGTACAGAAAACTTTGCAATTACCACATTCAAATTTAATTCAACTTATATTTAGAAAGGGATGAGGGCTGATTCCCACCATGATTTGCGGTACAAGCAGCCCCGACCTTTGCCAGCACATATTTGCATGGCAAAACGTAATGGTGGGGAATGATGGATTGCAAGTATAGTCCGTGGCGATTCTCCATGACTACGGTGCGTGGAAAGATTGCTGCTGCAATCCTGAAAATTGCTGCAAACTCTCTCCTCTCTCGCTCTGATCCTGTGTCACATTTCACTGCATGACCACATGCTCAGAATAGTACCCGATTATGCAAGTGGACCTGGATGAAAACTACACTGCATGGATGGCTTCCAAGATGGTACATTGAATTCATATGCACATTTAATTGACATCCTGCCAATGTTCTTTTATTGCATTCCCTTTCATTTTGAACTTTCCAGAACACATCGATCACTTTTCTAGCAATAAAGGGCTGTCCAGACACTATGGACCCAATCCGGGCAAATGTAAGGACTTTTAGATTTCATTGAGAGAGATTAAAATGTTTGTTTTGCCATAGCTGGCTGGATCGTTACTTCAGGCTGTTCTTAGTCGTGCCTTATGTAAATCTTAATTCTGCCGTCTCATATAAACGTGGTTTGCATTGCTCTAGATCGGAGATGGCCTGTGTTCGGCATACATACCCTCCTGAAGTTTCCATGGCCCAGTAATACAGGCAGGGCTTTTTTTCTAATGGAACGCGGGGGGACGGAGTTCTGGCACCTTTTTGCAGGGGCCCCTCCCCTTCGGAGGCATTCCGGGGGGGAGCAAAACAGAGGCATTCGCTGGGTGGGTGCTGAGGGGTGCAGGGTGGGCGGGCGCCTGGCCCCTGCTGTAATGGAAGATCAGAAGATCATCAGGTGGATGATGTGGTGTTGACAGTGATCCCATGTTTTGACAGCTGTTTGACAGCTCTGGGAAAGGCAGAGCTGGCTCCACAGCTGTAATCAATCAAGGCCAATGGAGACTCCGATGGACACCTGAGCTTCATTTGACCTTGATGAGACTTTGCATGGACGTGGACTCATGGACTGAAGAGATGGCTCAGCTGAGCCTAACTTGGACTTAACAAGGTAGCTCACAGCTGAGCTGAATTTGGACTTAACAAGGGGCTGCAGGATAAAAGGCAGCTTCAGAAGGAGCCAAGGGCTGGCCAAGCAGGATGCTGACCCAGCCGGAAGCTGGACACTGACCAAGAGGGCTACCTGACCCAGACCTACAGGAAGAGTGGACTGCCAGGACCCTGCTGGAGGAGACACACTGCTGGAGAGGAGAAACTCTACTGCAGAAGACTGGACTGTGACTTGGCTTACTGACTTTGGACTCTGACTTTTGCATGCTGTACTGGTGAGTCAACCAAGGAAAACTAATCAGCCTTAAGCGGGCACAAGGCCCAGTGGGGAGGAGCTGTGACAAGACACCTGCCTGACCGCACAACAACCCCCTCCTGCCCCCATCTCCAAGATCTTGCCTGAGCCCAGCCTGCCTCGCCTCCCCTCCCCCCACGCTCTGCTTCCCTGCGCAGCTTCCATGCCAGTGGAGAGTGCCGACACCGAGGAGGAGGACAGACGGACGGACGGACAGCCAGCCAGCCAGGGAGATGGGCTGCGGCACCCACAGAACGCCCAGGTACTGGCTTGGCGAAGGAGGAGGGGAAGGAAGCTGGCTGGTGCAGCCCCCGTGCCAATCTGCAGCACTAGCCTAGGTGTGTGTACTCAGAAGTAAGTCTCACTGTGCTCAATGGGGCTTGCTCCTGGAAAAGGGTGCATAGCCTTGCACCCTGAGAGCCCCAGCCAATGTATGTCTACTCAGAAGTAAATTCCATTGTGTTCAATGGGGCTTACTCCCGGGAAAGTGTCATAGCCTTGTAGCCTGAGTAGACAGGCAGAGGAAGGGCTCTGAGGCTGCAGTCCTCTCCACACTTTCCTGGGAGGAAGCCCCGTTGACTCTAATGGGACTGACTTCTGAGTAGGCAGGCACAGGATTGGGTCCTGAGGCTGCCATCCTATCCATAGTAAGCCCCATTCACTATAATGGAACTTACTTCTGAGTAGACAGGCACAGGATTGAACTCTAAGGCTGCCATCCTATCCACAGTAAGCCCCATTCACTAAAGTGGACGTCTGAGTAGACATGCATAGGATTGGGCTCTTAGGCTGCAATCCTAGGCACTTTCCTGGGAGTAAGCTCCATTGACTAGAACAAGACTTACTTCAGAGTAGACATACCTAGGATTGGGCTCTGGCAGAGAGATATATATGCACCCGTTTTCACATGCTAAGGGCAGGTGAAAAGGGATTCTACGTGTGTACAACGTGCTGTCCAGCCTTGCCAGAGATCCTCCTCATCCTTCCCCCACAAGCATGCCCTCCGCCACCCAGCGTTTGCAGCTCCTCTCCAGCAATGCACAGCAGCTGCTCAGGGCAGCAGAGAACATACAATTGCATGCCAAGCGCCTTCCCAAAGACACAGAGTATTCTGATACCTGAATTAGACCAAATTTAATCGCTTGTTTGCAAACGTAGCTGTTTCTATGTGCACCTAAGGACACCTCTCGTGTAAGAATTCCTTTTTTGTTCCTACTCCCACAGTTGCTTAGAGTAATTTTACTACATGGAACTCATTTAAGCCATTTTTCAGAATCCATTCACTGCTTCCTCTCCTCGAAGTAGTGTCACACTACATACTACACGCTACAAGTGCACCTGTACAGTATTTTTCCCCATGTGTAGAAAAAGTAGCTAGGGGAAGGGGATGTAGAGATTGACAGCACAATCCTATGCATGTCTACTCAGAAGTAAGTTCATCTTTAGGGGGAAGCACATAAAAAATATTTTATTTCTCCAATAAAAAATGGTTTAAAAATAAATAAATAAAAGATTAACAAGTTGTGAGTTCCTGCACCTTTTTTGTTACAAAAAAAGCACTGAATACAGGAATATGAGAAATCTGTTTTGAAGTTTGGCTCCTTTGCCCCCTGAGCAGTGAATTTTCATTTTTTTTTTAAAACAAAGCTGGTTCAAATGTTGACGGTTTCTGGTTGTGAGTCAATTTGTTCAAGATTATGAACTTCCTATTTTAGGGAATGATTCCAGAGATTTTCTGATATGCATTGTGGGTTTTGCAGAGTTCCTAGATGAAAATTTCTGCATTACTGCCAGGCAGCACAATTCTATGTTTCTTTGCGTTCGCTGGAGCACCAGTGCGAAAGCAGCTACCACTGTATCCAGCGGACACCAGGAAGCCACCAGGAGTCTCCTCAGGGGAAGGGGACTTTTGTCCCCTTCCTCCAAGGAAAGCCTCGGCCCCAGCAATGGGTCTCTTCATGTCTGTGCTGGTGCAGATGTAAGAACCTCCATGTTGGACCTTCCGGTCTGTCTTTTGCTCCTGCTGAAATCCTCCAGTGGCTCCTTTTTGTTAAAATCAATCAAAGAGGTGTTATGTCAAATTCTGAACAACAATCCGTTTGGCCCTGAGCATTCCTACTGGACCACAGTTCATAATCAACAGAGTTGCAGTAGCCATTCAAACACTGAAGAGTGTATTTCCAGCAAGCTTTCCAGATGGGCTGCCTATAGAGAACCACTGTGGCCCCCTAGATAAACTGAGAGGCCTGGATTGAAGTCCAGCCTCTGCCACACATTCATTGCATAGCCATGGTCATTTCACTTTCTCTCAACCTCAACTCCCCAGATGTAAAATGGCCATAATGGTGACCTCTCAGGATTGTATTGATGGCCATGGCCAGCACAATAAAAGATTTACAACACAATCCTGTGCATGTCTACTCAGATGTAAGACCCATTGTTTTCAGTGGGGCTTACTCCCAGGAAAATGAGTATAGGATTGCAGCCTTAGAATCCTTGCAGCTCATAATGCAAGACTCTGTTTCCATTTGTTCAGGGAACCTGCTTTACCTCAGACCCAGGATTTAGCAGCTGAGCCCTCTAGTCTGACTGTGGCGTGAAACATGCGAGAGGTTTGCATGCATGCTCTCTCCTGGGTCCTAATAGCTGGCACATCAGGCTGCTTGCCCAACTGTGTCAAACAACAGGAATCTTTTTAGCAGTTCCAGATTTCACAAAAGACCGCAAATGTCCCCATTTCCTTTGCAACCACAATGTTAAAAGCCTTTGTGACCTGTTTTGGAGTTCAGCTATCATAGAATCCAAATGAATCTCAGTTTAAATCCATTGAGTTTACCTGTAACCAGTTGCAAGAAACAGTACATTAGATAGCTGTCTATTGAAAAAGGGCCCAATCCTGAACAATGTGCACCAACTCACCCCCCAGCATGCACAGTTGCAAATGTGCCATAAGGCATGCTTGTGGGGATTAGCACCAGGCCAGTGCCAGAGCAGGCTTGGCACAAGCCTGCACTGGGCTGGTGCCTCTTGGTGGCCAGTGGAGTATTGCCCAGTGTTCTGGGCAAGTGCTGGGCAGCAGAGAGGTAAGTTGGGGCGGGGGAGGTGGGGGGAGGCATTCCAGGGTGGATGGTAGGTGGGGGAAGGCGTGAGGGGAAGGAGTGGGGCAGGATCTGCAGAGCTCAGCTCTGCTGAATCCAGAGCCCCATGTCAGGCCTTCTGGCCCGACATAGAACTCCTTTACTCTGTGCCAGCTAAATAGCCAGTGCAGAGTCGAGTAGCCCATTGCAGGGCTACCTTCCTTATTTGGGGGAAGGGGATGAATGTCTCCTTCTCCCAAGGCTGTGTTGGGAACTGCCAGCAGCTTCCTGAACGCCCATGGGATGCATCAACAGCCATTTTGGTGCCGCTGCAGATTTGCACACCTGGAAGCTCAGTATTGGGCTGCCCCTGATTTATTTAAAGAAATGATGTGACATCTTCAGTTCAAACACTTTTTTCCATACGTTGCCCAGAATGCCTCTATTTTCTGATCCTGGTTCCTTAAATTCCTGTCCTTATAGTTCCTTGTGATGGATATCTTGTGAAATTTTGTCAATATGAGTGGCTGGAGTTGTCTTTCTTCAGCTTTCAGCCCCCTTTCCCAGGTGGATGGAAGTGGAATTTCTGATAGGAAGTGGATCCCTCTTAACAAATGCAC
This sequence comes from Tiliqua scincoides, assembly GCF_035046505.1. Taxonomy (NCBI): domain Eukaryota; kingdom Metazoa; phylum Chordata; class Lepidosauria; order Squamata; family Scincidae; genus Tiliqua; species Tiliqua scincoides. The sequence goes on from NC_089827.1 coordinate 66,180,442, forward strand.
ACACACACGTAATTACGCCATTGTGAACTTTAAGGTGCCACGCAGTGCGCAGCACAGAAAAGCTCATTCGGAATTGTTGAGAACAGATTTTTCTAGTCTCTCTTTAACTAAAAGAACTAACACCTTTATGCTTTTTTTTCCCCCCCAAGCAGTGCAGGCTAAGCTATTTTAGTGTAAATTAATACAGCAAAGAGCAGGTGGGATAAAAGCTTTCAGCCGAGTTTAATGGGAAAGGGGGGCTCAGACAGCATTCCTTGGAAAACTAACAGGAGCGTTTACACAAACGCCCTGATTCATCTGAGAAATTTTGAAGGGTATTATTTTCTTGTGAAATCTCTCGGGTTATTTCTTGATCCAAGAGATCAACAGAGCTTCTGGTCAAGGCAACAGAAGACTCCTCAGGGCCATCCAGAAAACATGGAGGATCCCCCGAAGCCCTCGGGTCTGGCTCCTGATGCCCCAGACAGCACGTCAAATGCTGCCCCCACCTTACTAGATGATGCCTTACTACCTGCCCCTGCTCCTCCCATTCTTCAGTGTTCCAGATCAGTAGCATAGCTGGGGGGGCTGATACCTGGTGATGCAATGACACCCCCCCACGTCATCATGTCACCCCTAGCACCTGTGCTGTCACCCCCTCCTCTGCACACGCACAGCCCTGGTCCTGGAAATGACTCCATTTGGAGTTGTATGGGTGTGTCAGGGGGGCCCCCAGATGCCCTGACCCCCGTCTTACCCGAGAGCAGGCACCCCATGCCCAGGGTGGAGAGGCTTCCCTGCCCTTGGAGGGGGCAAAGAAGGTTGGCTCACCCCAACCAGGCAGGGGAGGCTGGCAAGGCAAACAGGTAACACTGAAGGAAACAAGCCAGGAACAGGAAAGGCCTTTTGTGCCCCACCTGGAGGAAGGGGAGGGGCCAAAGGGGGCGAGCTTGCTCCATAAAACAGGGAAGCCAGGGATGAGAGGCAGGCAGTGTCAAGCAGGGACCTGTGAGGTGAACGGCTCCTGAGCCAGGTTTGACAGCTCTGCTAGGGAGGAGGACAAGGGTGCTGGAACCCCCTCCCCCTCAAGCCAACCTGAGGCCTCCCTGGGGCTGGAACAAGCCTGCCCCAGGCCCCTCCAGGGGTGGAACCCTACAGGGTATAAGGCAGATGGGAGAGCAGATTTTGCAGCGTTTGCTGTACACCTCCAACAAGAACTGTATCCGCCCCCCTCTCGTGGAGATGGAGGAAAACCGTCACTCTGCTACGGGGGAAATGTACCCCTCCCAGGCCTCGGCTTAGTTATGCAACTATTCCAGCTCTGCAATCTCATCCCCTCCACATTTCCCTTCCGTTTCTGTTGCCCTCTTCCATTTCCAATCTAGGGAGTAGAAGGAGGAGGAGCAGTGGAGGCAAGTAAGTGGACAGAGATGTGTCCCCCACCAGTCTGCAGCCTGAGGCCACCACCTCAGTTGGCCTCATGGATCTGCCAGCCCCTGTTCACTCCCCTCTGGATGGCAGTCTCCAGTGAATCTAAACCCTGTGAGGTTGATGATGATGGTGTGTGTGTGTGTGTGTGTGTGTGTGTGTGTGTGTAAAAATACATACTGTACATATTTAACACACACAGATACAGATTCCCACTTTAACATAATCTCCACTTGCTGAAATCCAGCTGCAAACCCCCCCCCCCCATGAAGAGGTTTTCTTCCATAACTTGTCCAAACTGTGGCTCTATTATGTCTCCAAAGAAAAGGCACTCTGCAACAAAAGAGTAGCCACAAAAACTGCCTCTTTGCATAAGACCTATGCAGCTGTTATCATTCACTGACCGCATGGACAGGGGAGCAAGTAAGCAGTAAAGATGAGGTTTGAGGTTCAGTAATGAAACCAACAGACTTGAGTCAGTCTGTCACAGTTAACCTTTGCAAATACTGGCCATTGAAAAGGGGAAAGATTTTGATATATTGCTTTGTTTTTCCTTCTCAGGCCCTTCTCATTTTAGCACTTTTTTTCTTTTTTGAGATTGCTGTTCTAGTGCACACTTAAGAGTGATTTTGTTTTTTTTTTCTAATCTGATAACAAATTGATGCACACTTGACACTTTAAGGCGCCCATAATATGAGAAACAGTTTGATCACGTATGTGTTGCCTAAAAAAGTGAATGCCTTGGCATGTAGTAAATGTGCTTTTCAAATCCGTTTCACCACACTTAAATGTTACACCTGCCTTCCTATCTACTTGAATATTAAGGCCAAATAACACATTATACACAATGCTATGCACATTTTTCCATCATCATCATCATCATCATCATCATCATCATCATCATCATCATTTTTTTAAGGAAATGCACCTCTGAGTCTGTAAATGCCCGCAAAGAAATCACAAAGGGAGGGATGCTTCCAGACCTTTTCCCATTCAAAATGCCCCCCAGCTGCTTTTTATTCCATGTGGAAAATATTAGGCAGTTCTACCCTCTCCTATTTCGAAGAGCCCCAGGAGTGGTTTCAACATAAAAACAAAAAGATATGTGCAGTTTTGTGTAATGTGTAATTTAGTCCTTAAACTGTTTGTATTCCAATTTTTGCTGCATGGCCCTGACTTAGGGCCGGATCCTAATTTTACAGTGCTGGTGCAGCCATGCCAATGGGGCGGGCAATGGGGGCAGTGGGGGGTTAGTCATGGAGATCTTCCTTACATTACTCGCTTCCCTTAGGGCTTCATTGTGGCTGCATTAGCATTGGAAAGTTGAATAGAACTGGGTCCTTAATGTGTCCAGTTCTCCCCCAACACAACCCCAGAATAAAATTTTGGGCTACGGTTCCTAACGTATAGTGCCAGTATTGTGAAACATTTCTTGCACTAAGAAACTGGTCTATCTGAGTCTAACCCAGCCACGTATTTTTTATATGGAGATCTTGCTGATTATCTCGGAAGGTGCTTCTCCACATGGTTGAGTTTGGGTCACAGTGTCAGAGTCTGGCTCAAAGTGACTTATAGCTATAATCAGCTAACCGCTGCAACATGCTGAAAGAGCCTGAAAAGCACTTGCGAGATATTTTAATTAGTAAATTGATTATCCTAAGGAATAATTAGAAGTGACACTTGCCAGGTCGTTTTCTAGGCTGAAAGCCATGGACACTTAGCAGCTGCTGCCACAACCACTGTTCTGAGCTTAAAAAAAAAAGAAAAAGAAAAAAGGAAGGAACATTCTGTCACACATTTTGAGGAAGACCCCCTCCCAGATTACAGTGTCTTGGGGCCCAATCCTATCTAACTTTCCAGCTGCAATGCAGGCCTAAGATAAGGGAATAAATGTTCCCTGACCATGAGGAGGCCTCCATGACTGCCTTTTTCCCTCTGTAAGATGTAGTGCATGCCCCATTGGCACAGCTGCCTCAGCACTGGAAAGTTAGATAGGATTGAACCCTTGGCTTCATAGGCTGCAAACTTACCCAGGAGTAAGTTCCATTGAACTCAGTGGGACTTCCATTTGAGGAGGCATGTCTAGGATTTTGGCTGACATTTCTCTTTTCTGGCTGAACCACACAGAAGGCCAGTTGGTGGATTTCATTGTTCGGGACTGTACTTTATCACAGTATTACAATATAAAGGTTAAAAAGGATGGAACCCAAGGAATAAACAGGCCATAAATATTTAAACCAAATGTGGCAGAAGAGGTAGTCCCCAAGGACAAGACAGTGCCATTGATTTCAGATACTTATTCATCTTTTGCATGGTAGCGAGTGCCACCTTGGATGTCATGCATTCATCCATATGAACCAGCAGAGTGCAAATCTTTTAATTGCCAGCTGATGCCCTAAGACAGTGGTTACCAAACTGAATCACAATGCCCTCCTCCGTAGCCTCTTTCTCCGAGCTAAGCCTTGTGCCACCATCTTGAATCTTGTGAGATCCAAGATGGCGGCACTCAAATCTTCTGAGATTTGGTGAGATCCAAGATGGCAGTGCCAGGAGGGAGCTCCTGGAAGGGGCGACTGGGGACATCCCATGGCATCCCTGTGAGTGTGTAGCAACACACACTTTGGGAATCCCTGCCCTAAAACCAGACAAAAAGGCAAACAAAACTTTGGCTAGTGGCCCTACATTAATGGCAACGTAGCATGTAACACCATCTTTAACAAATCCTTCACCCAATGGCATTACTAGGGCTTGCATCACCCGGAATGGGAGGCCACTGCATCACCCCTGATGACTAATCTCCTCCCTTGCAGTGGGCATGGCAACGCCCCAGGCAGTGGGCGTGGTGATATACCATTGCCCCACCCCTTCTGGTTTTTTGGCTATAAATTTTGATAGAATAGAGACATTTCAACACTGTTTGGCTCATTGCATTCCACATGAAATTATGCATTGATTGATATATAACATGATGGTACTGTTCAAAAATACAAAGATTTTTAAAATTTTAGCCAGTAGTGGTGTCACCCCTCCCCCATGCACATCACCTGGTGCGGCCCGCACCCCCTGTACCCTTAGCAACACCACTGATTTCACCATATATACATTTCTGTTGTTCCTTTGATGCTTTTGTGTGTCCGTTGTCACAACAAAGCCAATAGTACAGTCTAATTGTTAAATTAGTAAAACATTTCTCCCTGGAATGAAATGTCCTGTACATTTTGCTTCCTCCTGAGCATTCCAGAGAGTCCCCAACTCTCAAGATTGGGTTTTGGAAGCCACAAAGGATAGCAGTGGAGAAATGGAGCAAACTCAGTCCTGTTGCACAAGATAATTCTTTTTGTGCTTCTCTGATCCAACTCAATGTCTCCAAGGCAGGATGGAGCTTCTGCAAGACCATCCATATCCAGCTCCAACTTTCCATTCATTGATCACACTGATCCAAAGAAGAAGAAGAGTTTAGGACTGTAGAAGAGTTTAGGACAGTGTTTCTCAATGTTTGTCCTCCGCTGTACCAGTTCATATGGTCCACTTATTTGAAGTACCACTGGAAGTAACTGGCAATGACTTTTGGGTTGGGAGGCCAGAGGCAATGTGGCAAACACCAGTAATAATAATAATAATAATAATAATAATAATAATAATAATAATAATAATAATAATAAAACTTTATTTTTATTCCGCCTTTCTCCCAAAAAGGGATCCAGGGCGGGTAAGAGTAAGAGGCTCAGGGTGGACAGGAGGGCTTTTTCAAGCACGTAAAAGCTTGCTTTGGAGCGTCCTACTGCTGTTTGTTGCATCATGTTCCTGGTCTTGCTGACGGGCAGCAGGGATACAGGGGTCCTGTGAGTATAATCAGACATCACATAAGAAAAGCCCTGCTGGACCAGGCCATAGGCCCATCTAGTCCAGCTTCCTGTATCTCACTGCGGCCCCACCAAATGCCTCAGGGAGCACACAAGACAACAAGAAACCTGCATCCTGGTGCCCTCCCTTGCATCTGGCATTCTGACGTAGCTCATTTCTAAAATCAGGAGGTTGCACATCCCCATTATGGCTTGTACCAATTCTCTCCTAACTCTCCCAACACACAATTTTAGTGGATGTCCCCTGGTTCTGGTGTTGTGTGAGAGGGTAAAGAGCATATCTCTATCCACTCTGTCCATCCCCTGCATAATTTTGTATGCCTCAATCATGTCCCCCCTCAGGCGTCTCTTTTCTAGGCTGAAGAGGCCCAAACACCGTAGCCTTTCCTCATAAGGAAGGTGCCCCAGCCCCGTAATCATCTTAGTTGCTATATTTTGCACCTTTTCCATTTCCACTGTGTCCTTTTTGAGATGTGGCGACCAGAACTGGACACAACACTCCAGGTGTGGCCTTACCATAGATTTGTACAATGGCATTATAATATTAGCCGTTTTGTTCTCAATACCTTTTCTAATGATCCCAAGCATAGAATTGGCCTTCTTCACTGCCGCCGCACATTGGGTTGACACTTTCATCGACCTGTCCACCACCACCCCAAGATCTCTCTCCTGATCTGTCACAGACAGCTCAGAACCCATTAGCCTATATGGGAAGCTTTGATTTTTGCCCCAATGTGCATGACTTTACACTTGCTTACATTGAAACGCATCTGCCATTTTGCTGCCCATTCTGCCAGTTTGGAGAGATCCTTCTGCAGCTCTTCACAATCACTTCTGGTCTTCACCACATGGAAAAGCTTGGTGTTGTCTGCAAACTTAGCCACCTCGCTGCTCAACCCTGTCTCCAGGTCATTTATGAACAGGTTGAAAATCATTGGTCTAAGGACAGATCCTTGGGGCACACTGCTTTTCACCTCTCTCCATTGTGAAAATTGCCCATTGACACCCACTCTGTTTCCTAGTCTTTGACCAGTTCCTAATCCAGGAGTGGACCTGCCCTCTAATTTCCTGACTGTGGAGTTTTTTTCAGTAGTCTTTGGTGAGGGACCGTGTCAAACGCCTTCTGAAAGTCCAGATATATGATGTCCACGGTTTCTCCCACATCCACATGCCTGTTGACCTTTTCAAAGAATTCTAAAAGGTTTGTGAGGCAAGACTTACCCTTACAGAAGCCATGCTGATTGTCCCTCAGCAAGGCCTGTTTGTCTATGTGTTTTGAGATTCTATCTTTGATGAGGTATTCCACCATCTTACCCGGAATAGATGTTAGGCTCACCGGCCTATAGTTTCCCGGGCCACCTCTCCTTCCCTTTGTCAAGTACCACTGATGGTACCCATAACACTGGTTGAGAAACACAAGTTTAGGAGCACCTGTATTGCTAAGGCCTTTTCTGCAGTCCAGAGATGGAAGAACAATTTAGGTGGCACTGCTGGGCAGCCCCTGCATTTAGGGGACCATTGCGCTGGTGGCAACCATGAGTATGCATAAACATCAGGGCTTATGATGCCACAGTTTCATGCTTCTTCCTTCCAGGGGCTGCATAGTTAACTCAGCACAAGCTATCGCTTTGCAACTTGCTGCTTTAAAAAAAAAAAAAAGCATCTTCAGATGTGGCATACATAGTTCAGCAGTATAAACAGAAGGCTTTCCATTCTGAAGTTCAAAACTAGGTCAAATATTGTCCTTGGGGCTATCTACTGCACCTTATATTTAGCAAGCTCTTTTTTTTAATTTTAAAGAAGTGGAGATTTTTATCCCCATTGAATTGGAGTTTATTTGATCCTTTTTGCTTTCTCCGAGGTATAACTGCTTCTCACAAAAGAGCATTTTGACATGAAGAGTAAATGGGTTTACTGCATGTCTTATGGGTATAGATTGTTGCTTCCCACACACATTTTCTTGAATTAACAACTAAGGAAGGTGAAAAGCAGCTCAGTAGTACACTGGCGCATCCAACTTCCAGTACAGATACTTTTGATTCAGTATAGATGCTCCTTTGGAGTGTGAAGTCATCTGCCTGTCTGCTTAATGCTTGCCCAGCTTGGTTTATTAGATCTGCCCGGGAGGGGCTGGCCAAGTGGATCGGGAAGTGTGTTAATTCCACCTTGATGGAGGGGGTCCTGCCACTGGCCCTGAAGTGTGTGGTGCTTCAACCCCTTCTGAAAAAGCCCTCCCTAGACTCCACTATGTTAGACAATTACCAGCCAGGCTCTAATCTCCTGTTTCTGGGCAAGGTGATCGAGCAGGTGGTGGCATCTCAACTCCAGAGAGTCTTGGATGGAGTGGATTATTTCGATCCCTTTCAGGCTGGTTTCAGGCCAGGTCCTGGGATGGAACCAATCTTGATCACCTTGCTGGATGATCTACTCTGGAGACTGGCTGGGGTGGGCGGTGCATCCCTGTTAGTTCTGCTAGACTCTCAATGGCTTTCAACACCATCAGCTACTTATGTTGTCCTTCTGGGCTGATTGGCTGAGTTGGGGGTTGCAGGCACTATGTTGCAGTGGTTCCACTCCTACTTGGCAGATAGGTCCCAGATGGTGGTGCTGCCTGTTCAACACCCTGGCCTTTGAGGTGTGGGGTGCCACAGGGTTCCATCTTATCCTCTGTGGTATTTAGCATCTACATAAAACCACTGGGAGAGGTCATCCAGAAATTTGGAGTGGGGTACCATCTGTAGGCCAATGATACCTAGCTCTCTCTCTCTCTCCTTTCCACTACATTCCAAGGTGGCTGTCAAGGCCTTAGAGCACTGCCCAGAGGCAGTTGGGACCTGGATGAGAACTAACAAGCTGAGATTAAATCCGGACAAGACAGAAGTTCTCCTGGTTCCAAAATTCACGAGTATCATCCTGCACTGAACAGGGTTGCACTCCCTCTGAAGGAGCAGCTTGGGGGTTCCCCTAAACTTGCAGCTGCTCCTGGATTCCCAGATGGCGGCTGTGGCCACAGGGACCTTTGCCCAGGTTCATTTGGTGTGCTAGCTGAGGCTGTACTTGGATCATGCGGACCTGGCACGGTGATCCATGCTGCAGTGACATCAAGACTAGACTACTGCAATGTGCTCTATGTGGGGCTGCCCTTGAAGATGGTTCAGAAACTGCAATTAATGCAGAATGCGGTGGCCCATATACTTGCTGGAGGTAGTTGGTTCAACTCTGTTGGGCCGCTGCTCCAGTGGCTGCACTGGCTACCCATTTGTTTCCAGGTCCAATTCAAGGTACTGGTTTTGACCAATAAAGCTCTATACGGCTTGGGGTCAGGGTATTTGAGAGATTGCCTTCTTCCATACAAACTGGCGCATCCTCTCTGGTCATTGAAGAGGGGCTTTTTATAGATGCCACTGCCCATGGAGGTGGGAGGGGTGGGAATTGGTCCTTCCCCACGGTGGCACCAACTCTGTGGAATTCCCTCCCTCTTAGTTTATGAACTGCTCCCTCCTTGGAAGTTTTCTGATGGGACCTAAAAATCAATGTTTTTACTTTAGTCTTTTGGGTTTTTCATATAGACACTTAGGGGTTTTATGCTAGTTAGTTTATGGTGCTTTTAAAAATTCTCTAAACCAGCAGCAAAACCCTAGTTCTAAGTTGTTAATAATAATAATAATAATAATAATAATAATAATAATAATAATAATAATAATAATAATAATAGTACACAACTATCAAACACAACTATTCACACAGCGTACCTGTCTTTCTTTCCAGCATTTATTTCCCATCTGCATATTGGGAGACAAAACCGGCAAGGACATGCTGCTGCCAGGAAGAAGTGCTGGTGTCCCAGGCCTGCAGTTCAGAATGAAATGTCAGAAGCAATTTATTGAAGAGGTGGTGGGATCCCTCAGGGCCAGTTCAGTCCTGCAGAATAAGAAGAACTACAACTGTAACAACAACAACACAACAATCAACAGGACATTCTTTGTATTTCCAGTCACAGAAAACTATTATTTTGGAGATGACTTTGACAAGAGTAAAGACATCCTTGTCTGGGTTTTTATTGAAAATTGCTGTGGCTAAGATGGTAATTATGTACATCAAGAATCATGTAACTTTGAGTCACTCAGTCAGGTCCTGGAACATCCATAGCTACTGGGAGGGTTCCATGGAAGAAGAATTGCATAACCCTTTCAGGAAATCTGACCGGATGAGATATTTAGAAGTTTAAATCAATGAGTTCCACACCACTGGTGCCTGCCTAGTTTAATGCCACACATGCTTCACCAACAGCCAAATGGTACTGGAGAGGAATGTGGCTTTCTAGGACTGTGATCCTCTATACCAGTGTTTCTTAAACTGTGGGTCGGGACCCACTAGGTGGGTCGCAAGCCAATTTCAGGTGGGTTCCCATTCATTTCAATATTTTATTTTTAATAGGCTTGATGCTGCCATGGTATGTGACTGCACTTGGAGAAATGCTACAGACCTGTACTTTAAACAAGCTACTATGTATATTCTTTTAACAATGATAGTCAATGGGACTTACTCCTGGCTAAGTGTGGGCAGGATTCCAGCCTAGGATTGATAAAATGTTCCTGCTTGATTATGTCACTTCCAGTCATTACATCACTTCCAGTGAGCCCTGACAGATTCTCATTCTAAAAAGTGGGTCCCGGTGCTAAAGTGTGAGAACCACTGCTCTACACACTTACCTGAGTGTGAGCCCCATTGAATAAAATGGGCCTTGCTTCTGAGTAAGCATGCATCAGATCACACTGTAGGCCTGTAAAGGTATTGACATTATCGTTCTTCTGCAAGACTGTTATATTTAGAACTGTCACTCAAATCTGTCGATTAATCTTGTGAGTTTTAATCAACCCGCAGTCAATTACATATGCAAAAAAAGAATAGAAACAATCATCTTGAATTAAAAATACCTTTTACTTTGGCTGATGCATTCATATGTGAAAGTTGGTGCCATCTTAGCAAGGCCTTTCCTTCATGTGAGAAGGAAAGACTCATCTATGATGGCATCCACAGTTTCTGCAAAGTTTTTTTTTAATATTGTATTGCTTTTTTTTTTTTTTAAAAAAAAAGACATAATAGCCCAATTAATCAATGCTACTTTTAAAAACTGAACCAAGCATCTGAACCAATTAATTTAAGACATTTTATTGACTCCATGATAAGCCTAGGTATGTTATTGACCTATTCCAGAGGGTCAATTCAGAAAGAAGGCGACACTAGGGAGCTGTGGGAGGTGCAGGCTGTTCTGGGTGACACCAAAATGACCACCAAAATGGCACCAAAATGACTGCCTGTAATTTATTTTTTTTTAATAAAACACTTCTCACCTGCCTGAGAACATGAAAGAAGCACTGTAAAGGACCAAGAACAGCAGTTGGGTGAAGGGTTTATCTCAGCCCAAGTCTCAAAAGGCTTGTCACAGATGGATGGCCCTTCTTCATCTCAAAGGTGCTGTGCACAGTGGTTGTATAAGTTTTTCAGCAAACAGTTTAGTGCAAAAAATTTCACCTGTGGATAATACCCTTCATTATATTTGAAAAAGTAGACTTTTAGATGTAGACTTGTGTAGTAGATGTAGACTTTTAAGATGAGCACCTGAGTATGGAGACTGGTTAAATAAGCTGTTTCGGAGTATATGCAATAAGCCAACTTAAAGCATGAGCCTAGGCATGCCTACTCATAAATAAGTTTTAGTCACCTCATTGGGACTAACTCCCATGTAAGTGTGTACAGAACTGTGGCCTTAGCATTGACTGTAAGCTGAGATGATTTCAGAGAGGAAGAAAAGGGAAGTACGCCTATTGATTGTCTTTTTACTGTTCAAAAATAAAGATGAGCTAAATGAAGCAGATCGCTAGAATTTTACGGGAGTATCAGCTCTCACCTTAAAATAGCCGAGAGGAAGTTGTTGAGGGGACACAAGATGTAAAGATAGAATCAGAAACCTTAGACACCCATGTAAATAGATAGGTAGGAAGATACTGAGATGAATATTTGTCCTGTTTGTCTCTACGGCTGTTAGGTCTTAAATCTGTTGCCTGAGTTACTCTCGAATGAGTAGCTAAGGATGACATATGACAAGTTGCTGGATTTGTAGCGGATTTTTCTCTCTCAAACACAAATATCTAGGGTAATGAGAAAGAGAGAGAGAAGTAATTTTTCCCGAAGTACAAATGACTCCCTTCGCATACGAGCTCATAGCATATGTGCTGATTCTGTGTGAAAGACAAAAGTGATGGCAGGGTTATTCACAATTCCTTTCCCAACAGCCTTAATTGTTAGCAATCCTTTTAAACTGGGCAAAGAGGCATCTTTCAGAGTGGTGTCCTCTTATATTTAGCAGGGGGGGATCATCTGTCCCTGTACACCCCAGCCTGGTGTTTTGTATTGTTTTGTTTTTTTCCCAGTGTCTCTTGTGAATCTTTATTTAGACTGTGGGTCCTTTGACTGGAACCATTTATTGATTTATTTTACTATTCAATTCGCTTTGTGAATTACTTTTTAATGAAAAGCAATATATAACTACAGGTTGGTTCTTGTTATCTGTGGGGGATCTGTTCCCAAACCCCCCATGGATATAGAACCAGGGGATATGGACCCTGGTTGCAGAAAGGAAGTCGCAAGACTTCACTAAAAAGAGGTTATCTAGCAAGGGATGAGACACATCTTCTTCTATATTATCAACTTGTGACCAGAGATATTAGCATTACTTCATTTCATTTTTTATGTAATGTGTGTAAAATGATTTGAAGATGGAAGGTTTAGTAAGCCAAAATTAGTAAAAGTCTGAATAACAACACTTAAAGACTGTGAACTATGCATCATTAGGGAGAACTGAACTTCCAAATCTTTGTCAACCCAGCAGGCTGCAGAATGCGTTGCTTGAATCATTTGAATGTAGCTTTCATTGTTTAGTTTTAAATACTAAAAATTCACTGCTTGAAAAAAGAGGGATATGAACTGCCCATATATCAAGGGTGAAAACTCATCTCACCAGCACACTACTTGATCTGAAATAACCCAAAAGATCAGCAGTCAGAATGGGGTTTTTGCTGACCATTGACTTTGAAACACATTAAGGATGTGGTTTAGCATTCCACAGGCATTTGACCTGACATTATGCAACACAATTTACCATGGCCCAACTTGCTGAATGAAGGACAATCATGGGCAGTGTACTGAAAGCACAGAAAAATAAGGAACACACAGATGTGCTCATGAAGAATGCCACACAACTGATTGAATAATTCCAGCTACTGGGAAACAGCTTGTCCAGCCCAGTTACTGAGACATCCTGGGAGGAAAAGCCCCATGGTTTTAGCCATTCACCTGGGGATGCTATGGAGCCCCAACCAGACTCCAGGATTGTCTTCAGTGTAATTAAAGTTCCAGGTCTCATTAAGAGACTCCTCCCAAAAGGCCCAGCAGAGGTCCTGGGACAGCTGGTTGTCATTTTTCAGCACCCACTTCTTCCACAGTTTCTCTTCCTTCCCACCTAGCCTCTTTACAAAAAGCAACAGTAGAGGAAAGGCAGCAACCATTTCCCCAAGTACTCTGAGTGCAAACTGAGTGCCAACCAGGGTTGTATTATTCATAAGGTTGACTAGGCTGAAGTTTAGGGGGCCCACAGGGACTAGGGGCCCATCATATTTTTTTTTTCTGCTAAGGCACTGTTATCTATGCCCTAGGGCTCCAGTAGTCAAAGGCACTTTGCACTCTACACCGTAGCAATAAGTATGCATATATATTTATCCATATACAGGGGGCCTGTATCTGCGGATGCCATATCCACAAATTCACTTATCTATGGATCAGGTCCACATCTTCCCACACATGTCCCTGTGCATGCCCCCTCCAGATGAGAGAGGAGCAATGCTCTGCTCTCATCTGGGGCTTTCCTGGGCCTCCCAGTGGCATTAAAAAAAGGCATTAAAAAAGGCATTAAAAAGTCACTTCCGGTTTCACAAAGAAACTGGGCTCTATCTGAGCCCGGTAGAGGCCAGAGATGTACATTCGTGTCCTCTGCTGGGCTCAGAAGACCTTCTGGATTCTTTCTGGAGCTCCCTTCAGCTCCAGAGGGTGGGGGGAGATGTTCACCTGTATCTGCAGTTTCACTTATCCACATATGTATGCATATGTTTTGGTCCATGCCTCTATTCCAATATTCAGGCAAGAGTAATAAAAGGCAGGAGATGCTTCGTTTCAGTTCATATATACTCTTCCACCTATTTTCATCCTTTTCTATGAAATGTTTAGTGTTATAAACTTCTCCACTTACTTATGGAATGTCATAGAATCCCTACAATCCCTTTTCGTACAGCCATATGCTGAACAAGCAGTCCTTATGTAAAAAAACTGAGAAACTGCAAGGCACATTCTTAGTCAGGTGAGGTTTGTTTTGAGGCAATTGGGGACGGGACGCAGCGGACCAAGAGTACACTAACATCAGGGTTGTGACGTCATGCCATCTCTTCCTTTATTATGCCTGGGGTGGGGTGAAAGATTGAAGTGCTGGAGGGATCTGAAATACCTGAAAGCCAAGGGGCCTGGCCATGGGTTAATATGGCCATGGTGCCACCATAGGATGTGTGAGTGTGTGTGGGGTGGGGGCTGCTGGCACATGTACAGGCAATGAGAACAGCTGGATTTGGGAGTGAATGGGCAGCAGATCACCCCCCATTTCTGCAGATCAGCTTGGACCAGCTCTTATCTGCAGGCCTGGTTGGACTCCATGTCTCAAGAGATCTCCAAGACTAAGCCTTTGTTGGCGAGTCCCTGAACAGGTATGAGCTCCTGCCCTAGTCAACTGCCTGACCTTACCAATCTCTGGTGATGGCCACACTGGGCTCTATTCTCTGACTGAGAGAGTTTTTCCAACTCCTCAGAGCAATCACTGAGTACTGATGAGGTGGCAGCTGTGAAGTACCCCGCCCAGTTTAACATTGCCCCTCAACACCATACAAGGGCCGAAAGCAACACCTTCTCCTCCCAGGCTGAGATTGATAAGTGATGAGAGGGGTAACCAGGCTCTATCTCACTTCCAGTGACTTTGCATTTCCGGCACTGAGTCACAGGACTGCAAGCAATTTCTGGGATTGAGCTCTCATAAGCCCTGGCAACTAATTTGTCAACAGACCACAAACAGTAAACTATGACAGGGTCCTTCCTATTTAGAAGTGACCTGCAGCGGTGATCCACTGCAAAGACCCACAATGAAAGGAATGGAAGAAAATCTGTATCAGATAGATGACTACATTCCAGGGGTCTTGCACATATTTTGCCTGATTGCTTAACAAACCTTGCTAGACGACAAATTAACGCACAAAGGGGATTCTGCAGGCTGGTCATGATATATGAGAGCACATATTTGAGATTCTTTCTTTGCTGGTCATGCATGATTAAACTCGGGGAATCCAGCATTTGGGCAGCACAAGGTGCAGAACAAAAACTTCAGTTATTCATGAATAATTTGTTTGATACTACATACACAGAGATAATAGCTCGACACAAGCCTTTTTTGTACTGAAGCCATCTGTGACTGAAGGCACCATTGAGACTCATGTGAGCTCTTTATGTGAGAGCAACCACACATGAACTGGCATCTCCAAGGCCACCTTTACAAACATACTCAATGTCGCGATAGTACAGCAGTCTATAAGTGGAGGCCGCTGGGTCCTGTTAAACTAGCCCCTGGCACAGATGGCGCTTACCGTTCCACCCAGGAGTCTCTCTTTGGCACTGCAGATCACCCCCGACTTTCATGCTGTCTAGCTGCGCATGCCCAGAAATTTGGGCACAAAGTCACCAGGGACAAAAGACCAGGCAGGAGGTCTGGTCTAGAGGGTAGAGCCTCCATTTGCCTGAAGATAACATCCACAAGGTCGCCAGTTCGAGGCCACTGGCACCGTGCAACCTTGAAGCAGCTGACAAGCTGAAGCCAAGCTATTCCATCTGCTCTGAGCGTGGGAGGATGGAGGCCAGAATGTGAAGCCAGATTGGAATGAAACACCTTGAATGTAGTGGTTTTTGAAAGAAAGAACCTTCTTTCAAATTGTAAAAATCCCTCTTTAATAAGGGATTTAAATAAAGCCTGCCTATGTAAACCGCCTTGAATAAATTCTTGAATAAAGACCAAGAAAGGCGGTATATAAATACCTGTATTATTATTATTGTTATTATTAAGAAGCACAAAGTGTGCGCGAAGGTCTGAGGCATGAACAAGAGGCTGCCCCACAGAACAGTAAGCACCATTCATGCAGGGAGGAATTCAGCAGGGCACCGAATCTGGCCCGCGGGCCAAAATCTGGAGAGCTCTGCTATAGTAGATACTCAGGAATCTGTCATTAAACAATGAAAACGTGGACATATGTTGCTTTCCCCCTCGTGTGCAAAAGAGCTAGAACCATTCTTGGAAAAATCTCCAGCTGTTATCACTGGGAAATACACTGTAAACCATCTGGAAACTAGAAACAGAGAAGAAGTGCAGGTTTCTCATCCTGAAAAAGAACAAGTGGTGGAGTGAAATTAGATCCCTGCATCTTAAAACTGGAGTAATATTTGCATGAACTCTCCTTTAAGTTGACATGCCATCCACTTCTGTGTGGCCAGGATGAATGCCCTGAAATGTAATCCACGCCAGGTAGGGCTGGAGGGATGGAAATAAGCATCATGGGATAGTCCAGGGTCTCTGGAGGGGGGCAGAAGGTACCTCATGCCTGGGCCAGGGGTCAAAAAGGGGACCAAGAGACAAATTCACATTCAAAGGGAGAAGGGAAGAGGCCCAAAAGAAACTTTGCACCCCCTGATAAAATTCTTCTCGATGGCCCTGGAACACACACACAAACTGTTGATTTGGGAATTAGCAAATTATCATTTTACTAAGATCATCATCTTGGCTTGCAAGCTGCAACATCTTTACAGTAGAATTGTTTCACTTCTAGTTCATCTTTCTTGAGTTTATCTTCCTTATTTCTATTGTACCCACAGTGGGAAGTGAAATCCCTTACAAAGGGCAGTGAGTGACACATTGTTATGGGTTACAGAAGGTCATGGCTTTACAGCTCCCTACAGCTTCCAGAGGCAAAGACCCATGGCTTTGGTAGACGCAAGGATAGAGTCTCTATGAAGCTGCCAGGCTGCAGCTGATGCCCATGAGACTGTCAGCCCAGCTAGTGACAGTGCTGTTGCCCCAGTGTGTATGTCCACTGGGTGTGTGACTGGGGTGGGAGGGCATGCTAGAGGCAGAATCTCCACACATAAATCTGATCAGCCCACAAGTCACATGCAATAGGCAGAAGCAGCAAGCCAACTCCCCTGTGTGGGCTGGTCCCCAACAACCACAACCCCCAACCCACAACCAATAAAAGGACCCACAACCAATAAAAGGGGCAGGGACAAGGTGTTCTATCCCTGCTTGCCCAATGTCCTCCACTACAGGGTGGACAAAACCTTAACTTGACCAACAGCCCAATCCTATCCACACTTTCCTGGGAGTAAGCCGCATTGACTCTGATGGGATTTACTTCTGAGTAGACATGCATAGGATTGGGCTGTGAGTCTACTGCTGAAAACATCTAATAGGTCTTTGAAATAATTAAACGAATTCTAACAATTACATCCATATAATTATGCAAATTGGATGAAGTCTACCATACAGTTCCAGAAAGGTTCTTGGAGCTGACCCAGTGGTTGAGTGACATCTTAGGGAGGAAGAGACTGGACACGTATGTTTGGATAAACCATGCTGCAAATTAACACCAAGCATTTGTGCCTCATATTACACCATATTAGATGTATTTTCCAAATTTAGAGGATTGTTCATTCATAATCATATGAATTTAAAGACCAGGCTAGGAGGCTTGCGAAAATGTTCAAATTCGGTGGCAAATGGCAGAAAAGGTTGCACCAGTTTGACATCTATCAAAGTAATCCTCTTTTGACATCTTCAGGAACGCGACATTAAGCCTGAATAAATGTTTCTGAAATTCTTCATGAGAGTGAGCACGACTGATTTTTTTGAGTGACTCATTAGCATACTTCATGGCACTTGTTCAATAACTACACTGCATTGCAAAACAGTACTAAGCTGTAGATCCCAATCTTTGTCTGGTACAGACTGTAAGGTACACCGAGTGACACAATGATCTAACATTTAAAACACACACCCGCTTGTTCTACATTCCCATTAAAAATAAATCTCTTATCTTGGTGAAGGATGAATTGATTGAGCTGCCTTTTGCAAATTTATACATGCCGCATTTAATTAGCCATTAAAAGAAAACAGTGCATGGTGGAACCATTTCAAACATGCCTTGGAAACCAGCAGGAGAATGTTCAGAGTACTTTGCCAGCATAGATGAACAAGGCTTGTGCAAACCGAGTAGTTTGAGGAGGTGCAGCACAATCTGAGGCACTTCTACTCAGAAGTAACTTACTTCCCTGGTAAGTGCGTATCGCATTTCAGCTCTAAGTATTCACCTGCACTGTTATAATTGCACAATTATATGTTCAGATCAGAATAATTGACAATTTTGCATGGAAATAAAGATGATACTCTTACCACACCAACACATATTTTATGATTTTAAAAAAATTAAGGCCTGTTTTTAAATGTAAGTTTCTCCAAATTCTCCAAGTTCTTCTTAGTAGTAACTTTGTTTGAATTCCATGTGTAATTAAACATGTTCAACAAATCGATAAAAACTGGAGTATGGATTCCATAGGAAACTTAGATTCAAGCTGATTATTTCAGAAATGAAAATTCACTATTAGTTTGAATCTGTTTTATACAGTTCAGTCCAGTACTAGGGTACTTGTGACCTAGATCAGTGGTTCCCAAGCTTTTTCACACTAGGACCCACTAAAATGACACTCTGTTGGAATCTGCCTAGGTTTGCCAGACTTTTAAAAAAGGAGATCTAGAAAGAAATAATATTTATTTATACATAATAATTACCAGAAAAAAGACCCTCAAATATTTATCTGCCTACTTTTACACAAACTTGCAAACTGCAGAAGCGGAGCTCTTTGCAGGGTAATTCAGCTACAGTATCTGATTTTTCAATAGCCTCAGAGCCTGATGCATTTTTGGTGGGTTGCGATCATCTTTGGTGGGTTGTGACCAAAGAGTGATGGAAAGATTTAGTTTTCTGACCTTTCCATCATTCTTTGGTCACAACCCATCAAAGAGCAAAGATACACCATGAGTCCTAACCCACAGTTTGGGAACCACTGTCCTAGACTACTGTGTCCTGGTCAAATGTAACCTAGTCATTGGCATCCCTGGACATTCATGTCTGTTGTGTGTGTGTGTGTGTGTGTGTCCTGGTCATTTGCATCCTGCTATCACAGGGCAACCAACCCCATGTTGTATACTTTAAGCTTCTTATTCTAGCTCTAACCCTGGCTTTGAGTTTTAAAAATAAAAAGAATACATAATATGCAATATTTACAATTTACAATAAAAATACATTTTACACACACACACACACACACTGTACATTGCCTATTGGTGAGCATTAAAGCATGAAAGCTGACAGGAGCCGAGGGCATCCAGTTCGGGACTCCTCATCCCGAGCAAAGATGGGAGAACTGGAATGTTTGGTGACTAGGGAAAACATTGACATAGTGGGCAATCCCGGGCTATAAACTCTGTAGGAGGGACAGGGAGGGGCGCGTTGGAGGTGGGGTGGCCATTTTCGTTAATGAAGGGATAGAATCCAATAAAGTAGAGATTGAAGGCGGGTAAGACTCCACCATAGAATCTCTGTGGGTTAAATTACCAGGCCTGAGGAGTAATGTAATACTGGGGGCGTACTATCGTCCTCCAGACCAGAAACCAGAAGGGGACCTTGAAATGAGGAAACAGATCAGGGAGGTGACAAGGAGGGACAGGGTTGTAATCATGGGGGACAATTATCCTCATATAGACTGGGTCAGTTTGTGTTCTGGTCATGAAAAGGAGACCAGATTCCTTGACACGCTAAAAGACTGTGCCTTAGAGCAGCTAGTCATGGAGCCCACCAGAGGACAAGTGACTCTGGATTTAATATTGTGCGGTACTCAGGACCTTTTTAGAGATGTAAGTGTTACTGAACATTGTACAGTTGGGGAACAGTGATCATGCTGCAATCCGTTTCGACATGCACATCAGGGAAGAATATCGGGCAAATCTCTCACACCCTTCCGATGAGTGGACTTCCCTCAAACGAGGAGGCTGGTTAGATAGAAGTTGAAAGGGAAGGTAAAAAGAGTCCAATCTCTCCAGAGTGCATGGAGGCTGCTTAAAGCAACAGTAATGGAGGCCCAGCAGAAGTGTATACCGCAAAGAAAGAGGGGCTCCACTAAATCCAGGAGGGTGCCCGCATGGCTAATAAGCCAAGTTAGAGAGGCCGTAAAGGACAAGGAAGCTTCCTTCCGTAAATGGAAGTCTTGCCCTAATGAGGAGAATAAAAAGGAACATAAACTGTGGCAAAAGAAATGTAAGAAGGTGATATGGGAGGCCAAGCGAGACTATGAGGAACACATGGCCAGCAGCATTAAGGAGAATAATAAAAGCTTCTTCAAATATGTTAGAAGCAGGAAACCCACCAGAGAAGCGGTTGGCCCTCTGGATGGTGAGGGAGGGAAAGGGGAGATAAAAGGAGACTTAGAGATGGCAGAGAAATTGAATGAGTTCTTTGCATCTGTCTTCATGGCAGAGGACCTTGGGCAGATACCGCTGCCTGAACAGCCCCTCCTGACCAAGGAATTAAATCAGATAGAGGTTAAAAGACAAGATGTTTCAGACCTAATTGATAAATTAAAGATCAATAAGTCACTGGGCCCTGATGGCATCCACCCAAGAGTTATTAAGGAATTGAAGAATGAAGTTGCTGATCTCTTGACTAAAATATGCAACTTGTCCCTCAACTAAAATATGCAACTTGTCAGGGAATTAGAGGACAGGTCCTCTCCTGGATTGGGACCTGGTTGAAGACCAGGAAACAGAGAATGGGTGTCAATGGGCAATTTTCACAAAGGAGAGAGGTGAAAAATGGTGTGCCCCAAGGATCTGTCCTGGGACCAGTGCTTTTCAACCTCTTCATAAATGACCTGGAGACAGGGGTGAGCAGTGAGGTGGCTAAGTTTGCAGACGACGCCAAACTTTTCTGAGTGGTGAAGACCAGAAGTAATGGTGTGGAGCTCCAGAAGGATCTCTCCAAACTGGCAGAATGGGCAGCAAAATGGCAGATGCGCTTCAATGTAAGTAAGTGTAAAGTCATGCACATTGGGGCAAAAATCAAAACTTCACATATAGGCTAATGGGTTCTGAGCTGTCTGTGACAGATCAGGAGAGAGATCTTGGGGTGGTGGTGGACAGGTTGATGAAAGTGTCAACCCAATGTGTGGCGGCAGTGAAGAAGGCCAATTCTATGCTTGGGATCATTAGAAAAGGTATTGAGAACAAAACAGCTAATATTATAATGCCATTGTACAAATCAATGGTAAGGCCACACCTGGAGTATTGCGTCAAGTTCTGGTCACCACATCTCAAAAAGGATATAGTGGAAATGGAAAAGGTGCAAAGGAGCAACTAAGGTGATTACTGGGCTGGGGCACCTTCCTTATGAGGAAAGGCTACGGCATTCATGCCTTTTCAGTCTAGAAAGGAGACGCCTGAGAGGGGACATGATTGAGACATACAAAATTATGCATGGGAAGGATAAAGTAGATAGAGAGATGCTCTTTACACTCTCACATAACACCAGAACCAGGGGACATCCACTAAAATTGAGTGTTGGGAGAGTTAGGACAGACAAAAGAAAATACTTTTTTACTCGGCGTGTGGTCGGTCTGTGGAACTCCTTGCCACAGGATGTGGTAACAGCATCTGGCCTGGATGCCTTTAAAAGGGGATTGGACAGGTTTCTGGAGGAAAAATCCATTACGGGGTACTAGCCATGATGTGTATGCGCAACCTCCTGATTTTAGAAATAGGCTATGACAAAATGCCAGATGCAAGGGAGGGCACCAGGATGCAGGTCTCTTGTTGCCTTGTGTGCTCCCTGGGGCATTTGGTGGGCCGCTATGAGATACAGGAAGCTGGACTAGATGGGCCTATGGCCTGATCCAGTGGGGCTGTTCTTATGATCTTATGATAGCTGCTACAGTCACCTGGAGGCTCTTAGCCACATTTAGGTTTGTTAACAGTTCCTTGGAAGAACTGGTCCACAGGAAATGATTCTGGGAAATTCTTCAGCAGGATCAAATCTTTGCAGAAATGCAATAATTCTGGACAATTGCAACATATACAGCTTCCTGCTGTGCCATAATAAAGCATTTCTGGTTACATGCTCTTCATTAAATGGCAGCCATGTAGAGTAACTTGGTCAAACTACCAAAAATAAGAAAGCTATAATTGTTCTAGTGAAAGGAACACCCATGAAAATTTTCTGGGTTGTGATGTTCTGAGATAAGGGTCAGTCCTTTAAGCAATGAGCACCCGGCGAGCTTAAGACATAGGTCAATGAGGGTAGCAAATTACTCATTTTATCCTGTAAATCCTGTTCATTTGTATATTTGTCCCATTGACCCTGCCCTTTCCAAAAGAAGTTTGTTGTCAAAAAACAGTCTATTGTTGATATGCCAAGCTAAAATGGACTTACCCAGAATCGCAAACCCCACCACACTAGTCTAACCCTGCAATATGTCCATTGTTCAAAAGTTTAGATTGTAGAAAAAGTACAGTTTATTACAATGCACTCATGCATATCAATGTACTGAATTAATCTTCAGACCACATCAAGGTTTACTCTCAGATTAAGGGCACAGTCCTAACCCCTTATGTCAGTGCTTTCCAGCACTGACTTAAGGGCAATGCAGCTCTGAGGTAAGGGAACAAACATTCCCTTACTTTCAGGAGGCCTCCGTGAGTGACACCCAGCTGCAGGATGCAGCACACGTCCCATTGGCACCGCTACGCCACTGCTGGAAAGCACTGACATAAGGGGTTAGGATTGCACCCTAAAATACACAAGGGTAAATGAGAACAGATGCAACACCGGAAAGCGTATCTCATTCAAGCAATCCAAGTCATATACAGTCATGCCTTTTCTTCTTAGATCAGTATTGTGGCATGGCTTCATGTGTTACCAAACCAACACCTACGCATATTACCCATAATACTCAAGGAAGAGACTCAGAATCAGGTGGGAAAATACTAAAGATATTGGTTGATGTCCAATGGAGTGAAATTTTTTTTAACTGCATAAAAACAGGAAATGGCATCTTGCCCAAGGCAAGTGGAAGCCACGTAGCAACATCTGCGTGACCATCAGAGAATCAACAGCGCATTTGAGTGAAGGAGAAGTACATCTTGGCATTGTTCCTGGCCACCACCTCCACTTACTCCCATTCTCCTTTCCATATTTGCACTTTGGAAAACAGATTGAAAGCATTCTTCTAGCAGACAGTTTGAAATACAGTGTTAAAAAAGTTATTCTGCTTGAGGAAGTGACAGAGAGATCTCTCACTCAATTTAGATTATTCATAGCCTGCGGCATTTCTGTAAAAAAAAGGGGGGGGCAAAGAAAACAGAGAACTGGAAGATGTTGTGGAGATGATGTAAGAACAATCTGGGGGATTTGAAGGAGAAGCAGATGAGACAGTCACATTTTGGGAAGTGAAACTGATTTGACTTTTTATGATCTTTGCAGCAACTGTTGCCAGTTTCACAGTTTGAGCTGCCAGGGCTGAGTCTTGAGTACTGTGACAGTTTATGATCCCACGAACGGGCTTTGCACCCTTTTAGCTTCTGCCTCAACAGTCGGGCTGATGCAGTGAGTCATGCACGCACACGGCTCGATGTCTTACTGACCCGCGGCTGAATATGCGAACCGACTCCGTTGAAAAATGTTTTGCCAGGGGAGATGCCTAGTGATTGAAAGGTCTGTCTGCAGGGCAATTGCACAAACACCAACCGTTGTATCTATGCTTGCAGGCTGCAGGGTGATCGCTGAGACGAACAGGCCTTGCTGAGGGAGAGTCAGCATGGCTTCTGTAAGGGTAAGTCTTGCCTCACAAACCTTATAGAATTCTTTGAAAAGGTCAACAGGCATGTGGATGCGGGAGAACCCATGGACATTATATATCTGGACTTTCAGAAGGCGTTTGACACGGTCCCTCACCAAAGGCTACTGAAAAAACTCCACAGTCAGGGAATTAGAGGACAGGTCCTCTCGTGGATTGAGAACTGGTTGGAGGCCAGGAAGCAGAGAGTGGGTGTCAATGGGCAATTTTCACAATGGAGAGAGGTGAAAAGCGGTGTGCCCCAAGGATCTGTCCTGGGACCGGTGCTTTTCAACCTCTTCATAAATGACCTGGAGACAGGGTTGAGCAGTGAAGTGGCAAAGTTTGCAGACGACACCAAACTTTTCCGAGTGGTAAAGAACAGAAGTGATTGTGAGGAGCTCCAGAAGGATCTCTCCAAACTGGCAGAATGGGCAGCAAAATGGCAGATGCGCTTCAATGTCAGTAAGTGTAAAGTCATGCACATTGGGGCAAAAAATCAAAACTTTATATATAGGCTGATGGGTTCTGAGCTGTCTGTGACAGATCAGGAGAGAGATCTTGGGGTGGTGGTGGACAGGTCGATGAAAGTGTCGACCCAATGTGCGGCGGCAGTGAAGAAGGCCAATTCTATGCTTGGGATCATTAGGAAGGGTATTGAGAACAAAACGGTTAGTATTATAATGCCGTTGTACAAATCTATGGTAAGGCCACACCTGGAGTATTGTGTCCAGTTCTGGTCGCCGCATCTCAAAAAAGACATAGTGGAAATGGAAAAGGTGCAAAAGAGAGCGACTAAGATGATTACGGGGCTGGGGCACCTTCCTTATGAGGAAAGGCTACGGCGTTTGGGCCTCTTCAGCCTAGAAAAGAGACGCTTGAGGGGGGACATGATTGAGACATACAAAATTATGCAGGGGATGGACAGAGTGGATAGGGAGATGCTCTTTACACTCTCACATAATACCAGAACCAGGGGACATCCACTAAAATTGAGTGTTGGGCGGATTAGGACAGACAAAAGAAAATATTTCTTTACTCAGCGTGTGGTCGGTCTGTGGAACTCCTTGCCACAGGATGTGGTGCTGGCGTCTAGCCTAGACGCCTTTAAAAGGGGATTGGACGAGTTTCTGGAGGAAAAATCCATTATGGGGTACAAGCCATGATGTGTATGCGCAACCTCCTGATTTTAGGAATGGGTTAAGTCAGAATGCCAGATGTAGGGGAGAGCACCAGGATGAGGTCTCTTGTTATCTGGTGTGCTCCCTGAGGCATTTGGTGGGCCGCTGTGAGATACAGGAAGCTGGACTAGATGGGCCTATGGCCTGATCCAGTGGGGCTGTTCTTATGTTCTTATGTTCTTATGCTTGAAAATGGTCCACACATTGCTCACAAGAAAAGCCATTTGTGCGAGCTGCTTCCCGTGAGGTTTGTGCAACCATCTTTTCTGTGTTTGATGTAGCAACTTGGAAATTGACCAAACCACAAACACTGCTTCACATGCTGTACTTTTCCATTTCTAGCACCACCAGTGTGTAGCTTTATTTCCCATGTTACTGGCCAGGCCAGGGAGCTGTCCAGCACGACTTGGAAGAAAGGTTGTTAAAAGGGGAGTCAGGGAGTTGCCTGGCTAAGGAGCCACCTGGAAGTAGGAGCAGGTCCAGATGAGATGTTGCATCAACAACTGTCAGGTACAAACTGAGCAGCTTTCTAGCTGCCCCTGTTGCCCCAGCCTTCCCTGAAGCTCCAGCAGGAGTCTGATCTGGCCCCCTCTTCCCAAATAGGATGGAAAGCACATGGTTCCAGAACCACCTTTCAGAGCGCGATACCATAGTCTCCAGAGACTGAAGGATGCCAATGAACCGGTTCCAGACAGCCACTTTAGTTTCTGATCTAGCCCTCCACTAAGGATCACTGCCACCTCTGCTGCTGCAGTCAAAATTATAATTTTGAAGAATTTGGAGCTGAGGGAGTAGGACTGGTCAAGGTGTGCTTGGTCTCCCAAATCTATAGTCTTCTTGAGTGGAGTACTTTCTTAGGTTGTGGTCTCAAGGTGCTCTTGGTATGCACTGATTCCCCTTGGTCCCCAGTATGCTAGACCTGATGATGGGATTAATCTTTATAGGAAGTTGGTGGAACATGACAGTCCTATAGAACTGCCTCCACTCAGTGGCATTTTCCAGTGACTACCATCCTGCAAAGTGAATCAAGCTTAAACAAATGGTAGCCTACACCTTTTCCTTACTCTTTGACTCAACTCAAGGCATTGTTGTTGGCAACCTTCAGTCTCGAAAGACTCTGGTATCACACTCTGAATGGTGGTTCTGGAACAGCGTCTAGTGTGGCTGAAAAGGCCGATTCCGGAGTGACAATCCCTTCCACACCGGGAGCAAGTGCAGTCTGTCCCTGGTCTGTCTCCCTGGCTATGGGCCTTCCTTCTTTGCCTCTTTGCCTCAGACTTTGGCCAAGTGTCTCTTCAAACTGGGAAAGGCCATGCTGCACAGCATGCCTCCAAGCGGGCCGCTCAGAGGCCAGGGTTTCCCACCTGTTGAGGTCCACTCCTAAGGCCTTCAGATCCCTCTTGCAGATGTCTTTGTATTGCATACAGGCATACAGGTCAATAAATCCCATTGGTTTTCTAGTGTTGTTGCATGATTATAAAGTCGTACTAGCTAATTCTACAACTTTTCCAATTAACTATGGGATTGACCCAGTGCCAGCCCAAGACTTCCTGACACCTGAGGCAGCAGCCAAATGATGCTTCACTTTACCCAATGATGTGCCAGCCTCTGCTTCTTCCATTTCCCAATGTTCTAGCTCACTTCCCTCCCCTCTCATTTCCTCTTCCTCTCCATCTCCCTCTTCCTTTGCTAAAAGGAGTTGTAGAGACAAGTTGGAAAGAAATGTACACACACACCCATCAACCTGCTGCCTGAGGCGACCACTTCAGTTGACCTCATGGATGACCCTGCCCTGGTTTGACCTCTGGGAAGCACAATGTACATTTGGCAGGTTCCTATTGATCCAGTATTGGTTGATATTGATTCTTAGGCAAATGAACTTGAGCAAGAGCTGAAATCGGATTATTGAAGCCAACAAAATGTATCTTCATATAAGTCAGCCCTGGAGTTTACCAGAAAAAATAGGGCAGTTGGCAGGTCCAGGGGCCCCCCATATTCATGGATCCTGTATCCACGGATTCACTTATCCACTATTTGAGTCCAGGGGGTCCCCCTGTACACACATTCCTGCATGCACAGCTCTGCATACACCCCCTCTGGAGGCTATGGGAGCTCCACTCCAGAGCTTCCCCAGGCCTCCCAATGCCTTATAAAGCATTAAAAACATCACTTCCAGTTCCTCCGTGAAACCAGGAGCTGCTTTTTTTTTTTAACTTTAGAGCTCAGCAGAGGCTGGGGATGGGTAGCCTCTGCTGAGCTCAGAGGACCCTCTGGAGCTCCCCTCGCCTCCAGAGGCAGGGCTGGGCATTCACCTGTATCTGTGAGTTCAGGTATTCATGGGGGGGGGGGTTCAGAATGGAACCCCTGCAGATAAGGGGGCACACCTGTATATACAAACTCTGAGTGTAAACTTAAACTTCCAAACTGTGCATAAATTATTTTTTAAAAAAATATGCTTTCAATCTGTGCATATATAATTAGAAATGGCTTGACTTGTGCTACACATGACAAATATGTTAAAAGGGCCAGTGGAAATAGTCAATTAGTTGTGACTTGGTAATGAAACCACAAGAAATATCCTGCAAGGAATAAGCATGATTAGGAAGGATACTCAAACACTTATGAGTTAAAGCATACTGTATTTGAACTTACAGAAAAATGTGCACGTAAACAGTGAGAGGTTTTTGCCTGTGGCTCAGTGAACAAATTTCTCTTGCTGGTGGAAGCTGCCTCAATGTAGAATTTTCATAGTAATGCTGTCCAATTATAATTCAGAAACGATGTATCATTAAAGTCAATACGAGTGGCATTTTGGTTATCTACAATTACCACGGACAAATATTTGCTAGGTGAATTGTCAGAGGAGAGACAGATGAGCTCCAGAGGGCTCTCGGGAAGCACATTTGAAAAGTTTCCAACTCAGAAAGGCTCTTAACCTGAAGAAAACGGAGAGAACTGCATACAGCCTGTGCAACGATTCAGAATTAATCAGAAATTACTATGATATATTTAGGATTAAATAGAAAAAGATGACTATAATGAGGGGGGAAAATATGGCTATAACCTTTCCATTTCTCTCTAGGATAATAACTGCTGGGGATATCGTACCATATCGTCCTTTTAAATGCTAGCACATCCACGACTTGCATTTAATTCAGGAAAATCCCTTTTAAAACTTTTGGGGTCTGATCCACTGCTCCTTCACATCGGAGCTTTTCGGCTAGTACTGCTGATGGCATGTTTTTTAAATATAGCCAGCCCAAAAAGAAGGATTCCCCAAAGGAAAGGAAAAGATCTAGATCCAGGGAAGGGATCTAGCCAAGATCTAGTCTAGATCTAGCCAAGGGAAAGAGTCTAGATCCCATGCAACAAATGAGCAATAACTGAACGTTTGTTGAACTATAAACTGCTAATCTGGAAGGATCCCCAGTTCATAGCTGAGCAAAATGCTCACCCCAGGTCTCTTTCTCCATCTGTAACACTGTTTCTGTTGGATCACGGAGGTGCAACATTTCCCAGGCCATCTCCGTCTAAGTGCATAGCATTGTCCCCGCAGTGAAGAGAGTCTTTTTCAAGCATTCTGCCATTAGCTGACGTTAATGGCAGCTGACGTTCACTCCCCGCCAGGGGCCATGTGGTTTTTACATATTTTACAGCAAGTTGCTGTAAACCATGCTATCGCCACACATGTGGCAGAAGGAATATGCAGTAATGACCTAATGGATTATCAAATGGATTAGAAATGTCACTGCTGTTTTCTTACATGTAATTCAAAATGTGAAAAATCTGGATGACGCATCCCTGTATCCCTTGCGGTTCTCTTTACTGTAGGAAACTGAGATAGCAAAAGAGATTTTATTCATTCCTTGCATTGATATACCCATTTCTGTTTTGGTCAAAGCCCATAAGGTTGCTTTCAGTATTCAACAAAAACATCATGACAAGAGGCAAGGTTATATGACCTCACTGGATCTCCAGGAGGCTTATCTTCATGTGTCGATCCTCCCTGGCCACTGGTGCTTCCTCAAGTTCTGCTACCAACCAGCACCATCAGAACTGCTCTGTTCCTTTCAAAAGAAAGCATCTACATCAGACTCTGCATTGCCTGCATCGTCACAGTTTCATAACAAACCTGGAAAAGAGTCATCTCATGCTGGCCCAGACGATAGGGTACCTGGGCACAGTCAACAATGCCACCCAGTTCAAGGTGTTCCTCTCCCAGAAGCGGCGGGACAAGATGACATCTCTCCTCAACGCAGTCCTTCAGTTGTCCAGACCAGATGTATTGGTTCTTGCGCGCCTTCTGGGCATGTTAACATCAAGCTAGGACATCATCCCCTGGGCCTAGGCAAGGGTTAGGGCATGTTCCCTACAATGCCTTCTCATCTCTTACCAGGACTACATCATCAGACACAGGAGCAAGCAGGTCAGACTGGACCCCACCATGGTCACCAACCTCCGCTGGTGGACACGTCCTCACAGACTGGGCCAGGACTCTCCTATCCAAGTACACCACAGGATTGCCATCTTCACGGATGTGAGTCTGCAGGGATGGGGGGCCCACACTGAAGGGACAGTGACCCAGGGTCGCTGTCACCAGGCAAAGCAAGGGAGCCCATCAACGTCATGGAGCTGAGGACTGTCTTGCTAGCACTACAGGCGTTCTTCTGCCAACTTTGGGTCAGAGACGTCCTGGTATACACAGACAGTGACCAGGATATTCATCAATCGGCAAGGTGGCACACAATCTCCTTGCAGGCGGCCCGCAAGCTGCTGCTATGGGAGGAAAAAAACCTCAGCTCCATCAGAGTGGAGTACATAGGCAGGATGGACAATACTGCAGCGAACTAGCTGAGCTGGCAGGAGCTCAAACAGTCGGAGCGGCGTTTGAATCCATAAGTTTTTGATTGGATCATCAACAGATTCGGTCCTCTGACCACGGATCTGTTTGCCAGCGACCTAACCATCAACTCCTGAGATATTTCTCCAGGGGACGATGTCCGGGTGCAGAGGGGATTGACGCCCTGCACCTGCAGTGGCCCAGAGGGGTGCTATACGTCTTTCCCTCCCTGAAGCTCATTCAGAGGGTCCTGACCAAGGTAAGACGAGAGCAAGCCGAGGTCATCCTCATAGCACCAAACTGGTCTTGAAGGCCGTGGTACACAGAGTAGAGGGAGCTGTCAGTGACTCCTCCAGTTCATCTCCTACTTCGACCGGACCTGTTAGCTCAGGGCCCGATCCTATGCCCTCAGGTAGTGACGCTCCACCTTGCTGCCTAGAGGTTGAGCGGAAAAGGCTAGCTAGGTGGGGATACTCCCCTTCTGTCCTCTCTACCCTATTGTCCAACAGGAGGGGTTCCATCAACAGGAACCCCTGTTAGAGTGGGACCTGGAGGGCCTTGGTTGAGTGGTGCCACCCCCAGTGCACTGACCCCGAGAGGATCAGGGTCAGGGACCTCTTGAACTTCCTTCAGGCAGGTCTTGAAAAGGGCCTTAGCACGGCCACCCTCAAACGCCAGGTCTCTACTATATCTTCTACCATGGGTTTCTCCAAAGGTAGAGCCCTGGCCTTGCACCCCCCAAGTGTGTAAATTCCTCAGGAGGGTAAGCCTGGTTAACCCCCCTCCAGCCCCCAGAGTTCCCACATGGGATCTGACTCTGGTTCTCCAGGCCCTCACCAGGCCCCCTTCGAACCTATGGCTACCTGTTCTCTCAAACTCCTGTCTCACAAGACAGCCTTTCTGGTGGGAATCACCTCCGCCAGAAGGGTCTCGGAGATGGCAGCCTTCTCCATTGCCAAGGACCTTTGTCTGGTCCAGGAGAACAGGATAGTCCTCCGCACTGACCCCACCTTCCTTTCTAAGGTGAACTCCTTGTTTCACCATTCTCAGGAAGTGATTTTGCCCACCTTCTCTCCCAATCCCTCCCATCCCAAGGAAAGGGTCTGGCACACCTTAGAAGCTCGCTGGCATGGGCTTCCTCTCTCTTGCCATCCTCTAGAGATTGCACGTCCTTTAGTAATTCCTGGGAAGGTGGGGTAGTATTCTCACCTGGATGGTTTATCAATTCTGAGCTCTTTGGAGAAAGCAAAGGATAGAAAACAACAAGCAAGTTAACCAAGATACAGTGTTGTTCTACAGAGATTTTCAGCCAGTGTGCTGTGAAAGTCGGCAGGTGTGCTGAGAGAGTTTGGAGCACAGCGTTGAAAACTGCTGAAAAACTCTTCTGAGGGCACAATCCTAACTAGGTCCATCAGAGCTAAGTCCTATTGTGTTCAGTGGGACTTACCCCCAGGAAAGTGAGGTTAGGATTGCAGCCAGAGTTCTGTGGCTCTGTTCCTAGGGCAATTGTTTGTTGTAACAAATTGTCTGATCCTCTTCCTCCACTGTCTCTGCTGGCAGAGGAGGAAGGACAGACAATTCGTTACTACAGACAATCGGCCTAGAAACAGAACCACAGAACCTGGAAGAGTCTCCCGGAAGATGGAGGTGACATCACAAGAGGCAAAGACCATAGAAAAGACCATAGAAGTCAGTAAACTTGAGAAGAACATTGAAAATCACTATGAAGGGCCACCCAATCCTGAAGCCAGAGGCTCCGCAAGGTGCAGCAGCACCAAAAACAGCTACCGCTGTATCCAGCAGCACTATCGAGGCTGCCAGAGAGAAAGCTTCAAGCCCTGCAATGAGGCTTCTCAAGTCTGCACTGGCTATTTTGTCGGCACAGACTTAAGAGACTCCAATTGGGCCAGAAGGCCCAACACAGAGTTCTGGATCTGGTGGAGCAGTGCTCCGTCAGTCACACCCCCCCTCTGCCCCAGTTCACCCCCCTGCCCTGCCCTTCCCCCGCCCCATTCCGCTCACTCCCCACCTCTCCAAAGCTACTGCCGGCCTCTATGTGGTGCTGAGGTTTAGCATCAACTGGCTCTGACCCAGCACCAGAGGCCCCTCCTCTCCAGGCGCTGCAAGCATGCCTTACGGCACATTTGCAATACCCAGCGCCGGCACTGAGGGAGTTCAGGACTGGGCCCTGAGGCCAGCAGCAGAGTGCCAGTGGCCTGCTTTGAAATGAATTTTCAAATTTGTTTTAGAGTCAGGCTTGTTGTAGTACAAAGCTGTTGCAGGGATTCTGATGCTGAACACAGACAAGTAGTTTTAAAGTTCTTAGGTATTTGTCAGAATTGAAGGGGAAAGTCACTCTTTATATATATGACATTTTGAGTTTTCTCTTTTTA
Organism: Tiliqua scincoides; assembly: GCF_035046505.1. NCBI lineage: Eukaryota > Metazoa > Chordata > Lepidosauria > Squamata > Scincidae > Tiliqua > Tiliqua scincoides. Next base: position 66,212,201 of record NC_089827.1, read on the forward strand.
AGCGTACTTAAATTGTGTTCTCTGCCCTGTCCAAATCTTCTCGTCACCAAAACATTATTTCCTGGCCATTGACAAGTGTGAACTCTGCACAGCAGAGGTAACTTTTTTCCCCCTAGAAAAAGGAACTTTTGAACAGGAAATATGTCGAGATAGTCCCATTTATTTTAAGAACCATACCTCTCAATTGATAAAAATATTTGCTAATCTTTTTTACATACACATGCCAGGCAGCTATTATAAATAGGTATTATAAATAGCTACTCTACGAGCAAAAGGCCTTATCAAAAACTCTCCCTGGGCTCATGCAGGCAAAGATTTTAAAGGAGAAATCACCCCAGGGCAATTTTTCTCCTCAATATAGGTGGATCCTGTTTTTCCATGGATTTTATATCCAAGGATTCCCTGGACATGCACTGAGCCAGACTTGGCTCAACCTGAACCCTCCAAAGGGGACTGGAGCTCTTCTTCGATACCCTCCGGAGGGTTTTCTGAGGCCCACAGAGGCAGTGCGCATCCACCCGCAGTCTCTGTGGGCTTCAGAATGGCCAAAAAGGCCATAAAATGCTACTTAAACTTGAAGCAGCATTTTTATTGCCTTTTTGGTCATTCTGAAGCTCGCAGAGGCCATGGGCAGACGCGTGCAGCCTCTGCAGGCTTCAGAAAACCTTCAAGAATAGAGCTCTGGTCGCCTTTGGAGGATTTAAGGGTCTGAAAACCACAGATTTACTTATCCGCGGTTTTCAGAGTCTGTGGGGGATCCGAGAAATGGTCCCTCGTGGGCATGGGGGACTCATCTGTATCTACATGGTAAAATGATTTTCACAAAGTATTTCCACATTAGGGCACAAGTATAATTTTCTAAAATAACGTATCTTTTTTTGGTTGCTCTTTTTTTGGGTTAGTTTTGGATATGAATTAATGGCCCAATCCGATACTTACCGTACATTGGCAGAACGCAGGTTCCACCAGCACTTACTGTCAAAAAAGTGCTGTAAAGCACTCTGTGATAGGCCTTTATCTAGTAACACTGGCAGACAAGGTAATACACCATCCCAGTGCCCAAGAGAAGAAGAACAAGGATGCAACTTCAACAATAGTGCAATCAACATTAGTGTACAAACTTAGCTTTAATTAGCTGAGGACTTGCTACAGCAATATTGACTAAAGGCTGTATTTCAATTAAGCGTATAGACGTGAGTGTGTGTTTACAAGCATGTATAATTAATATGTGCACAAAAATAAAGCTTATCTGGAAAATAAATCCTGAAAGAGAAGGACTTGTATGTCAAGCACTACAAACACAAGGAAATGAAAGACAACCACAGCTACTCTTGCTCTGCTTCTGATTCTACTTCTTTAAAAATGTGATCCGTTTCTCTCTCCCAGTCACAAATTCTACCAAATGATGAGCTTCTGTTCTATTTTGGGCAGGGGAACATCTGAGCTTAGAACATTTCAATGCTAAATCATAACTTGGAATGCTGAAATCCAGCCTACCTTCTCCTGTGACAAAGAAGGTGATTTGGGTAATTTCTTTGGCAAAATCAACAAGCTGAAAAAGAGGTTCTTTTCAAAGGCCTTTTTTAAAAAAAATCAAAGCATTTGCACCAATCCGAGCAGAACTGTCACAGATTCATCTTTTGGATCAATATGTTCATTGAGTCATACTACATACTGTTGTTATGTTGGCCTCCATGGCTTAGACCAGGGGTGCCCAAGACCCGGCCCTGGGGCCACTTACGGCCCTCAAGGGCTTCCAATCCGGCCCGCTGGGAGCCCCCAATCTCCAGTGAGCTCTAGCCCTCCGGAGACTTGCAGGAGCCCTCGCCGGCCCAACACAACTGCTCTCAGAATGATGGCCAACTGTTCAACTTCTCGTGTGAGCTGTGGGATGAGGGCTCCCTCCACTGCTTGCTGTTTCTTATCTGTGATGCAGCAGTGGCAGCAAAGGAAAGGCCGGCCTTGCTTTGTGCGAGGCCTTTTATAGGCCAAGAGGTATTGCAAGACCTTCATTCATTCATATAAGTTCCATCTTTAATGTATTCATTTATGGAAATTTATTCAAATTTGAAATGTAAATTAACTCTTTTTTTTCCCCCTGGCCCCTGACACAGTATCAGAGAGATGATGTGGCCTTCCTGCCAAAAGGTTTGGACACCCCTAGCTTAGACAAAGCGCCAAGTTCTGCTATCAGGCATTTTCCTTTCAGTTTCCAGTTCGGTTCAATGTTGCCTGTAGCCAGTGGTATTGCTGGAAGAGGTGCAAAGCACTAAGTTTTGCAGGGAGCCACACCGTGGCATGAAAGTGGCTCCTTCCCCCTTCTCTTCAAAAACATTCTGGGCGGTGGAAGCAAAATGGAGGTGTTCAGCTCCGTTTTGCTCCCACCACTTAGAATGGCTTCAAGGGGGAGGGACTGCTTGCATGCTGTGGTGAGGCTCCCCGCAAAATTTACTGCTTTGCACCCCCTCTAGCTACACCACTGCCTGTGGCTAATTGCTGAAGGGATCGCTTCTGTGGTGTCTCGGGTGAAACAGAGGTGCAAGTTGGTTTTGCGACCTCTGTGCGGTCTTCTCCTTAGGAAATTTTTGACTAAGGCTCAGAATCTCTGAGAGGAATCTTTATCAGGAGGTTTCTTTTAGGGCCCTTCCCTTCTCCGTTGGATCATAATTCCATTCAATCATTATATCATAATTTCTATGAATTACAATATATGTTGGCAACCTTCAGTCTCGAAAGACTCTGGTATCGCGCTCTGAATGGTGGTTTTGGAACAGCGTCTAGTGTGGCTGAAAAGGCCAATTCGGGAGTGAAAATCCCTTCCACACTGGGAGCAAGTGCAGTCTGTCTCTGGTCTGTCTCCCTGGCTATGGGCCTTCCTTCTTTGCCTCTTAGCCTCAGACTGTTGGCCAAGTGTCTCTTCAAACTGGGAAAGGCCATGCTGCACAGCCTGCCTCCAAGCAGGCCTCTCAGAGGCCAGGGTTTCCCACTTGTTGAGGTCCACTCTAAGGCCTTCAGATCCCTCTTGCAGATGTCCTTGTATCGCAGCTGTGGTCTACCTGTAGGGCGCTTTCCTTGCACGAGTTCTCCATAGAGGTGATCCTTTGGGATCCGGCCATCATCCATTCTCACGACATGACCGAGCCAACGCAGGTGTCTCTGTTTCAGCAGTGCATACATGCTAGGGATTCCAGCTTGTTCCAGGACTGTGTTGTTTGGAACTTTGTCCTGCCAGGTGATGCCGAGGATGCGTCGGAGGCAGCGCATGTGGAAAGCATACAGTAAAGCAATGTAGGCTTACACAAAATGTAAATGCTACTCTTCACACTATATATGCAACCATTTTCTGAGGTCTCAGGAAATTTCCAGGTCCCCTTCTGGACCCCTTTGGCTTCTGGACCCCCTTTTCTGTGGTCCTGTGTATGATGTACCCCCTGCACATCCTTTTCATGGGCTTTGGCGAGATTGGAAAATGTAAGGTCTTGGGAAATTTTTGGTCCCTGTCCTTTGACTCCTGGGTTCCCCTTTTGACCCTGGACCTAGGTAAAATTTTCCCCTGTGCCTCCCCCTCTCATCCACCCCCTGCTAAGGCCATATGCCTCATTGAACCTAAGACCACAAAAGAGCCAAGTTTGAGCAAAACATGACAGCCTTCAGACGGAAGCAGCATGGTGGAGCCGGGAGGTCACACCATCAAAAATAGGAAGCATCGACCACTTTCCCTTTCAGGTATACAGTACTTTCTTTTTAATTATTCAAAAGATGCTTTTTGTCAGCCACAGCACCATCACCTCAGCGCAGATGCAACCTCCGAATCTGTCAATATCCTCCCGAGTTCTGCGCGGCCCCGCTCACACACAACGCTTCCTACTTGCTTCGGTCTGTGACGTCAATTCCCCAGAGGCAGACAATGTCATTATCGCTACCAGACAAAGACATTTAAGTAATTTTGTCCCGTGGGAATGCTGATATTATTGACCCGAACTAACGTATTCTGACTTCAGAGAAAAGCTGATTGAAGCTGTGTGACACACTAGGTCTCACACATATCTACCCCCTCCCCCCAAAAAAGGGCCACTGTGGCTTTTTAAAGCAGGCAAATGTTTTTACCCTTGCTACCCAAGCGGCCTCCATTCACATGGTACTGGGGTCAGGGTTGGGGCACACTCAGGAGAATGGTTCTAAAGGCCTTGCCAAGGATGCCTACAGAAAGAATTATGAGGCGAGAGGGGGCAAGATCTATTCCTTGTAACTACAGGTCACCACAAATAGGGTCATGGATTGCATGTGCTGATGATTTCTTATCATTTTATGTAATACATGTCATTTCTTAGCATTATTCGGTGAGTCTAAACTCTAGTATTGAGACAGGCAGGCAGGCAGGCAGGCAGGCAGGCAGGCAGGCAGGCAATTTCTGCCCCATTCATAATTTTGTAAACCTGTTCTCATAGCTTCCCTTTCCCTGTGACATGAATCTTGACATGCTCTGGCTCATCCATAGGATCTACACACAACAGCGGCATACAAAGAGGGTGGCTGGGGGAGGTAGCCACATTTGCCCAACTGCAAGGGGGTGTCCAAGATGGTGGCAGTAGCAACAGGGGTGACCTTGGCTGTAAATTTCTTAAATTTTTTTAAATTTTTCAATTGTTTATTGGTATGATGGCCCCAGGTGCCAGTTGGCCTTGGTATACCACTGACTCACAAGAGCCACACACCAATTCTGTGCATGCCAGCTCCTTGTCTGGTGTGGTGGTTATATGAACCTGCACACACACACAGGAGTTAATTTCTAGAGCACCATCACAAATATCATTCTTTGAACACTTGCAATAGTATGTTGGAAATGAAATCCTGTGAGTGGCATCATGTTCATATGCTAACTGCCAATGGCACATGTGATAAGTAGGCCCTTGGGACACACTTTTTAGCAGACTTGTTCCCTGCAGTCCACATGTGCCTGATTGCAGCTCATGTTGGACCTCCACCTTCCCACCTATCTACATGCAACTATCAGAAAAGACTGTGGGGTCCAGCCTCAGCCACAATAAGAGCATTCACTGGTCCCTCTCATGTGGTCAGATGAGGAGGGAGGAGGTTGCATGCTGACTTTGCCCCCCCCCCCACCAAAAATAGGACATGTGCTAGCCATATCTCCTGATGCCTATGCATTGGATGTTGGAATGAACAGACAGTACATGTATACAGTCAACAACACACAAATTTACCAGATGGTTTTGTACCTCCTTTGTGGTCTCCTCCTCATGACCCTGCTAATTACAGAGCTAAAACTTGAGCAAAATATGAGAGATTTGAGACTGAAGCAGCATTGTGGGGACACATGGACATCCCATCTAAGGTAGGAAGCACTGATGGCTCCATACATTCTGGGGATGAGGTACATTCCTTGGAAGAAGGGTGGGAAACAAACAAACAACCTTATAGGCTGCACAACTGCTTTTGTGGCCTAGGGACACAGCAGACAAGGTACTCAGGGCCAATCCTAAAGAGTGTGTGCCAGCTCACCAGCGGCGCGCACTGTCGAAAATGTGCCATAAGGCATCTTTGCAGGCCCTAGCTCTGGTGGAACACCGGTGATAGCCCAGCACTCACTGGTGCTAGGTTAGGGCCAGTGGAGCACTGGAGCTCCACCACTTG